>NC_091241.1:9630510-9755510 GCF_040958095.1 Procambarus clarkii | reverse complement strand
GGAAAAATTAATTAGGAAGTTTCAACCTTAAACTTACTTAAAGTACTTAAACGTTCTTTAATCCAGCAGTACTTAAAGCTGTATTAAAGTACAGTACAGTATATGATTTCCAGTCTTAATAAAGTGTACCACCAAAATATATATTATATCCGAATCCTAGGTTAAACACTAATTTTCATTTATTTTATTTTAATATAATTCATTGCTAGAATACTGTATATGTATTAGTGTACATTATTTTGTAATTAGTACTTTTGAAAACATTTGTGAAAATAACTTAAACTACTGTAATTGAAATTTTTATTCAAATTCAAAAGTGTTTATACAGGCTCACCCATTATCATAGTCATTTTGTTATCTTATGTCTGTCAAGTTCAAGCAAGTTTTATTAAGACAAGAAAGAAATACATCTCAAAAGGATAGAGTAGCTTAGGCTATTTCTACTCCCCCCCCCTATGTCTCTCACCATCAGTTTATTAGCATATACAGTACCCATTTATCATATACAGTACCCATTTACCATATACAGTACCCATTTATCATATACAGTACATAGTAATCATACCTGTACACCCATTAACCTATACAGTACAGTATTAATCATTCACCCATTTATTAACTTGTACCTATCAATCATACACACATTTATTCATTAACTTATAGCACTTGTCACATCATATTTATATTTCCTAAAATATTTCTACATGCTAGTACTGTACTATCTTAAATATTTTGATAGTTGCGGAAGACTGTCTTCGATTTCTGCCAGAAAGAATTGGCTCCGAAGGCAGCAGACATCGACAAGAAGAATGATTTTCCAGAGTTACGGGTAAGATAATTCGTAACTGAATTGCTTTACGTCATAAACCGCAGTCTTATGAGCAGTATAAGCTAGGCCAGGGGGTGGGGAACCTGTAGATTTTTATGGTTCTAGTGTGACCTTCCAAAGAAATTTAAATTTGTATAACTTGATCTGTAAATTTGTTTTTGGCATACGTATTTGAATGTGTGGTGCAGAGTGTGTGTGTGTGTGGCCTTGTGAAATCTTGGCTGAATAAAATATGGTTTTTGTATGACAAAATGTTCCCCACCTCAAGGCTAGGCCTAGTCTTTCTAACATGTATTATATGGAATGCAATATGCAATTTTGTCAAATCAAATTTATATGCATATACAGTAATATTAAGTCAATTGTGATAATACATACTAAATAATACATAATTGTGTTTTATAAATGTGCATACTTAATACTGTTTGTTCATACAGTGATGCTATGTATAAGAAGAATGAGTGAATGATGGGGCATCACTGTAAACTATAAAGTGAAAAAATTTTCACCTCTAGAAAGAAATAAAAGAAATGTTCGGTTCGTAGTGCAGAAAACATGTCACAATAATGTGGCTGAAAACAAATGCAGTAACCCAACCCAAATACATTACAGTACAGTATATAAAATGTAATTGACAGTGTTTTGGTCCATTCTGGATCTTTAGGACTTGATTAGGGTCCAGGTTGAACTGAAACATCATCACTTTTATTTAGTTTCATGTGAGAGTTGGACTATTTGATTAGTAATGCAAAGGGTATGTCGAGGTGCTATAAGCACAGTTAGAGAACACTGAAAATCAGAGATCTACAGTTCAATATCCTCCCAGGAAGTACAGTATAAGAAATATTGCCAGAACAAAAGTGGACTTTAAGAAAAAATGAGACATTATTCTGCAAGAAGTGCCAGACCAACTGGGTTTTAGTGGATACGTGGACCTGCCGGCCACTGCAAGCAATAATTTGTTGGACCAAGCTCTCACGAGTAGAGTGCCAGGCTTGGTCAGTAGAACTCCTAGAACCCACTCGAGGTATAGTCCAAGTACTGTATACTGCTGTAATGCATGTTAAAGAATGCGAGAATGTGCTTGGTTGGATGAAAAAGTAACAAATGCAGTTGATGATAAGAAAAAGGAATAGAGTACTGTAGTCTGAAAATCCAAATTGATGTGAAACAATAACAAAAGAAGTACTGTAGGTCTATGGTAGTAAAATATATGTAAAGATTAGTTGTGCAAAAAAAAAAAAAAAAAAAAAAAAAATTGTAAATTTTGTTTAAAGGAGTTTGAAAAGTTGAATAGACACAAGGAGACAGGTGCAACACTCGTGTAAATATTTTAGATCAGCATGGGGAACTGTTTTGGAACTGTAAGACGGTTTTATAATTGCATAGTTTTACTGTGTCGTTCTTTCACCCCACAGGAGTTTTGGCGTAAAATGGGGGACTTGGGATTATTAGGAATTACAGCAAGTCCAGAGTTTGGGGGCTCTGGCATGGGATATTTAGATCACGTCATTGTCATGGAGGAGGTCTCTCGGGCAGCAGGTGGTATTGGACTGTCATATGGAGCACACTCTAATTTGTGTGTTAATCAGATCAATATCAATGGCACAACAGAACAGAAGGAGAAGTATCTTCCAAAGGTGAGTAGCATTTATCATACATAGACTCAATACAAATGTAATTACAGTACCAATGTAGTGAAGTGTTTCAAGGTATCACTTCCACTTATTAAATGAAACAAACGTTTTGGCACAGTCATGAAAACAAGTTAGAGAGGAATAATATTCATTGTACAATTTCCAAATGTTTTAAACTGATGCTCCACAGCTTTGTTCGGGGGAGTATTTTGGAGCACTGGCCATGTCTGAGTCAGGATCTGGCAGCGATGTGGTATCCATGAAACTCAAGGCAGAGAAAAAAGGTGACTCGTACATCCTTAATGGTAGCAAATTCTGGATAACAAATGGACCTGATGCTGATGTTTTAGTGGTAAGATATTCAAATAAAGCCTGTTGATTAATACTGTATAAGGATTGTAACAAATTATCTGAAGGTTATTTAATATTGGGTATGTTAGAATATCAATTGGAGCAATGTAGAGGGGATTCGAACCATTCACTTGGGTTCTCTTGCACCTCTCACCTTGCTGAATGCATTGCTCCCATTTATTTTCTCATTGATATATCACATTAGTGAGATTCCCTTTTGTAAAGGGTATTTTGTTATAATTTCATACAAATCTTGATCAAGATATTTTGCCTTAGCATAGTTGGCAACTTAGCATAGTTGGCAAAATAAAACTTGCTGGCTAGATCTGTAAAAGACAGAATTTTATATTTTAATGAAAATTACAAAAATATTATAATTCCTGCATTATTAGCTCTATGGTACAGTAATCGTAATGCTCAAAATTTTGCTAAGGAAAAAAAGAGTTTAACAAAAATAAAAATGGCAATATTTCATGCCATTGTCAAACATTTTGAGGTGTAAATATTTTTAATCATGTATGGGGTTAGGGTTGTGGGCAACCCCATCATCCAACACTGATGGAAACTGGCCCATATTTCTGCAAGAAAGGGGTGGAAAGATTTGGCTGGGAAACCCATCTTTCTAGATGTCTCCCCCACAAAGAGCAAATTTACTCTCAGATTAAGGGCTTGTACCTGTTGGGGGTCTTATCAACAACAACAAAGGTAGGCTTGTATTTTTGTGTGTAGTGTGAGGGGGGAGCATCTGAAGAACAAGGGTAGACTTGTATGGTTGTGTAAGGAGGAGCAGCTGAAGAACAAAGGAAGGATTGTATAGTTGTGTGGAGGGGGAGTAACTGAAGAACGAAGACAATAACTCGGGGAGCCACCAATGAGACTCGCCAGAAAGAGGCACTCATTACAATTAGAGTAATGTGGAATTTTTTTCAGGTGTACGCAAAAACGGATCCAAATGCACACAAGCCACAACGTGGAGTAACAGCCTTCCTCATAGAGAAGGGCATGGAAGGTTTTAGCACAGGCCAGAAATTGGACAAGCTGGGCATTCGTGGTTCGAATACTTGTGAGCTCATCTTTGATGACTGTAAAGTACCAGGCAAGTTATACCCTGTTGCAATGTAATATCAATTGTACACTAGAATTGGGGTCCTTGTATGTATATATTATAGTCATAAAGTATAGAGGCAAAAGATTATTTATTTTCCTGTAATAGTACTCCAACTGTTAAAGGACTAATATTCCTGCAGAAAAATCTCTTAAGGGTAATTTTATCATTGCATACAAATTATATAACTAAAACTACACATTCCCTATTATAAAATATATTTGAATGTATATAGTATTGTTGCAGTATTTATGAATATGCTTCAATATATATTCAGTATGTAATGGGCTGATCCTTTCCCCACAGCTACGAACATCCTGGGTAAGATCAATGGTGGCATCTATGTATTGTTCTCTGGCTTGGACCTCGAGAGACTTATACTGGCTGGTGGACCTGTTGGGTACGGTATTTGCCTTTTAGTGCATTGGTTATTGGCTTTGTTAATGTGCCCTGTGCTGTAAATTTTCATAAATATTATTTGTTAAATGGATAAATAGATTATAAGTGCAACATTTGAAATTTGAGTTAACATCTGTTATTGCTTATTTTTGTTAGTTTTGTTTTGTCTGTTGTCTATACAGTACTATATCAAATTAAGGAGTAAAAAAATACTTTGCTAATATTGTTGTAAGCTTAGTGCTTTATTTTGTGTGAAAGGTATATACGGTACACACATTCTTCATGGCAAATACATTTTTCTGGCATTTCTTTCCATCCATTGTTTTCTTTGCTGCTTTTTATCCAGTTAAGAGATCAGTTGACTCATTCATTCATGGCAATACCCCTGCTGGGAAAATAATGGTGCTCCTTTGAAATAATTGACCCATGGCATTACCAATGCTGTAGAAATAATGTTGCCCCTTTCCAACCATTATTGGTTCAAGTCTTTACCTGTACTAAATATACCATCTTGCACAATGGTCTGGGTCTGCGGGCCACTCCAAACAACAACCTGTTGGACCAAATTATCACTTATTTTACTCAGGTAAGTCGACCTCGGGCTCGGGGTGTAGAAGAACTCCCAAAACCCTCTCTGGTATGCTCAGTGTCCCCCATCACCACACTACTCTTTGAATAAATAATTATTTTCGTTTACCAATATTTGTACAGTACTTGTATATTTCTCCTGATTTTTCCTATGTTTTCTCTTACCTGTACACTATGTTTGCTGAGGCCTAAGTCTTGAAAGAATGAGGCCTATAAAAAGCCTCATTCTCATTAGTCATTTTTTTTCCTGTACTCACATAATTGTACTCGCCTAATTGTGCTTGCAGGGGGTTGAGCTTTGGCTCTTTGGTCCCGCCTCTCGACTGTCAATCAACTGGTGTACAGATTCCTGAGCCTACTGGGCTTTATCATATCTACATATCTGTATGAGCTAGTTGTGACGGCCTCCTTTGTGTGATTCTCGTGCCAGCATGTTTAATGTTTTGATGTATTTATTTAACACTTGATGGTGTTTGAAATGTCTTATGATAATGCTGTTTATAACTACTTCCTCAAGATAGGGCATCTTCCCAAAGTGAAAAAAAATGTAGCAGAGGAGGTATGCATAAATGTGCGGTCAGTTTGGGTTAGAGGTATTGTTTCAAATAAAGATGTGAATTACGTTCTTTAGTGTCTTTGCATTGGAAATAATTTTCAATTTACAGATTGATGCAGGCAGCCTGTGATGTCGCTTTTGAGTATGTTCACATTCGTAAGCAATTCAACACAAGAATTGGGGAATTCCAACTAATGCAGGTTAGTCTAGCTTTTTTGTAGTGCAATAAATTGTACACTAGTTGGCATTCTTGGCCACACTGGTCATTAAGCCTATTGCCTAAAATGTTAATTCATGAAAGAATGTACAGTACTGTATTTATATTTTATGTATATTTACACAATATATTTATTCGGTTAGTAATTTATAAAGTGATTTCAGTGGTGGAAGATAGTGTATAAATCAGATATTTGAATGAGGAAAGCATGGGAAACAGAGTAAGATGTTCATGGCATTTATAGACTTTGGAGAGCCAAAAAGTCTATAAATGCCATGAACAGAGTTAATAGAAAAGGGCTTTGTCAACTCTATATATGGCATTGCACTACAGAGTTTGTTAAATTATGTTAAAGTTTATATGGAGGAAGTAATGTGTGTTAATGGTGTAATGAGTAACTGGTTTTATACAAGTGTAGATATATGCCAGGACTGTGCGATGTTACCTTAGTTACATTAGCAATGTCTGTGCAGGGTCTCCGAAGTAACGGAAATTAAGTGCGACAGGAGCCGGCAATTTAATCCTCTTGCCATAATTATTGAAAAATGGGAATAAATACACCATACCAGAAAACTGATTTATTCAGGGGGGGGATGAAGATCGACTGACGTCATTGACCATTAGCGATGTCTGTGCAGGGTCACTGAGATGACAAAATTTTGGGATGACTAGAGACGGCCATTTAATCCCCTTGAGCAAAATGGCAGGACCTAGGAGGGAGCCTTTTAATTTCCCTTTGAAAAATTATATATGATGGGAGGGAGCAGTTGAGAAATGATATGAAAAAAATGACCCTGGGAACTATGCAAGCCTGAGGGGGGGGGGGGATTATTTTTTTTTAAATACCGCTATGAATTATGTGAAGAGCTGTTGGTAAAAATATGAAAACACCCCTATGACTACGTTAAGCTGCGGGTAAAAGCAAAACGGCTTCACGTAATCATAAATCCTACTACTGTACTATTAACACTTTCGCGCTATCTGGACGCGCCGGTGCGTTCGGTTTCGTCTAACGTAAACGCATAGTGGACATAAAGTTATGTCAACTTTTAAAATATTTGTATAAAATTCAATTTTAATCCGATTTCATTGGGGTTTGTTTCAAACGACGCGCCATGAAGTTCTCTTTCTCACCACTAGGCCGCCTGGCGCGTCGGCCTACCCGGTCACGTGACGGGCCCATTGTTTTCTTGTCACGTGTCGTGAGTCGATCACGCTCCCCTCACGCGCCAAACTCGAGCATTTTTACCCGTTTCTGTGTGGATTATACCCAATTACTTCATCAAAAATGGATCAAGGTCAAGGCCCAAGCACTTCTACGCCCAAGGAAGCCTCCAGGTCATCGAGAGTGGACAAAATAACCCAAATTTTTAAGAAGTGGGGCGGAGTGAAGCTCACACCAACGAAAATTCCAGGCCTTGTGGAGGATTTATCAGAAGCTGAAGGTGATGTAGAGGTATTGGAGGAAGATTTTGGAATCCACAACGATTATAGTGTACCTAGAGCTAGAGGGAATGATACGGCAACGAGTGATGAGGAGACTGAGGCCCTCACCGAGGAAGAGGAGGCACCGCGACCCCCTCCTCCTCCTCCATCTCGGCGCACATGTGGTGCATCTAGGCTACCTAGAAAAGTTGCTACCAGACATGTTACTCGTCGTAGGAACACACAACAAATTGCACCAAGTGATTCTGAAAGTATAAGTGATGAGGAAAGTGATGAGGATTCATTCGAGCCTGCTGAAAGGCGTACACGTACAGTACGTACTCGGCAGGCTGGGGCTGATGAGGGCTGGAGTCGTAGCAATACTTCTCCAGTTGTTGATGATTTTACTGGAGATCCTGGACTGAAAATTCCCAAGCCTACTAGTGCACTGGCTTATATTCAATTGTTCATCACGCGTGCCCTCCTTGAGTTCTTTACCGTTGAAACAAATTTGTACGCCTCGCAGTTATTCCGGATGGCCAATGAAAATGTATCGGATATTTGGACCCCAGTGAAGGTGAGTGAAATGTCGCGATTCCTAGGACTGTTCATATTGATGGGCATAATTAGGCTCCCAACTGTGAGGATGTATTGGCAAACAGCAAAGCCATGGCATGCTCGTTTCTTCAGCTTGTTCATGCCGTCCAGACGATTCCAGCATATAAACCAGTTTTTCCACACATTCAATACCAATGCAGTGCCCGTGAACAATCGTGATAAGTTGATAAAAGTGAGACCAGTGATGGATTACTTGAAAGAGAGGTTTGCTCAAGTTTACATCCCCAAGAAAGAGTTGTGTTTGGATGAGGGTACAATGGCATGGCGAGGCCGACTATCCTTCAAAGTGTACAATCCAAACAAACCAGACAAGTATGGTGTGAAACTTTATATGCTTGCTGAATCTGTCTCTGGGTACATATATGACTTTGACGTATACTCAGGTATTGGTAAGACGATAGTGGATACAGTAACGGGGTTGATGCAGCCTTTAGTGAACCAGGGTTACCATTTGTACATGGATAATTACTACAACTCGGTTACCCTGACAGAAACATTGAGAGAACTTGGGGTGTACACATGTGGCACAATTAGAATGCTACGTGGCGCCCCAAAGGTATTGCAAGCTCTAGCCAAGGGTAAACTTCCACTGGATACCACAGTATACCGCCGCAAAGATAATACCTTCATTCTCCTGTGGAAAGACAAGCGAGTGGTTTCAATCATTACCAACATCCACAATGCAGATACTCAGCGAGTTCAGCGAAGGAAGCGAATTCGCAACCGAGACGGAACAAGTGGAATACAACAGGTAACAGTGAACAAACCGACTGCAATTTGCGAGTACAATAAGTTCATGAAAGGTGTGGACCACTTCGATCAAATGGTTAAATATTACCATTTTACCAGGAAAACTCACAAGTGGACCAAAAAGATTACCTTTTATTTCCTGCAAATGGCATTGCATAATGCCTATGTTTTGTACAAATACAACACAACTGATCGAAAAAAGCTAACATTGCTACAGTTCCACGAAGTGGCAATCTGGGCCCTATTGCACTGGGACACAGAGGAGTGGCCTAAAACATCATCATCATCTCAACACTTGCGGCACGCTCCAGACATAAATGATGACACAGCTCCTGCCAATGCTGACGCCATGCCAACTCCCGGACCATCTGGTGTGAGGCGGCCTTTGTTCACTACACCACTTCAAGATGAAGCAGACAACGAATCTGAACCCGACATGTCTGCCACACTGCCAGTTGACGAAACTGTTTTGTCAGATGAATCTGACTCTCCTGCAACTCCTGTTACACCTCCAGCGAGAGGACCTGGCCGCCCTATTGTTGATTCAGAAAATCGCATGAACTACAAACTGAAACATGAAATTTACAGACTGCCCAAACGTCTCAAGTGTCATGCATGCGCACGGTCCGGTAAAAGGAAGGACACGAACTATGGATGCAAGACCTGTGGTGTTGCACTCTGTGTTGTTCCCTGCTACACCAATTACCACCGGAAACAGGTGTATTGGGTGGTGAAGAAGTAACCACCCGCAACAGCTTCACTCCACCTACAAACCATCTGTTGAGCAACTTCAGGAATGAAGAACCTGAAGAAGGTGGAGTGAAGAACAAATGCTCAACTTACTGTTCCACAACCAGCCTTCCCTTGGTAAGTACACCTATTTGGTCCAAGTTTGTGTAGTATAATTTAGCTCATAGAACATTCTATTGCGAAAACATTGCCACAAAAATGAATGACATACATACAATAATAATATCAGAACAGTGAAATAAGTATAAACTTTCAAAGCAACGTTTCGCGCGTGTGTCGTCCGGTCACCGTTACCGGGTAACAGTGCGCCCACTTCCCACACTCTTGCGGGTGGGCCGGGACCATTATTCTACGATTATATTCATATCACCGTGTTGGGAATTTTATTGGGAGTCCATTGATACCAAAATTAAGGCTGTAGGACAATTGTAGAGGTGATAATAATCCCAAGAGTAAAAACATTTTGTTGCTGTTGAGCGCTCACGGCGACTCATCTTCGTAGTTATTTATTTCATGCTGGTATCTCTCTAGCTTTCGTGACTTTTTTTACTGATGTTCTTCTAGAGAATTTTATTGCGAACACGTTGGTACCAAAATGAAATACGTAGCATGAAAACTAAGGTCAGAAAAGTAAAAAGAGTATACACATTTTTGTTTTTACGCTTAAGCGATAAAAACGCCGCGCGCACATACGGTTGGCTGAGTGACCTTCGCCGAGAGCGCGAAAGTGTTAATGAGATTATATATATATATATATATATATATATATATATATATATATATATATATATATATATATATATATATATATATATATATATACATACATATATACATACATACATATATACATACATACATACATATACATACATATACATACATACATATACATACATACATATACATACATACATACATATACATTTCACAAATCCACTACCAACGACATGTTCACCATCCTTCCTCACGTTCACTAATATATATATATATATATATATATATGGTAGTGGATATATATGGTAGTGGGTATATATGTCGTTGGTAGTGGATTTGTGAAATGTTGAATAATACTGTATATTTCTTTTACCTCTTGCTGTAATCTTCCCCTGCCCCCAATTCTGATAATACTTTTGTTATAGTTCACACTATTCAAGTGCACTTCTACCTTCAGGGCAAAATAGCTGACATGTATTGCTCTTTGAATGCTTGTCGCTCCTACCTGTACTCGGTGGGTCGTGCATGCGATGTGGGACACGTCAGCAGCAAGGACTGTGCAGGTGTCATCCTCTATTGTGCTGAGAAGGCCACTCAGGTGTGCCTTGATGCCATTCAGTGTCTGGGTAAGTTATTCCGCAGCCCCCACAATATAAAAAATGAATATATAGATATAGTTACATATATACAGTAATAGTATAGTATTTAAAGGTATGTCTAGTAATAATAATCTTTACAAACTGTTGCCTGTTTAGTGGAACTGCATATTAATACAAGATATATCGCACTTTTCTATCATTATATTGATTTTAACCACCAATCCATATTTTCTGTCAGGTGGCAATGGATACATAAACGATTATCCTACTGGCCGTTTTCTCAGAGATGCCAAACTGTATGAGATTGGTGCAGGAACCAGTGAAATACGTCGTATGGTTATTGGCCGAGCTCTAAACTCAGAGTATAGCTAAATTGGGCTAAATTTTCCTGCTGGTGTATATAGTATTTGCAATATAGATTATATATTAAATTTAATTGTGCCATCGTAGGAAATACAATAGGTAAACTATTTCAGCAGGGTTACTGGTATTTTTTTCTCAGTTATTTGTAAAAAAATGGTGTATACAGTATATTTGTAATGGGGGGTGGGGGAAATAGCTCTCTCTTGTCCAATTATTCCACCCCCCAGTTAACTAACGAGGCCGGGGGAAACAGCTGCCTCTAGTCTGTTATCCCGTCCTCAGTTAGCTAACTATTCTAGAGCACCCTCCAGAGTTCCTACTACAGCCTCTCTCATTCAACACTTTGTAACCTAGGTATTTGAATACCTAGGTGCAGGTACTACAAGGCGCCGTAACTTGATCAGCTACCCGAAACTCCAGAGAGAACTCTCGAATACATTTCACTGCCACAAACGCATAAGAGAAACGAAAGGAAAAAGAGATGAATAATGAAGTAATTAGTGAGGGTTTGGGGTGAGAGGGGTAGAGAGGTGGGAGGAGCGAGGAGGGTCATTGATTGAAAGGGAGAGGTTGGAGAGGAGTAGATAGGTAGAAGTAGAAAAGTAGATAGTAGAAGAAGAAATGCTGCCACCATCTATTCAAGACCATTACATACAGGACAAGGAATGGAACTTGTCTGTATCACAATATTCTCAAAAGATGTTATCACGAAGGTCATTATTAGTCTGTTCCATCTGTATCATGTACTCATTAAAATCATGGAACCAGAAACCGCAGAGGCTTTCTCACCTCCACTCAAAACTCTAGGGAACAAAGTTAAAGACAATTTAAATAATAAATTCAACACTTATATTTTTCATGATAAGTATCATAATTTAAGCCATTCAACTTAATGTTCAAGAAACATTAGGGCGCCATGCACCCTAACGAAACATTGGGAGTTTGAGGGCGCCATGCACGGCACAGGATTAGTTTTGGGATAAGGTCATCCCTGGTGTTACCGAAATGAGTATTGCCGTTTGGGCGTACGCTGACAAACTGGCTTTTCTTCACATCCACGAATTTAGTAGGCTTCTTGTCGTCGTTAGACATTAGGAATCTTCTGGGGGTGACCATTCCTTGTGTTGTGCACAATTCAAAAGATTCTTGATCGAATGTAGACATTATGGTATGGTATTTCCATCTGCATCAGTGTAAGTTGGGTCCTTTAGGCCGACGTAGAAGGTCGACAGTCTGGGGTACCGGTTTTCGATGTTCACCAGGTAGGTCTCCTCAAAGGGTATGTGGGTCTTGAGCAGTGTTGAGGGTCTATTATCGGCGACAGCTGGTGTTGTTTCTTGCTTTGTAGAGGCAGGTTTGGGCTTTGTAGAGATCTGCGCCGTCGCGGGTTCACTGGCAGGAGAAGGTGCAGGTTCGGTGGCAGGAGGTGCTCCAGCAGGTGTTGTGATCGGTGTGGCCGCCGGTGTGCTGATGCTTTCTGGAGCCGGGTTCGCAGGTGTCACAGGTGTAGGGTTGGCCTCTGTTGTGGTAGAGCAGGCGGTGAACATGGCCTCTGGTATCACAAACGCTGGGAGGTTGTTCTCCTTGTAGAGTTCTTTAAGTATTCTGTACCGTTCTCTGAGATCTCCACCTGAGAGTTCCGTTGCGAAGTGTATCAGAGCTGCAACAGGGCTGTCAGGGGTGGCTGGAGGCGGTGAGAGTGAGGATGGCTGGCTGGCTTGGAGCAGAGGTGTCGTCTGAGGCTGTGAGTGGCTGGCGCGGGAGTTGCTGGTCCAGTAGTTTGGTTGCGCGCCACTTGTCGGGAGTGCTGGGAAGGCTTCTTCTTGAATGTTGAATGATTTCACTCTAGGAGAGGAATTGCGAGGTCTGGCGTCGATCATTTTCTTGATTTCTTCCTGCCTGGATGGGCAGTCTTGAGAAACGGCTGTGTGTTCACCGTTGCAGAGTAGACATCGCTTGATGGTGGCTGTGCAGGTCCTGTGATGGTGTTCCCCAGCACAAATGCTGCATTTCTGCAGCGTGTTTTGGCACTTCTGAGCGTAGTGGGTGTATTGATAACACCTAAAACATTGACGAAGGCGGAAGTAACGCTGCCTGGTGATCTGGTGGGGTGTGCAGGCCACTCCACAGCATCTGAGGCCGTTGTCGGCCGCGAGAGTAGCCTCTGCTAGAGTCTTGAGGGTGATCTAGAGGGTTGGCCTCCCGCTTTCACCCTGCTGGATGAGGTGGGCCGAGATGGCTGTGAGAGATCGGTTCAGAGCGTTTATGCTCTTCACGATCACAGTGATGGGCTGTTCGGCGATGATGTCACTCACTCTGTGAATGAATATTGTCCTTACAGCCTGGAACTGGAGGGGAGGCAGGAGTGTTAGCCCCTTTGCCTCGAGTGCAGTGGTCGTTGTCGTGGTGAATAGGGCTTCTAGTGCAAGAAGTGCATCTTCTAGTGCATTAGCCAGTAGTGCAAATTCACTACTGAAGAGAATTTGGGGTCCATTAACGTCCATAACGACGTCGATGGGTGCTACCCCTGAGGTCGAGGTCAATAGGTCCATGATCTCGGCCTTGTTGTATGTGGTGTCGGTTCCTCGGAACCGCACCTTCACTCTGAAAAGCATGATGCCTATTCAGGCACCACGCAAAAGATCAGGAGGGAAGTGCTCACGTTGCTGCTCAATATTTACCCACCTGGCAGTGCTAGGTGCAAGCTTCCCCTCCTGCTTGTGACTTCCTCTATGCTCTGCTCTCCGAGTATATATTGGGGAACCTAGTAACTAACTCCGCCCACAAGTAGATAGCCTCAGGCACTCTACCAAGCCACTCCTTAAACGTCAGCATGTTTGAAAGCTACCAGGCTCCAATTATCAGATTAGCAGAAGCAAGGTGGAATTCGCATGATCTGACCTCGGGTCACTTGAGGTCATTAACGCTTAGAGGTGTGAGACTCAGGCCGACCAAACTGGCGCCTCTCAAATCCTTGTCTGTGACTCTTGTATCTCCATATATATTTTTAAATAAAACTAAACCAAACACCTTACGGTGTTACATATTGCTTTGAATGTAAATACTGTATTTTAGAGAATAACTGTGGAGGGGAGGTGAAATACTTTTCCAGTAAATGGGATAAAAGCACAATAAAATGTAATGCAATTTGAAGCCAAAGGGATATCTCTTTGCATAATTTGTTTGTGGTTATTTGTGGGTAATGTCAAGACTTTCTGGAACAGTATGGTTTAAAACTGCTTAGTTATGTCAGTGAAATAGTTTGTGTAGCTTTCTTGGTTTGCTTTTTTTCATAGCAAACTGTAAAATAAACTTTTTTTTTATTTTTTTTTAAACTAAACATAGCAAAAACAAACTTTTTCATATGAAAAAAAAAAAAATAGCATCAGTCACAGCGTTAGCTGCAAGATCTTGCATTAGCCAGTGGGTAGACTAACCTTGATTTGAAGTCATATTATTAAAGCTAATTCATTATTTCCTTTAGGAATTTGTTTTAACATGAAGTAATTTTTAAATTAGTTGCAAGTTTGGTTGTGTGATACTGTAGGTATATTAGTAAACACAATGCAGCTGTGTGTGTGTGTGTGTGTGTGCATGTCTTTTGCAAAAGGTTTCTTGACCCTCAACTGGCACAGATATTTAATACAGTAGTAGTATATCAAACTGCACTTGTTTTACAATATTTAATGGACCAAATGGGAAAAGTCACATATTGTGAGTGGCGCACAGGAAAAAATCAGAGACTGGAATAGTGTAAGGGTTCAGTATTGTATAATTGTAAAAAAATAAATTATTTTTGTATAGCTTACTTTGTTGTAAATAAAGAAATTTACCCTTATGAAATGAAGTTATTTATACCTGACCCTTGAAGTGGATGGTGCCTTGATGTGGTGAGGGGCCCTTATGCCCGCCCAGAGGCAAGGAAGGGTAGCTTCTCCGATCTCCTGCTTGCTGTGGTGGTGCAGAAGCAAAATATGTCCCAATTTGTTGAATGTGTAAAGAGACCCATGCACACCCTTATGTTCCTTCATCTGGGGGTTGAGCCTACTTAGCAACTGTGACCTGGGGAGGGGAATGCTCTTTTTTTTGGGCGAGGGGATGGGGTAAAACAAAGACCAGTGTGACCACTTAAACCAATCTGGTTAGTTCTGCCTTTTTAAATATCCGATCAAGTGGGCATTGTAAGGTCTATGTGTATTTGTCCTTGGGATATCGTTTGTCCCTGCAATAGTCATCCATGTATGCTGTTCTAGGACCCTTCGGTCATTCTTGTTGGTGCCAGATGCTCTGCTTAGGAAGGGAAGGGAGAAGGGATCACATATTGCAGAGGCACTCCATGCCTCTGCAATATGTGATGGAAATCTGGTCATTGTTCTTCCAGGTGCAGCAGCGAGATGTCCTTGCCCCTTTGTCCCAGCTGCACTGTTTGTGTCTGTCGAGTCAGGTCTGGGTGTTGGGCGGCAAGAGCATCCTACTGATTGGTGCTTTCAGTGAAGGTGGTATCTTGTATCTGCCGTATCACCAAGGTGTTCTGGTAAGATTTCTGTAGCAATATCATTAGATTCAGAAAAGGAAGGCTGGTGATGCAATCTGGAAAACTGTGCAGACATCGAGGCTACCAAATCTGACTGCAAGAGTTGCTTGTTTTCACCGAGTCATCAATTCAGAGGAAGGTTAGGGATTTTTTCTTAGCATGGCCTTCAAAATGGTGTCATACTCAGTTTGTTGCTATTGTGGGATGGAGAACATCCCAGAGAATAAGTTAGCCAAGGAAGTAATAAGCATCTTGAGAGGCAGAAAACATCATGAGCACTGATTTTGTCTTTTATAATTATTTTTATATGGGAAACTTGTATTTTATTTCATCCAAATTAATAATATACACATATAAAGTAATGAAATATAAATAACAGTTCTAAACAAATATCACATGAATTTGAAAAGTTCATCGCTTTGACTATTGATTTTTGTTTTGAAACATTTAGGTTCAGTGAGAAGGGAAATACAGCCTAGATGTAATTAAATTCCTGACGAATAGCTGGTAGTGGTTTTCCATGGCTACATGTTCAGGGGCCGTGACTTCTTGTGGTGTGTTGGGACGCCATCTACATGTTTAGGGGCCGTGACTTCTTGTGGTGTGTTGAGGCGCCATCTACATGTTCAGGGGCCGTGACTTCTTGTGGAGTGTTGGGACGCCATCTACATGCTCAGAGGCTCAGGGGCCGTGACTTCTTGTGGTGTGTTGAGGCGCCATATACATGTTCAGGGGCCGTGACTTCTTGTGGTATGTTGGGACACCATCTACATGTTCAAATTCATGACGTAGCTAAGAAGAGGGCAAATACAAGGGTTCATTTAGAGAAAATTGCTCTATCCTACTGAACCTCGTGTCATAACAGATTCACTTTGTCCCTCAAAATATGACAATAGCTCTTTTTTGATGAGGTCCAATAATATATCAGCCACATTCCATTCTTATTAATGTAAACAATGAGCCACTCAAAACTGTCCTAGTTTATAGATGGAGTGCTTAAATTTCCATGAATACATAGCTCAATAAAAATACATAACCTCAGATTTAACCCAAATAATGGTAAACAAAATGGAAAACATAACGCACTTGAAGGCAGAGGCCCAGTAGATAATATTGAAGAGGACAAAGACGATGGGTATAAGAATCCGGCTAAACTTGAGCATGGCCAAATTTGCTAGTCCTGGCACCCTTGGGAAGCCACCTCCAGGCACCTGTGGGAAGCCGCCTCCAGACACCTTTGGGAAGCTGGATCCCATAGACAGATCTCTTGATTTCCGTTCATCATTTTGGTTTCGTTTTGGTTTCTTCTCCAGCACCTGTACCAAGAGTTAATGACATAACGAAGATCATTTGGTTTAGTAAAAGTCTTCACGTGAAGGGGGCTGTTTCTCAAACTTTTAAGTTCTATTGGCTTTGGAAAGCGTTTTGTTTATTCCACGGTGTAAACAAAAATTGAGTTGTTATAAAAATTTAAAAGCAATTTGTTCTCGTAAATCTACAAAGAAAATGATAGCAAGTTCGATAAAATTAGCAGAAAATTTCTAGTTGCTAATGTTTGACCATGGTAGGACGAGAAAGGGGATTGAATCCTCAATTATTGGTTCCAGGACCTAGCCCAAGGCCCTTAGTGGTTCCGGGACCTAGCCCAAGGCCCTTAGTGGTTCCAGGACCTAGCCCAAGGCCCTTAGTGGTTCCAGGACCTAGCCCAAGGCCCTTAGTGGTTCCGGGACCTAGCCCAAGGCCCTTAGTGGTTCCAGGACCTAGCCCAAGGCCCTTAGTGGTTCCAGGACCTAGCCCAAGGCCCTTATTGGTTCCAGGACCTAGCCCAAGGCCCTTAGTGATTCCAGGACCTAGCCCAAGGCCCTTAGTAGTTCCAGGACCTAGCCCAAGGCCCTTAGTGGTTCCAGGACCTAGCCCAAGGCCCTTAGTAGTTCCAGGACCTAGCCCAAGGCCCTTAGTAGTTCCAGGACCTAGCCCAAGGCCCTTAGTGGTTCCAGGACCTAGCCCAAGGCCCTGATATAATAATCCCGTCCGACCTGTCACACACTCACCTGAATCAAGGTCGAGCTCTTAGGTGAGAAACAGGAGAAGATGTCCTTGTCAGCGAAGAAATCTATGAGCGTCTGGAGGATCACCACCACGAAGATGATGACGATGGCGAAGAAGAGCCACACGTCCACCAACTTGAAGTAAGACGTCTTGGGCAGGGAGTTGGACATCTGTGATAGGAGCGCATGACCTGTTATCCTATACCACTATCAGCTCGCCTGACCCCCGTAGAAAAACGTTATTTAATGTTAAGTTACAATCATGTTAGGTACAGGATGGAGTTGGAGATATCAGTATGCCAGAACCTTAATATGGTCGATTGACTTGATTTTATGCATATCTACATGTTTAGAGAACGTTTTCCACATGCGAGTCAGTCTAGGAATGAATGAGAGCTCTTGAAGTGAGGCTGTTGAAGGCTGAGCGACTTGTGTCGTGGTTGCCGCCTTGTTGTCTTACCTAAGTTGAGTGATTTAAAAAGGTGTGTGTCTTTTTTTTTTTTTTTAGCAGTCACGGCTGATAACTTTGTCACAGTGATCAAGGTGTGGAGACTGGTGTTCTAGATCAGAGACCTGCATCTAGGTAGTGAAATCGTCTACCAGTAGGCCAGCCTGTTCCTGACTGCAAGTTTTGCTATTTTTCATTCAAATCAGGAGATATCTCACTTTTGAACTTCTTTCATGCGACTGAAAGCTCGTTTGTGAATGTTTT
Source organism: Procambarus clarkii (assembly GCF_040958095.1). Lineage (NCBI taxonomy): Eukaryota > Metazoa > Arthropoda > Malacostraca > Decapoda > Cambaridae > Procambarus > Procambarus clarkii. The sequence continues at coordinate 9,737,312 of NC_091241.1, read as the reverse complement.
TGTAAGCAAAAATTATGTTCTTGTTGTTTTAGATTCAGCTACTTAGAACAAAAAGTTCCAACGTAGCACGGGCTATAGTGAGCCCGTAGTGGACTTACCTGGCACAGGAGCGGGGCTGTATATGTTCTTGTTGTTGTTGTTGTTATAGATTCAGCTACTCAGAACAAGTTCCAAGTAGCACGGGCTATGGTGAGCCCATAATCATATGTTCTTGTTGTGAGCATGTCTTTTTATATCTTCGCCAGACCTTGCTTTTAACTATGGCTGGTCAGAAGGCTTGGTCACACTTTGCCAGTGAGAAATGTAATTGTGTTGGAGATCCAGTATGTGATTGGTGAAGGTGTTTGCTTGGCTGTTCACACCACCCCTGGAGGGCAGGCAGTTCCCCCTTGTCTCATAGCCTGGTTGTGCGAGTTGATTTTTAACTTGATTTGTTGGAAAAGCCAGTGAAGCAAAGACAGCCCGGGGCTCTGATGACCCAACATGAACATGTCTATGTTCCATTCCTTCCCTCCACCCCGACCCCCGCTCTCAATGACTTTCCTGCATGAACATAAGAGAAGTGGAGTAGTTTACCTGTGTGAACAAGGAAGCCAGGACGAGCAGAGCTGTAAGAGCCACAGTGATGCGAGAGTTGAAGTCGTCCGGATTGAAGAAGAAGGAGGCGTAGGCGATGACGATGAGGAGGGCTGTGGGGATGTAGAGGGTCAGCAGGTAGAAGTTATAGCGCCTGAAGAACCTCACCTCAACCTTCACACTCGAGAACTGGACCTCCTGCGTCCTCTGTATCGTTACTCGACCTGCCACAAAGCAACTCAGGCTGTGAACTGGGTGGAAAACTCGGCATATAAACAGTTTACACCTAAATTTAAAACTGGTATACAACAGTATAAACCGAGTGTTCAGTTAAGAATGGAAACAGTGTATAGGAACACATTTCCTGAGTGAGGTACCAACCTATTGTGTACTCAATAAGGTTCTTTGGGCCAGAGTAGTTGGCAGAGGAGGGCTTGAGGACCATGTAGGAGGAGGCTGCTGACACCAGAGTGAACTGTAGCGAGCACACCTGTGGAGACACCAGGATTACACACACACATACAAGCGCTCTGGGGTCGTAGTCCTAAGGGCCCGGGTTCGATCCCCGGTGGAAGCGGAAACAAATGGGCATAGTTTCTTTCACCGTGATGCCCCTGCTCATCTAGTAGTAAATATGTACCTGGGAGTTAGATAACTGCTACGAGTTGCTTCCTAGGGATGTGTGTGAGTCTTAGTGAGAAATATATGTAGTAGATATAATAGAAGAAAATACATTGGTTAGAAAGGCGGAGTCGAAGAGCTAATAGCTTGATCTGCAGATACAAATAGTAAATACACACATATTATATATATATATATATATATATATATATATATATATATATATATATATATATATATATATATATATGTCGTACCTAGTAGCCAGAACGCACTTCTCGGCCTACTATTCAAGGCCCGATTTGCCTAATAAGCCAAGTTTTCCTGAATTAATATATTTTCTCTAATTTTTTTCTTATGAAATGATAAAGCTACCCATTTCATTATGTATGAGGTCAATTTTTTTTTATTGGAGTTAAAATTAACGTAGATATATGACCGAACCTAACCAACCCTACCTAACCTAACCTAACCTATCTTTATAGGTTAGGTTGGGTTAGGTAGCCGGAAAAGTTAGGTTAGGTTAGGTTAGGTAGGTTAGATAGTCGAAAAACAATTAATTCATGAAAACTTAGCTTATTAGGCAAATCGGGCCTTGCATAGTAGGCTGAGAAGTGAGTTCTGGCTACTAGGTACGACATATATATATATATATATATATATATATATATATATATATATATATATGTCGTACCTAGTAGCCAGAACTCACTTCTCAGCCTACTATTCAAGGCCCGATTTGCCTAATAAGCCAAGTTTTCCTGAATTAATATATTTACTATAATTTTTTTCTTATGAAATGATAAAGCAGCCCTTTTCTCTATGTATGAGGTCAATTTTTTTTTATTGGAGTTAAAATTAACGTAGATATATGACCGAACCTAACCAACCCTACCTAACCTAACCTAACCTATATTTATAGGTAAGGTTAGGTTAGGTAGCCAAAAAAAGCTAGGTTAGGTTAGGTTAGGTAGGTTAGGTAGACGAAAAAACATTAATTCATGAAAACTTGGCTTATTAGGCAAATCGGGCCTTGAATAGTAGGCTGAGAAGTGCGTTCTGGCTATTAGGTACGACATATATATATATATATATATATATATATATATATATATATATATATGTCGTACCTAGTAGCCAGAACGCACTTTTTGGCTTACTATGCAAGGCCCGATTTGCCTAATAAGCCAAGTTTTCCTGAATTAATATATTTTCTCTAATTTTTTTCTTATGAAATGATAAAGCTACCCATTTCATTATGTATGAGGTCAATTTTTTTTTATTGCAGTTAAAATTAACGTAGATATGTGACCAAACCTAACCAACCCTACCTAACCTAACCTAACCTATCTTTATAGGTTAGGTTAGGTTAGGTAGCCGAAAAAGTTAGGTTAGGTTAGGTTAGGTAGGTTAGGTAGACGAAAAACAATTAATTCATGAAAACTTGGCTTATTAGGCAAATCGGGCCTTGCATATTAGGCTGAGAAGTGCGTTCTGGCTACTAGGTACGACATATATATATATATATATATATATATATATATATATATATATATATATATATATATATATATATATATATATATATATATATATATATATATATATATATATATATATATATATATATATATGAGTATCAAAGGAGGAGATACAAAGCCTAAAAGAGAATCCTACACACCACCAGTTACGAACCATCCCTCAGGAAGCCGGGAATGTATCTGTGGAAGGGATATCTACAGTACAACCCTCATCTGCAGATATAATTAGAAGGAACCCTGAAGCTATGGTTGCAGTAATAGAAGTTGCCATGAAAGTAGCCACTTCTCGGGAAACAGCAAGATGTACTAGCCGGATCATAGAGAGGAAAAGAGCAGTAATCGTAACAGGTATTAAGGAACAAGTATGGCCTAGTCACGGGGACTGGAGAGATAAGGATAAAGCCACAGTTAAGGTGATCTTGAAAGGGATACAGATGGAGAGAGCGAAGCAAAATATAGAAAATGTTTTCAGGGTTGGCCAGTGTAACACAGACAGAGACCGACTGATAAAGGTGGTATTTACGAACGAGTGCACAAAAGAGGACCTTTTAACAATGAAGAACAGGCTATTAAATGTACCGAAGTTCAAAACGGTATTCCTGCAAAGATATATGACAAGGGAGGAGAGAATAGGGGCAGGAGCGCAATGTGAGAGAAAAGAATCAGGGAACCACAGCCCTAAACCCTACAATCCCAGAAGGGGAGTGTGGGACCCCTCCACAAGCATTTCAGCAGCCCTGGTGAGTGGAGCATCACCCCCACCTTCCACCCAACAGAAATCCTACCTGCCCCATCCCCTCCCAGCCCCCCCACTAAGTGCCCACCTTGCCCCCCATCCCCACACTCCCCAAGACCTCCCTTCTTCCCCAGCCCCCCAAGCCCTCCATTCTCCCTCCCCCACTCTCCCAAGCCATCCCTCCTCCCAAACCCTATCCGTTGTTATCCGGATACTGGTTACCGGACCGGGGTCTCGCCTTCATTATCCGGATACGTTTGACCGGTGCGTCAACCCTATGTGTGAGCGGGACCTCACCTGAGCGTCGAAGGGGAACATGATGAGGTCGAAGTCACAGCTGTACTGAGCGGTGTAGGACTGACTCATCTCCATGCTGTTCTCCAGGCCAGAGAAGATGTTGGCTGTAACACACACACATGTCAGAGTTATGGTGACCAATGTTTAATGTTTCAATGTTCAATGAACATGTGAAATGATGGGGGGCCTGTGTTCTTTCTAACATATCACTATAGGGGAGTAAATGTTCATTATAACATGTGGAAACTATGGGGTGTCAGGTGTTCATTGGGGTATAATGTTCATTATATCATTATGGGGGCCAATGTTTAAAACATCATTATGGGGTCAATGTTCATTATATCACTATGGGGGGTCATATATTCATTATATCACTATGGGGAGGATCAGGTGTTCATTATAACATGCGTCACAATTGGGTGATCAAATGTTCATTATAACATGCCAGATGTATTCATTACAACAAGAGGTATCACAATGTAGTGACTTCTTGATCGCTATAACTAATGCATAATACAGCCAAGTGGTATCACAAGGCATCACAATGGTCATTATATATCACACACCATTATATATCACACCTGTTCATTATAACAGGCGTGATTTATAGCCAGGTATGAAAAGTAAACAGATTTTTGAAACTAACATTATTATTATTACAGCGAGTCCCTCCTAGAGGCAGAACAGCTGCCTGCTGGCTGTGACACAGACAGCTGCCTGGTGCCTGCGACACAGACAGCTGCCTGGTGGCTGTGACACAGACAACTTTGTGCCAACATACACAATGGAATCAACCAATCAACCAGGAATAACTCCCAGGATGGCTTTAACTACAGGTTCTACATCATTGAGATGCAGATGGTGCCTCGTGCATTAATGCAACTCATTGATAACATCAGAGATGTTAGGTTGGGCGAGAAAGAGCGGGTGATCTGCATATTCCCTGGCTACCAGAAGGCCACTGACGCCGTCTCACAGGAGACAAGTAAACATACTGGAGAAACAGGGTAGGGATGACAGAGACATCACCCCCTAAACGAGAGAAAAATCTTAGTAGCGAGAAAAACACCAGTGGAGTCACGGCAGTGGTGTGGGGTCAGCTAGGCAGTGATGTGGTGGAGGCAGACTACATATACAGTTTCAAATGTAGATATGATAGAGCCCAATAGGCTCAGGAATCTGTACACCAGTTGATTGACGGTTGAGAGGCGGGACCAAAGAGCCAAAGTTCAACCCTCGTAAGCCCAACTAGGTGAGTACAGCAGTTAGAGCTTGCACCTATTAAATTGCTGTGATGTTTAAAGGATTTGCCAGAAGAAATCGGCTTCTTTTCTATGTTCACAGACAACGCAAATGCGGTGAGGAAGATAGGAAGACGACGGCAAGAAATTGACCAGACTTCAAAAGTAGTTTGACAAGTGGTTGCTTAAATTCAATTCCACGAAGTGCAAGGTAATAACGTTCATGGATACAGCCAGCCCCAATATACCATCTGAGATGAAGGCATCTCTAGGATTTTGCCACAGAAACAGCCTGCTTGTACACCCCACACTAACCTCCTGCTATATACATAAACTTGGTATCATCAACGTCATTTGCAAAGTTGGAAAGTGAAAGGAATGCTTTAAGGACCTGAACAAAGAGCCATTAAAAATGTCGTAGTATACACATGTACATATAACAAATAACTGAGGACAGTACCAATATGGAACTCTTCGCCTGACCAATTTAATGACAAAATCTAAAAAACTAGTCCAGGACAAGAGGCACTAAATACAAGGATAGACAAAATAAACTGAACTTCGTGTCGCTCAAGAACCAACAAAATTGACAGAGACAGATTGTTTGACACAGTAGATAAAGCAATGAGAGCCCATAACCTGAACACCCGAACGAGCAGGAAAGATTTTTGACAGAACGTTCTCTGTGAGTGATAGGACTCACTCTCGTGTGTGTACTGAGGCGGGGAAGGCCTGGATGGCTTCTGGCGGACACACTCAACACGGGATCCCCGCTCCAGGTTGGTGAAGACGTTGCCGTGGGCGTTGCTGAAGGATACTGTCGGAGTCCAGATCTTCTCCACGGCGTCCTTGGAGAGCAAGTTGAGGGTGTGCTCGTCGTGCAGGTTGTGGTAGGTGAGGCGCACGTCCTGCCATCGCAGGTGCAGAGACATGGTCGTTGTGAAGGTAAGATCTTCCGTGGCAATTGAGAGGAAGGAAATTATGTCGATGAAGAAGTATATGTCTAGGGGCTGACCTTCTTTTGTGGGAGGTGGTGGAATAGTGTTGCGGTATGTATCGGGAAGAGATACGGCCGAGCACGAAGCCTCATCACTCTGGTCAGGGCAGTTGATGCGCAGGTCGCAGCGTTGAGTGAGATTGATGCAGGTGCCGTCAGAACAGGTAAACTCTCCCCCACCACACACCGAGAGGGTGAGGTTTACTTCTTCACCCACCTGCAGGTCGCACACCTTGCCTCCCATCACCCACGTCTTGGTCCCCAACGGGTACAAGTCTTTCCCCTCCGGCTTCCAGCGCGCCACCGCCCCAGGAATCTGCAATACCCATGCTCAATAATAAATATACATATACCTGTACATGTATAAAATTGTAAACTCTATGACCCCCCTCCAGGATTCGAACATGAGCCGCCAAAGAACCATACCCCTAGCAGCTCAGTACTATAGCTACTCAGCCAACGATTTCTATAAGTGATGGATGGTCCTGGAACCCACATGCTTCCACACACGCTGGATACTCAGTGTGATCTTAGCATGTTCTAGGATTTAATGGAAATGTCAGTGTCCAATACACGCCAAGTGATGGTGGGTGACGGATGGTCATGGGACTCATGTGGAAGCATGTAGGTTTCATGACTGTCCATCACTGACAGGCAAATGCTGGCTGAGTGGTTATAATACTGAGCGACCAGGGTAAGGTTCCCCGGTGGCCCAATAGAGACGTCTGGGCATGTTTCTTTCCATCTGATGCCTCTTTTGTCCTAGCAGTAAATAGATACTCAGAATAAATTAATAAAAGCTGATTTTATCAAACTTGTCAGTAATTTTATAAAATGAAGCTGGATATACTGACCTTGAGAGACTTGATAATCCAGGTCGAGTTTTCAAGGTCCCAGAAGATGTCAGAGTCGAAATATCCTTCCAGGGAGGTACGACTTCCTTGTCTGCTGCCTATGACGTACTCCTGGTTAAAAGGCGAAGCGGTGCACAGGGCGGGGCCCTTCAGGTAGAGCATGGACGGGTGTGTGAACTCACAGGCCACACAGAACTGGTAGGAGTCAACACAGGCTATGTCGGACCACTGACCAGCGAAAGGTGCCGCCAGCATAACAAGACAGTTCTCCACGAGTCCACCGTTGGGCTTTCCTCCCCTCCAGGGCCCTTGCCAGGGCACGGACAGGTTTGTGCCCAAGTACTGCCATGTGCCCTCAATCACTTGGTCGGAGGCACCCATCCACAGGTAGGAGGAGCCTAAGCCACTGGAGCAATAATTGCCGTCGTCCTGGGACGTGCGATAGAGCCAGGAGTTCTCATCCTCCGACACAGGCACCGCTACTCTCCCGCCCACCACCTGCAACACACGACACTTGTGCTACCTTTACCAACATACAAATAAAATACATTGCAAAAGGCTAAATGGCTTCTTCGAGGCAGATCCTATTTAATCCAAAAAACGTCCACACAGACATTTGTGCAACTAATGCTTGAAACTGTCCAGAGAGTTTGCTTCTTTGATGTTACTTCGTATCTTGTGATACATATCTGTAACCATATTTGGTATTGTATTCATAATATATATTAAGTTGTTATTTTATATATTAATTACACTTCCCGTACTCCAGGCGTCTCTCAGTAAATGTTCAGTAGTAATCGGAAGGCAGGTTTCTCATCTCCACAATCAGCTTACATATATTTCCCAGCTTACTTAACAACATAAGAAAGTATTATTGCAGTAGGCTACTGGCCCATGCCAGGCAGGAACACTACAGAAGGCCTACGTGATCCATGCCAGCCGGAAACACCCTGGTGAGGAGGACTCAAGTTCGTGAAGTGGTCTCACCTTAGGGAAATGAACTCACCCTGAAGCGGACTAACACTGGTGAGGTAGACTCACCTTACAGAAGTGCTTGGAGTCGTCGAGGGTGAACCTGTCAGCGAAGAAGTTGATGCGTCCAGTGGTCTGGTGACACACCTGGTGCATCTCCTTCACCTGCCACTGCGCCTCCCCAGAGATGTTCCACACCGTCCTCGACCAGCCCAGGGCGTCGCCCTCCTCCTCGCTCTCACACCCTGCCAGCTGTTTCCAAGTGCAAGGGTTATTGCGCATGTTTTGAAGTCACTTGCTTATGTCTCTACTAGCTAATACAGTGTTAGGGACGGATCCAGCTCTTATTTCACTTATTTTCTAGTAGTCTAAAAACTGTGCCGGGACGTCACACCTCGTTCACACTATATTTACCTGAATTTACCTGAGGGTCATTAACACTAGTGACCTCAATGAGGACAGGAAGCCGGCGACTTGTCAAAGGTCTCTCCACCTTTATATATAAAATACAACATTGTATCTTTTATTTTCGTTAAATTAGGTTAGGATACGCTGGGCTGGGTTAGGTTAGGATACGCTGGGCTGGGTTAGGTTAGGGTAAACTAGCTTAGGCTCGTTTATAGAGCAGCGATGACGTAGATGGCTGCATACCTGGAGCTCGAGCTCCAGCAATTTATACTATACTCGAGCTACTCCTCCAGTTACTATTAAGTTTTAGTCTAAGTGTTTTTCCTCCACACTGTGCCCGAAACGCTATGATTGATTGATGAAGATTAAGCCACCCAAAAGGTGGCACGGGCATGAATAGCCCGTAAGTGGTGGCTCTTTTGAGCCATTACCAGTATCAAGAGCTGATACTGGAGATCTGTGGAGGTACGACTAGCTGCACCCTGCGTGACGGGAGATGCCTCCCGTGGAAACGCTATGTGTAATAGTGGCTTTAGGTATTGCATGTACTAGCTCTATCTATAAATCCAACAGTATGTTTGTAACTTTGCATCTATGTATGTACTTTTCCTAAATAAAATTATTATTATTATTATTATTATTATTATTATTATTATTATTATTATTATTATTATTATTATTATTATTATTATTATACGTTTCTCAGGTCGAGCTCGTCCTCGCAGCAAATCCATTACCATGAGAAACTATACCCCCTTGAAACCACCCGGACAGTTATCTAGATATTTGTGATGATCTGAAAGCATATTATGGTTCCAGTAATAGTCTACATGTAAACTGGTAAGTGAACCTTTGTCGTAAGTCTAGATTATTCTAAAGTTATAACGTTATTATATCATGAAGCATTGGTTTAAAATATAAAAAGTGTCTGCTGACAACATTTTCTTTGAAGAATTGTTTTTCTGTAAACGGAATTCTCGGGCAAACAAAAATAGTTTTCGAATTCCATATTTAACATTATCATCAATAATACAGTATTAACATAACCAAACGTAATGAAACTTAACCAAACCTTAACCTTAAGTAACCTTAACCTAACCTAACCATAGACAGAGAGTAGATAATCAGAAGTCAGTCTCGGAACGAGCCCAACTCATTGGAAGTTCGAGACAGAAGCCAGCTATGATGAGCCCTTGTTTCTGAATGGGAAATTAGGGCGTCCCTGGTTTATGACTTAGTCCTGTAAGCAAACGAGAAGCGACGGTTTATCAGCCCATCCTCTCGAGCGTTCCCAATGTCACTGAACTGATGTACTAAATTATCTAACCAAACCATGAATCCACGCATAGAAAACGGGACATCACGTCAATTTTGCGAGCCGCTATGAAATTTAGAGCATTACTTTTTGTCCTTAAGGAGATTTTACGTCAAAAAGCACCGCACATCTCCTGTGCCAGATAAGTACGACGACGGGCTCACCATAGCCTTTGCTGCTTGGATCTTTTTGTTCAGAGTAGCTGAATGTACAACAACAGCAACGTCAAAATGCAGTTTATTATTCGAGAGGACGGGCTGCGATTATAACCAGGGGTCAGAGAGCATAACGCCTGAGAGTAAACGAGTGTCCTATCGTGGGAGCCGTCGCTGATGAGGACCAAGCTTCGACTGTATTTAGGAGCAAGGGAGCAGCACTTACGTGTCCACTCGCGACATCTGTTCCTCGTACCCCGATCATGGCGGATTAGTCTGTAGTCACGGTGGATGTGTCTAGTACTGTGAACCACAGGTACAGTACCTTCCTGATGGTGGACGTGTCTAGTACTGTGAACCACAGGTACAGTACCTTTATGATGGTGGATGTGTAGAGTACTGTGAACCACAGGTACAGTACCTTCCTGATGGTGGATGCGTTAAGTACTGTGAACCACACGTTGAGTGCTGTGATTTCCCCGCTGAAGGTCTGGTCACGGTCGAATCCACCACCCAATTTGTCCTGCTCCTGACCTGTACACACACACACACACGTCATGATAAAAGTAGGTCCAGCAGTCATCAACCACTTACGAAATGTGTACATCATTCCTCAATTATTGCGGCTTTGTTTACATTTATTAAACAGTTTACGAGCTTGCAAACTTCACAACCCGAGGTTATTATTGTTATAAACAACTTCGTACCGCTTCGGAGTTCATAAATTAATAAATGTAAACAAGGCTGCCATGCTTGAAGAAATGTGTATAAGTTTCATAAGTGGTTGAGAAATACAAAAATAGCTATTAATTACACACACACACACACACCTCCCATCAACTACAGTCGGAACTGAAGGTGAAAAACAGTATTAGATAATCCATATACGTGTAAGTCTTCATCTTATGATAAAACTATTGCAACAGCCTAACAAAAGCTGAAGCTAAAACAAACTTTAGGCCTAACAAAACGTAAACTAAAACAATCTCTCTAGGCCTAACAAAACGTCCTATTTACAAGGCAGGTCCTATTTACACCTAATTGTTTTCATTACTTTCATCTGTTCTATTTTTAAATCAAGGTACTTGCATCAAAGAGGCCCTCAAGCAGTCTATTCAACTCTTCTATAACTGTCGTCGAACCTGTTTCCCTATATGTTTTGGGCAGAAAAAAAAATAATTTTACGAAACAATTGGATGACATTGTACCTTTGCAATAGGTGTGCAGCAGGTTTCATGTAGTCACTCACCTAGAACATAAACCCCGCCGCCTAGTAGGGGTCCAGACGCGATGGGCAGGTGGCCCTGGCCCTCCAGCTGACCGTTCATGTAGATGTGCCACTCTGCTGTCTGAAGGAGGTACGTGAAGCAGAAGTGGCTCCAGTGACGGAAGGGCGTCGACAGGTTGGTCTCCGCCCACTGGCTGTGAACCGCTACCATGTACGATGTCATCCGGTGGTCTGCAGAGAAAGAGAGGTTAGGCGTTATCAAGAGAAAGCTGATATATAATATATATCAGCTTTATATATATTTTTAATTTATTTGTAGATTTCAGTAGGAATATTAATGGACAACTATTCACCTTAGAGACAAATTGTCTAATAGAGGTGATGTGACCTGATTCCAGGTAGTGCCAGGATTAAACAACCATTTTCGAAACCTGTACATCTTTCCGCAATCATGGCGGCTTTGTTTACACTTATTAAGCAGTTTATGAGCTCCGCAGCGCTACGAGGTTGTCTATAACAATAACAACGTTGGGTCCGGGATGACCTTACAACGTTTCCAAGCTCTTTTACTACGTATAAACAAAGTTGCTATGATTGAAGAAAGATGCACAAGTAGACACTCTAGTGCTTAATGAATCCTGGCTCCTTCAACTCGGCTGTGTTTATCATAATTAGGTTTAGATATTATCTTTCTGTGACTATTGTCAGTACTTCCGAGTGTGTCAAATAGACATGAAAAAGACTCAAGTATTTCCTATTTGATTTTCTTTGCATTTAAATTAGTTTTACCGGAAACCTCAGTCACTGAACCCACTGACAGCACACTACATGAAGCACCTTTGGCCTATAACGCCATTACCTGGTTGATACCTGGTTGATGGGGTTCTGGGAGTTCGTCTACTCCCCAAGCCCGGCCCGAGGCCAGGCTCGACTTGTGAGAGTTTGGTCCACCAGGCTGTTGCTTGGAGCGGCCCGCAGGCCCACATACCCACCACAGCCCGGTTGGTCCGGCACTCCTTGGAGGAATAAATCTAGTTTCCTCTTGAAAATGTCCACGGTTGTTCCGGCAATATTTCTTATGCTTGCTGGGAGGACGTTGAACAACCGCGGACCTCTGATGTTTATACAGTGTTCTCTGATTGTGCCTATGGCACCTCTGCTCTTCATTGGTTCTATTCTATTCTACATTTTCTTCCAATGTAGAATATTAATCATTGCCGCAATCTTCTAGGAAAAATTCAATGGCCTAAAGAGGATGGAAGAGGGAATAGGGAACTTGGACTACCATGATGCCCTGTACCTTCTCACAAAGTGAGAAGGTACAAGGCGCATCATGGTGGCTGTGCGCAGTGGCTGTGCGCAACCTCTTTTCGCAGCCCACTACTAAGTCAATATGACGAGTTTCTGAAGTCTATTCAGGAAGGCACTCAATCTAGACGTAGATGACAGTCAGTGGAGCCAAGCAACACTTCCAATCAGACTTGAGGAAATAGGAATACGCAAGACAACAGACTTAGCATTACCAGCATTTTATCTTCACAAAGAGGAGCCTCGCAACGGCCCGCTACCCGGCACAAAGAGAACCCCACCTATACAGACCCAATGACATTCGGAAGTATCCAGACGGGGTCACCATACTTCCCAGGAAGGATGGCAAGCTAGTAGTGTTGGACTACACATGCGCATCCACATTGGCCAGTACCTACCTTCAATACACTGCAATCGAAGGAGGTGGTGCTGTTTCTTTCGGAGAAACGCATAAATCCATCAAATACAAAGGTCTGGCACATTGCTTCAGCTTTGTTCCGATTGGCTCTGTAACCCTTGGTCCGTGGAGAAGGGTTGGGAAGAAGGTGAAGGGTTGGAAAGGTGTTGAAGGATATGGAAAATAGTGAAGAAAGGGGTGAAGGGTAGGGAAGGTGGTGAAGGGGGTACAGAAGGTGAAGGGTAGTGAAGATGTTGCAGGGTCTGGAAAGTGATGAAAGATATCGATGTTGATGAGAGATAGACAAAGAGGAGAAAAGTAGGAAAGGTGGTGAAGGAGAGGGAAGGAAGTGATGATTATGGTTGTAGATGGGGAACCCGGCAGTGCCTAGGTTGTAAAAAATGATTGCAGTGATGAAGAGAGCGTCAAGTGAGCATGTGGCCCCCGTCGCCCGAGAAACCCGTGTACCCCCTCTAGTTCGTATTATACACATTATTCCCACACATAAGCTTTTATGTACTGACCAATTCTTATTTCGTTGTCCTTATCGTCAGCAACTGCATAGGATATCAGCGTAGACTCAGCCCTGAACCGGTTGAGTCTGATCCAGTAGCAGATGCTGAATGTGTTGAGGGTGGGGAAGGGCGTCACCAACCAGGCAAAGCTGTGTTCCGAAGGGGTGCCTGATTTCTGTAGGTACAGCACCCGCATCTGCCCCGGGCCCACGGGGGGTGGCTTCGTTTCAGGACCTACGGGGTGAGGGTTGGTTCCAGAGACCACAGGGGGTGGCTTGGTTCCAGAGACCACAGGGGGTGGCTTCGTTTCAGGACCTACGGGGTGAGGGTTGGTTCCAGAGACCACAGGGGGTGGCTTGGTTCCAGAGACCACAGGGGGTGGCTTGGTTCCAGAGACCACAGGGGGTGGCTTGGTTCCAGACACCACAGGGGGTGGCTTGGTTCCAGAGACCACAGGGGGTGGCTTGGTTCCAGAGACCACAGGGGGTGGCTTGGTTCCAGACACCACAGGGGGTGGCTTGGTTCCAGAGACCACAGGGGGTGGCTTGGTTCCAGACACCACAGGGGGTGACTTGGTTCCAGAGACCACAGGGGGTGGCTTGGTCTCAGAGCCAGCATCCGTTGTCCCTGATGAAGTAAAGGAATAGACTAAAATAAAGGTTTAAATATTTTAGTCTAACATTACAGTGCATTAGGTTAAGTTTAGAATAAATAAGGACAAAGTTCATGTGCATTAGGCTACGTTTAGAAATGAAGTGCGTCAGGCCACGATTAAAGTTGAAATGCATTAAGCTACAGTTAAAGTTATGGTGCTACATAGCCTCCCCGGCTCGGTGCCTTCTTTTGAAATTAATTACTCACACTTAAAGTTGAAGTGCGTTAGGCTAATGTGAAGAGCATTAGGCTACGGTTAAAGTAAATGAAGCAAAACATTTTGTCTTAAACATAAGGTTATGTAAATCAGTTTACACTAAGGAAGACAGACGACTCTTTAACGAGGTCACCCATCTAACTAAACAGTGCCAGGAAGAAAATATTTGTAGGGCAGTGGAATCGAACCATTGTCATGCATCACCCCAGACGTACATAGCGCTTATCAGGGGTGACCAGGGACGCAGGTTCGATTCTATCGACCTGCTCTATTGTCTCAGATGCGACCTTATTGTGATGTAAGAGTGTAGTGTTAGGAAGCTGTAATGCATGATTTCTGATTCGTCATTTTATCTAGGAGATTCATGCAAATATCCATACCATACAAAACATGGAGTCTAAATATTTATCGATGGGTTGCAGTAGATAATTTTATGTTTTGCCACATATGTAAATTTCTAATAAATTTTGTCCGTATAATTCCCGAAAATGAAAGATGGCGCCTACTTACAAATTCTCTGGACAGGCATTGTGGCACTTTCGGGGGAAATAATCAAGGTTGTGGCGTGGCAAAACTTGAGTAGTAGACCACTGTAGTGTTCCCCCATCCTTTCCAAACCCTTTGGACATCAAATCCAAAAAACTCTGAGCATGGACATATCAGAACTAGTTTCCCGGGAGGGGGTAGTGAGCTGTATTACATCGCAGCAAATCTCTGTTCGGTTGTAATAGACCTGGTTATGACGGAGTCCGAATGTTGCAGTCTATTGTGTAAGAAGATCATTTTGAATTGTCGGAATAGTTATCGGAATACCAAATCTTGATTTACTTGATTCTGATTGTTGCTAGATACTATTGATTGTACAGAGTAATTCTCCACTAGTTAATGTGATACGCTTGTCTGGGACAAGTACAGTCAGCGCCACATGTCAACAGAAACAATCCAGGTGTTGCAGAATATGTTTGAATACCAATCCGAGTCCTGCAATTCAACAAGTCCTTAGATCTAGGTGCTTCCAGTGACACTCCCCAACAACCAAGGCACACTTCACGTCTCCTAAACCCACAGATATTGGCCATCAAATTGCAAGCGGACGGAGGACGACAGCCCCGCTCCTTTGCCAGGTAAGTCTACTACGGGCTCACCATAGGCCGTGCTACTTGGAACTTTTCGTTCCTACTAGCTGAATTTTAAAATAACAACAAACATGCAAGCGGACGTCAAGTTGACGAAACTCAGTTCAGCTAACTGACATCATGTTAATACCTAAAGCCAAAAACATTTTTCGACTACGACATACCTGAGTTTACCTGAGGGCCACCATATCTTTAGTGGCCTCTACAAGGACAGCAACTCGTCGGTTTGTCAAAGTTCCCTTTATTCCTGAGGATTTTTTTTCTATCTGGATAGAAAAATAATGGCGAACTTAAAAATTCAAAATCCCCAGGTATGGGCAAAATCCAATGCAAGCCTACCAGAATTATGTTGAGATACCAGAGCTATGCTAGCCTACTAGAGCTGCCAATGTTATGCTAAACCACTATATACATTCAGGTAACTCCCATATACAACCAGGTCACCCCCATATACATCCAGGTCACTCCCATATACAACCAGGTCACTCCCATATACAGCCAGATCACCCTCATATACAGCCAGGTCAACCCCATATACAGCCCGGTCACCCCCATACACACCCAGGTCACCCCTACATAAAAAGGAAAAGGGACGCAAGACTCACCAGTAACCACTGTATCCTGAGCGAGGACAGACGAGGCAGCGACCATCAGCAGCAGCAGCAGCAGTAAGAGAGGACACATCCTTCCTCAATGGCGCTCGAAACTTCCGTGACCACCTGCCCTGCTGACGGCCGAGGGGGCGACTAGCCCCATCTACGCACACTCAACGACACTGTAAACCATTAGATTGATTAGATGGTTGTCTATACCATCTTTACCTAACGTAATAAGAGTATTCTTTTGTTAGACCGGCATCCATACATGAATTGCTGTGCCTTTTCATGATTTTGTTTGTTTAGGCTTTATTAAATCACGTATGCTACTTTTTCAGTAAACTTTTCTACTGATATTATCTATAATCTATATTTATCACTATTCTTCAGTGATGTTTTTTGCCTTCGTGTGATTATGTTATACATAAATAGTATACATATTATCCTCTAACGACATAGTACTGACATAACTTGTCATTATGTGATAAGTTGCTCGATCAGAGCCCGCGTGATAATATTGTATAAGTTCAGAAACCTCTCCCGTTTTACCAATCCAGATACGAAGATAGGAACATTGCAGTAGGCCTACTGGTTGGTTCAGTCATATCTCCTGTCGTTCAATTATTTATTCCTGTAGAATCTGGGGCCACGCTCGCTTCGCTGGACAATGATTACCATGTAGCAAATAACTCTCCAAGACTTTTCTCGATAAATTCATTTCACATGATTTACTTTTTCCTCAACACAAAGAGATCATCCTTGGACATAGCTGCATTACTGATGTTGTCTAGCTCAGCAAAGAAAGGACTTCCCATTCACGTTCGTATTTTAAGATCATCTGAGAAGAAGGAACCTTAAAATAAAAAATATAATTATGTGGTGTCTATATATATAGACCCGTGTCAATAGATCAGAAACTCACAAGCCGTCAATGTTACTCTCGATTCCAGACAGAAGCACTTCCTCTAGTCACTATATAAAGTTCATTTGCTAGTCCACCTTCAATCTCCTCGTCCTAAGAAGCAACTTGGCCAAAGAAGACGGTTGTTTTTCAGCAGTATCCATGATAGTGACTACTGGGCCTTGAATATGAAGACTTGCATTCACATGACTTAAAATATCAGTCCAGGAAGCCTAGCCACGGATGACCTCTTCCATGTCAATATATTCTGAAAGCGTACTTCTATTTTCTCTTTAGAACTGGCCAAATGTCTCCTGCTTTGTTCATTCATTTATAAGAAGATTCTTTTTTTTTAATCATAAATTGCAAGAGCATTTTAAATAGTAATATTATTGAATCTGTTTTAATACAGATTTACTAAAACAAGTAAAGTGAATATTAGTAATGGATTGTACTTTCTTGATTCGTCTGAATAAAAAGTCTTAGAGAATGACTGTGCAACTCTACTCAATGGAAATTTTGATAATAGACGCAACATGAACTTGATCTTAGAAAATCTATTTTTTTTCACTTCACCTCATATATCAGCCGTCAACCGTCTACCACGCTGTTTGCATAAAACATCTAATTTTTTTTTCGGCACCTCTGTTTTTTTATTAGCTTGAAACCGTGTTCTCTTGTTCATGATGTTACTGGTTTCATGAATTCCTCCTTGTCAATTTGGTCAATTCCTGTTAGAATTTTGAATGTGGTGATCATATCACCTCTTTTTCTTCTATTTTCTAGTTTTGGCACGTTTAATGTCTGTAGTTTCTGCTCGTAACTCTTGTTTTTCAATTCCAGAAACCATTTTGTAGCATGCTGTTGCACCTCTTCCAGTTTCTTAATCTGCTTCTTGCGATTTGGGGACCATACAACTGCTACATATTCCAGTTTTGGTCTCACAAAAGTCATGAACAGTTTCTTTAGTGTGTGTGTGTATTTCACTTAGTTGTGCTTGCTGAGGTTGACCCTCCCCACACACACCCAGGAAGCAGCCCGTAACAGCTGTCTAACTCCCAGGTACCTATTTACTGCTAGGTAACAGCAGTAAATGGGACCGATGGATGCCTACTACTACTACTACTACAAGTATAGTAATTAAGGTCACTTAACATGTATCCCTGCACATGCACACCATAGCCTGCAACTCGCAGAAATAGTATTCTTTCAGAGTGAAAGAAACTCTGCCCATCTGGTTCCGCCGACTCCGGGAATCGACCCAGGTCCACAGGACTACAGATCCAGCGTACTGTCCACTCAGCCACCAGAGCCCTCCACTCAGCCACCAGCGCCCTAACACAGTATTAGGGCGTTAGAGCGCCCTAACACTAACACACACACACAGAGTGTGTGTGTGTGTACAAACTGAAATTCACAAAAACGTCAATATATCATCTTGCAAGTGGTGGCGAGAGTTCGGAACCAGTGTATATGTACACACGCCATCCTTAGTGACAATTGGGGCTAGTCGGCGTGGCGTGTGAAGGAGACAGCACACCGGGATATAGCATTGCCCCCCCCCCTTCTTAAAGATACAGAGCATGTAACCATTGAGGCAACGCACCGATCATTGGGGCAACAGAGCTATGATCAATGGTTTGTATTGTCACGGCTGTTTCTGGTAACTCAATGAGTATACATTTTTCAGCGCATCTTGCGTAGTATAAGGAATGTGTTCGCGTGGAAGCTTGCGCAACGGACTCCCCTTGTGTGGTGGCGGAGCCTAGCGTGTCTCCCAACTGCTATTTGTAAATTGATTAGTACGTGTGTGTGTGTGTTAGTGCATTAATTCCTTGTTAGTCACATCTTTTTATATCCAGGAACGACGCAGTTTTTCTGTTGATATTTACTGCCTTCTATCCTGTGGGGACAGACAGACTTGCCAAGCCCTACTCTTCCCTTGACCGTGTCCAGTGAACAGACAGACCTGTCAAGACTCTCCCTGAGCCTGTCCAGTGTGGACAGACAACATATGACAGTTTACCATACGCTACAGACGTTTTATTATTTGTGTTCGTCAAACGCTGTTTAAATTTATATATATATACATTCAGGTCTTTCTCATTCTCTGATTCTGAAAGATGATATTTTTTTATATCTATCCTTTTGATATCCTTTTTTTTACTGGCAGAAATACAATCTTTTTATTGGCGGATTTGGATTTTTTTTATTGGCAGAATTATAATATTTTTGTTGGCGGATTTGGATTTTTATCTTTTTTAGCAGTTTAGGATTTTTTTGGGGGGCAGATTTCGAATTTTTATGTTGGTGGATTTGGATTAATTTTTTTGGGTGGATTTGAAATTTTTTTGTTAGCGGATTTCGATTTTTTATGTTGGCGGAATTGGATTTTTTTAGTTGGCGGATTTCGATTTTTTTTGTTAGCGGATTTGGAATTTATTTGAAGGATTTTGAATTTTTTGTTGGTGGATTTGGATTTTTTGTTTGAAGATAGAATATTGAATTTTGTTGTTCGCTATTTGAGATTTTTTTGTTGGCAGAATTTGTATTTTTTGTTTGCGGAATTCGATTTTATTGCAGATTTGAATTTTCCTGTTTGCAGATTTGGAAATTTATGTTGGCAGATTTCGATTTTTTTTGTTGGTGGATATGGAATTAACTATTAATAGGAATATTTGTACGCATGTATACACTCTCATCATACATACTCTTTCAATGTTTCTGTATGCATATAGCTCGTCTCATCATTAAAACATGTAATGTAATGTTAGAAACATATGTAAGTGGGTCATTATTGGTAATTAATAATGTTAATTGTTTACGAGTATAGGCCACATGCATCCTTCGTTATTACTGTTAAGTTCACCATTTATAATTCAGGGATGAATTCTCTAGCCTTGTATACTTTAGTTACGTACTACGATGTTCGGGGTGCATGTGCCACTACTTACATAGAATAGGTATACAAGTATGTATATTATAGATTGGTTCCACGGCGATGGAACCAATCGTATGGGCGTTTGTCTTTCCATTGGAGACTTTCGGCGCTATGGAGAGGGGGAGGACCTCTGCTGCTTGGGTAACAGCTTCTCCGTATCAACCTACTCTACCCTGGAGAGGTCACTCCAGAGCGCAACTCCATAGTTATCTGAGACTGATGGATGCCTACTACTACTACTACTACAAGTATAGTTATTAAGGTCACATGCCTACTACTACTACTACAAGTATAGTTATTAAGGTCACATAACATGTACTCCTGCACATGCCCACCATAGCCTGCAACTCGCAGTTGCAAATATTTTATTATTAATATTTAAAAATAATAAAAAGTTATATCGCCTATGGTGTTTTGATTCACCCGACGCCTGGCCTGGGGTCTGACGGCTGAGTGGACATCGCTCGGGATTCGTAGTCCTAAGATTCCGGGTTCTATCCCCGGCGGAGGCGGAAATAAATGGGTAGAGTTTCTTTCACCCTAATGTACCTGTTCACCTAGCAGTAAATAAGTGAGTTAGCTGCTTCCTGGAGGATGTGTAACAAAAAAAGGAGGCCTAGTCGAGGACCGGGCCGCGGGGACGCTAAGCCCCGAAATCATCTCAAAATAACCTCAAGATAAGACGCACAAAATGTGGTAAATAATATGTCCAAGAAAAAACGGAAATATTTTGCTCAAATTGACCTTCAGTTTGAAAAAATTGAAGCATATTGGAAATATTATTCTTGACTGTTAATTTTGAGAGTGATTGCACATATTTTAAGTTTTAAAAATATGTCTATTTATACGGGAAATAAGACCATAAGTGAAAACGTAGATTTGTCATATTTTGCGCATATTGAAGAAAACTACGATGGTTATTTAAATTATTATGCTTGAGTGCTATTTTTTACCATAATTGCAGGTGATTGCACACGTTTTGAGGTTTCAAACTGAGTCATTTTATTAAGAAAACTGACCATAATAGAGTTAGTTAGTTTAGTTAATTTATTATGCACATATATTTTGCATTTTTGCCCAAATTGACCTAGTTTGAAAAATACTATGAATATTGGAAATATTATTCTTGATTGTTATTTTCGAGCGTAATTGAGGGTGATTGCACAGATGTGCTGTTTTAAATTACGTCTTTTTATATCGGGAAACATGACCATAAGTTATATTTCTTTTGACATACGGTCAAAAATATGCCAAACGAAGATATGTCATATTTTGCCTAAATTGATATACACTTTCAAAACTGCGATTGACAGTTGAAATATTATGCTTGAGTGTTATTTCTAAACGCAATTGAATGTGATTGCACATATTTGAAGTTTTAATTGACTTCCAAACAAAACAAATTTATTCTAAAAATCCCCTTCACCTTAGCATTTGCATACGAGATTACATTCGGGTTATGTAATCTTGTCGAGGTTAGGAAAGTGCTCAGACTAAAATTGACGTTAATTGCTTTTTATTTACGTGATAAAAAGGGAAATAATGAGTAGTAGCAAATAGATAATTGATTATAACGATGTTTGAATTTCGCTGTTTCAAAACCCTGAAACAAATGGAAAAAACGATCCGGCAACAGTGTTGCCAGTTTGGGCTACAAATAGCGAATTGGGCTACTTTTGAGAGCCCCGCGCTCCCAAATTTTTAATTTCGCTACTTGCTACTTTTTGGGCTAATTTAAAAGCAAGATGTGCTAATTTGGGCTATTAAAGTTAAGAATGTACAATTGCGAGTTACATGAAAGTAACTAAGCTATAAATAATTGTAATTAATAATAATTGTAAATATTAATTAATACTAAATAATATTATTTACTAAATTAGTCCCAATTCAATGCAGAGTTTTCTTCAAAGCACAGAAACTTGTAAATATAAATACAAGATAATAGATAGATCGATAATAAATAGACAACTTATAAATATTACACCAAGTAATGGCGAGAGGAAAAAACTAGACAGTATACATTACATTTTAAATTAATAATGGATGAATGGTAATAAATTGGTGTATGTTTGTATGTATACCAGACAAAGCCCATTTAATGGCAGAATTTAGCCATTTTGTGTAAAAACTTGTATATCTCATATTATTAATTATAACAGTAATCTAAAAAAGTCATAGTTTGTATATACAAGAGATGAAACAGAGAGCCATGAGCTAGAGCGATGTACTGAGTCCATAAGGAGGCGGAGCTTCCAGAAATACCTTCCTGTGATTGGCTGTTGCGGGGAATACCAACACTCTTTTATGAATAAAATTTTAACTAAGAAATAGGTTCTTGTGCACAACAACAAGGTTGTTGTGAATAAGAACAACAATTTCTGTTTTGCACCTGACAGAAATCTCCATCTAACTGAATAATTTACTCGAATAAGATGGCAGAGCAGTGTATCATTATTTGTGTCAAGGCAACCCCCAATAATAACGTCACAAGTTAGGTAGCCAGCTCATTTTTATATAATATCTGTTATATCCTGCAATATTTAATTAACACTTTAAATAATTAACACTTCACTTTTTTGGGTAAATTAAAGTTAAAGCAGAATTTCATAAGCATGACTGGTGGGCTGAACTAAGATGATTTACTAAGTGGATGGCAACTATAGCTGATCCCTTCCTGTGATTGGCTGTTGTGTGAATGTCAACAAAGAGTTTCTACCAATGATATGCCATTTATTATGCACCCCATACATCTTGTGGGCGGAGCTTGGAAACTTCCTACCCGAGCACAACAACCCACCTTATGGGTTGCTGTTTGGCTATTTATAGTGCGTTGGAAAAAAAACAGATGGCGTTAGTTGTATTTTGTAGGGTAATTTGTTATAAGTGTAATTTGATGTCAACAGATGGCGTAAGCTGTATCTTATGGCTACTATTGACCAGCCAGTTGATAGTGCACAATATCGATATCTCGGAGTGTGGATTGATTTTAAACTGACATTCAATAAGCAAATTCAATATCTAAAGGAGAGAGCAAAGTCACGAATAAATATAATGAGAGCAATCACAGGGCCCCGTCTAGGAGCGGGACACAGAGTGTTGAGAATGTTTTACATACACGCCGTTCGTTCCTTGGTTGATTATGCAGCACCTGCCTTACTCACTCTTTCTCCTGGTCAGTGGGCAAACGTTGAGGTTCTTCAAAATGATGCATTGCGAGTCATAACAGGTGCTCCCAGATGGACTAAAATCCTGAACCTAAGACTAGAGACAAAGCTTACGTCGATTGAAATAAGGGTAAAGGGGATTGCTGCGTGCATGCTGACCAAGATATTGACTAGACCTAGAATCAGTTCACTTAAAGATATGATCACTGGAGCACTAACTCTGGACAGAAGAGCCTCCAATGGCAACAGGTGGACCCATTGTGCGATAAACGCCATCGATACATTCGATATGGTAAACACAGTCACTGAGAGGGGTGTCGACGACATACATGCAGACTTTGTTATACAAGGCCCTTGGGAATCTCTGCCAGCAGACTTTCAGACTTTCAGATTATGGCTCTTGACGGAAAGAAGAACCAGACAAGTCCTCATCTGCTACGTCACATTGCACAGATGCATATAGAAGCAAACATGGCATCCGACAGCTTCACTTACTTCACGGATGGGTCAGTAGACCAGCAGGGACAAGAAACCGGAGCTGCAGTTAAAGCAGGAAACTCTGTATATAGTTGGAGGCTCTCAAATGGGTGTTCGACTTTACAGACTGAGATGCTAGCCATTCAAAAGGCTTTGGAACATGCTCTTGCTGAACACCGACAACATGTTATCATCCATACAGATTCGAGAACCGCCATTGAAACCTTGCAACAGGAACACATATGTGATAACATCCATCTGATCACCAATGTCTTATCATTCATGCACACACTCAAACGACAAGGCCGACGGGTGCTTATCAACTGGGTGCCAAGTCATGTGGGACTATTAGGTAATGACTTTGCAGACGAAGCTGCAAAACTTGCTACTAAGAGGAGGAATGTAGACATTTACATACCACAGAGTCTCTCCCAGATGAAGAAAGTGATTCGAAACAGAGCGATGCGAAAGATGTACAGTGACCACGACACAGCAGTTGCAACATCGGGATCTGCGGGTTGGTACAAGAATTCAACCAACTACGAACCACTTAGTTTGATAAACGGGGGCAGTAGAACAATAGAAGTGCACTTACATCGCATCAGGCTTGGATACCCATGTGCATGGGAAATAGGCTTACAGGTTCCGGAAGGTGAGAGGAAATGTCAACACTGTGGAGAAATGCCCGACAGACCACTGGAACATTATCTAACACAGTGCACAGTTACAAACCCGTTAAGATTTCACCTTCGATTCACCAGAGCAGAGGAAGTTGTTAAACACATATGGCAAAATCTTACTGAAGCGACCATACGAGTCATACATACTCATCCTCCGCCCAGGTAAAACAGAAACGAGCATCACTTAGTGGGCCAGCCAGAGGCTTAGGGCCCGCGCAGGATTATCCCTGCTAACAAAGAAAAAAAAAAAAAAAAAAAAAAGTTGATAGTGCTCTCTTCTGCGGACAGATGGCATCAGCTGTATTATTATTATTTTAATAATATTATTACATTAATAATAATGTATTATTATTACTTTAAACACTTCAGGTAGCCTATAATAAGGTTTTATACCATGCTGGTATTAGGTAACTAGAATTCTGCAATTACTTTTTTTTATCTACTGTTGAGGACATGTAAGACAAATGTAAGGTTTTGAGGCTAAGTAACGAAGATAGTTACAAGATACGACCCAGATGGTGTTGAGATTGCAAAAGGGATTATGATAAGAACTTAAGCCAAAAAATCAATGCATAAATGTTCGCAAATATGAGACTGGGATTTATTTCTCGAAAAGTTAGCAATAAAATACGCTTTCTAGTTCTTTATTTTTAAAATTAAGACCAGGGATTCTGTCTAACGAAGCTGCAAGCTAAAACACCGTTTTCCTATAATGTTCATCTGTAGCTTGACCCTAAATACTCGTTTATTAAACGAATTTATTGTTAGAGTTTATTAGGAATCAAATTTGTTGAAGACAGAGTTTCCAACAAATACCTTCCTGTGATTGGCTGTTGTGGGGAATGCCAACGCTTATATGAATAAAATGCAAAATAAAAATACGTCCTTTTGCTCAATAACCTTGTTGTTGTACAAAAGAACAACAATTTCTGTTTTATACAAGACAGAAACTTCCATCTAACTGAATAATGTAGACCAATAAGAGGGCGGAGGCATTGTATCGCCGATATTATTTGCGTGAGGCAACCCCCACTGATGACGTCACAAGTTAGGTAGCCAGCCCATGTTTCTGTAACACTCGTTACATCCTGCAGTATTTAATTATCACTATAATAATACTTTTAAATACTTAACATTTCACTTTTTAGGGAGATTAAAGTTGAAGCAGAATGTAATAAGCAAGGATGGTGTGCTGAATAAAGATGATTTATTAAGTGGATGGAGTCTTTAGCTGATCCCTTCCTGTGATTGGCTGTTGTGTGAATGTCAACAAAGAATATCTACCAATGATATGCCATTTAGTATGCACTCCATACCACTTGTGGGCGGAGCTTGGAACCTCCTACCCGAGCACAACAACCCGCCTTATGGGTTGCTGTTTGGCTATTTATAGTGCGTTGGAAAAAACAGAGATGGCGTTAGTTGTATTTTGCAGGGTAATTTGTTATAAGTGTAATTTGATGTCAACAGATGGCGTAAGCTGTATCTTATGGCTACTATTAACCTGCCAGTTGATAGTGTTCTCTTCTGCCGACAGATGGCATCAGCTGTATTATTATTACTTACGAATTCCCTTTAAACACTGATCTACAAATCCCTTGGCTTATGATAAGGTTTTTTACCATTTATGATAAGTATTAGATAACTGGAGTTACGCAATTACTTTTATTTATCAACTGTTCAGGATATCATCATATAATGTCTGGTTAGGACGTACTGCTCTCGATTGATGAAGATTAAGCCACCCAAGAGGTGGCACGGGCATGAATAGCCCGTAAATACTGCTCTCATAATATTATTCAGGAAGGGTGGGGGAACTATCAAGTGAAAGCGCCAAGCCATTACGACTATATAGCACTCGGAAGGGGTCAGGATAAGGATTTGGGATGGAACGGGGGAAAGGAATGGTGCCCAACCTCTTGGGCGGTCGGGGATTGAACGCGGACCTGTAGGAAACGAGACCGGCGCTCTACCGTCCAGCCTAAGTGGTTAAGCGTAATATTATTAAAACAACAATTTATGCATATAATAACAGCATTTCACACTAAAAATACTTGGATATATTGAAATTTGGTAGTGAATTCCAATCTAGGAATCTCCTATGACTAAACTGTACTTTTTAATCATTTTTATGTACTTACTACTTATTATTAAATTATTAAGTACTTACTATAATAATTGAATAAAATTATTTTATTTAATATTTAAATTAAATGATAAAATAATAGGTAATAATAAATCATTGTGTAGGTGGGACAGGCAGACAGTGTGTATATATATATATATATGTTAGGCTTGCACCAAGGTCCCACAAAGGTGCCAAATTAAAGACTGGGTGCTGCCGGAGCGGGCCCAAAGGCTGCTGGCGGCCCTGGCCAGGCTGAACTTCCGCGCCCTTATAATCACCATTGTTTAATAATCTTCACAGGGAGAAACAACTGTAAATATCGGAATAGTTTATTACAACATACACGGTAAAGAAAACAGCTCGGAAACTAAGGAAATAAAGCTGCCGAAAAAACATTAAAGTCCATTTCAAGTTCAAGTATGTTTATTGTCGGTTCGTTCATGCTAAGCTTGCAGTTACACAGCTGGTCGGGGTCCGCTTACACAACTGGTCGGGGTCCGCTTACACAACTGGTCGGGGTTCGGGGTGCACAATAAACCACCACTCACTGGTTGAATAGGGGATGCTTAATGAACTATCCACCTCTGGCGGCAAAAAATCAATATATATATATATATATATATATATATATATATATATATATTCTTGTATATATATAACAAGTATATATATATACTTGTTCGCATATATATATATATATATATATATATATATATATATATATATATATATATATATATATATATATATATATATATATATATATATATATATATATATATATATATATATATATATATATATATATATATTCATTCGCATATAGTCCTGGGGACCATTCAGGCTTGTTCGCATATATATATTATATATATATATATATATATATATATATATATATATATATATATATATATATATATATGCGAACAAGCCTGAATGGTCCCCAGGACAATATGCAACTGAAAACTCACACCCCAGAAGTGACTCGAACCCATACTCCCAGGAGCAACGCAACTGGTATGTACAAGACGCCTTAATCCACTTGACCATCACGACCGGACATAATGAGGTGATAGCTGAAGCTATTTGAACCACCCCACCGCCGGCACTCGGATAGTAATCTTGAGATAGCATTTTACCAAATCACCTCATTCTTTGGGGCACACATGAGGAACACAAATGCGAACAAGCCTGAATGGTCCCCAGGACAATATGCAACTGAAAACTCACACCCCAGAAGTGACTCGAACCCATACTCCCAGGAGCAACGCAACTGGTATGTACAAGACGCCTTAATCCACTTGACCATCACGACCGGACAAAATGAGGTGATAGCCGAGGCTATTTGAACCACCCCCACCGCCGGCACTCGGATAGTAATCTTGGGCATAGCATTTTACCAAATCACCTCATTCTTTGGGGCACACGTGAGGAACACAAATGCGAACAAGATTCTAACTTGTTCGCATTTGTGTTCCTCACGTGTGCCCCAAAGAATGAGGTGATTTGGTAAAATGCTATGCCCAAGATTACTATCCGAGTGCCGGCGGTGGGGTGGTTCAAATAGCCTCGGCTATCACCTCATTTTGTCCGGTCGTGATGGTCAAGTGGATTAAGGCGTCTTGTACATACCAGTTGCGTTGCTCCTGGGAGTATGGGTTCGAGTCACTTCTGGGGTGTGAGTTTTCAGTTATATATATATATATATATATATATATATATATATATATATATATATATATATATATATATATATATATATATATGTCGTACCTAGTAGCCAGAACGCACTTCTCAGCCTACTATGCAAGGCCAAATTTGCCTAATAAGCCAAGTTTTCCTGAATTAATATATTTTCTCTATTTTTTTTCTTATGAAATGATAAAGCTACCCATTTCATTATGTGTGAGGTCAATTTTTTTTTATTGGAGTTAAAATTAACGTAGATATATGACCGAACCTAACCAACCCTACCTAACCTAACCTAACCTATCTTTATAGGTTAGGTTAGATTAGGAAGCCGAAAAAGTTAGGTTAGGTTAGGTTAGGTAGGTTAGGTAGTCGAAAAACAATTAATTCATGAAAACTTGGCTTATTAGGCAAATTGGGCCTTGCATAGTAGGCCGAGAAGGGCGTTCTGGCTACTAGGTACGACATATATATATATATATATATATATATATATATATATATATATATATATATATATATATATATATATATATATAGATATATATATATATATATATATATATATATATATATATATATATATATATATATATATTTATTTTATTTATTTTATTTTATTTATGCATATACAAGAATGTACATAAGGAATGTGAGGATACAAATATGGTAATTACAGTCTTGTAAAGCCACTAGCACGCGCAGCGTTTCGGGCAGGTCCTTAATCTAAGAAAATTTTAAGGAGGTAAATACTTGCAAAAATTATAGACAAAAAAATGATAACAGATTACATGAAATGAAAAAAAGATGAGAGAAAATTGTAGGTACAGTATATTAAAGCACATAGGTAGCTGAGATTGATTGCAATGACAGCTAGCTTGAATGGTAGTTGACAAAAAATTGGTAGGCACAATACAGCAGAAACAATATAAGATTGGTTGCAATGACAGCTTGAATGGTAGTTGACAAAAATTAGTAGTCACAATACAGCATATGGCTAGCACATAGAAGAAGACAGCAATGAACACAATGATAAGGTTGTTTGATATTACATAAAAATTAGGAGATTGGGTAACACTAGGTACAGAACAAATTTAAAGCTCAGTGTAGGAAACTAAGAAGATGAAGTTAGGTACTTTTTGGTTTTGCTTTTAAATAAGGCAAAAGTTTTACAGTTTTTCAATTCACTAGGGAGTGAGTTCCATAGACTAGGTCCCTTAATTTGCATAGAGTGTTTACACAGATTAAGTTTGACCCTGGGGATATCAAAGAGATATTTATTTCTGGTGTGGTGATAATGGGTCCTATTACATCTGTCCAGGGAGAGTTTCAGAGCATGGTTTGCATTTGAGAACAGGGTTTTGTAAATGTAGTTGACACAAGAGAATGTGTGGAGGGAGTTAATATTTAGCAAGTTTAGGGATTTAAACAATGGAGCTGAGTGTTGTCTGAAAGCAGAGTTAGTTATTATTCTGATAGTAGATTTTTGCTGTGTGATGATGGGCTTAAGGTGGTTTGCAGTGGTAGACCCCCATGCAGACCCTGAATAGAACTTACACATCTCCGATTTGTTTATATCTACATTTGAGTGAGGTGGTATTTAATAAGGTATTAATTTCATCAACACAAGACAGAACACGAAACAATGGGTATTGAATAGAAGTGATTGTAGAAAGCCTATTGGTCCATATTTCTTGATGCTTCTATATTGGAGCGGAGTCTTGAGGTGGGTAGAATATAGTTGTGCATTAATTGGCTGTTGATTGCTGGTGTTGACTTCTTGATGTGTAGTGCCTCGCAAACATCAAGCCGCCTGCTATCGCTGTATCTATCGATGATTTCTGTGTTGTTTACTAGGATTTCTCTGGCGATGGTTTGGTTGTGGGAAGAGATTATATGTTCCTTAATGGAGCCCTGTTGCTTATGCATCGTTAAACGCCTAGAAAGAGATGTTGTTGTCTTGCCTATATACTGGGTTTTTTGGAGCTTACAGTCCCCAAGAGGGCATTTGAAGGCATAGACGACGTTGGTCTCTTTTAAAGCATTCTGTTTTGTGTCTGGGAGTTTCTCATGAGTAGGTTGGCCGTTTTTCTGGTTTTATAGTAAATCGTCAGTTGTATCCTCTGATTTTTGTCTGCAGGGATAACGTTTCTATTAACAATATCTTTCAGGACCCTTTCCTCCGTTTTATGAGCTGTGGAAAAGAAGTTCCTGTAAAATAGTCTAATAGGGGGTATAGGTGTTGTTTTGGTTGTCTCTTTAGAGGTTGCATGGCGTTTCACTTTCCTTCTTATGATGTCTTCGACGAAACCATTGGAGAATCCGTTGTTGACTAGGACCTGCCTTACCCTACAGAGTTCTTCGTCGACTTGCTTCCATTCTGAGCTGTGGCTGAGAGCACGGTCGACATATGCGTTAACAACACTCCTCTTGTACCTATCTGGGCAGTCGCTTTTGGCATTTAGGCACATTCCTATGTTCGTTTCCTTAGTGTATACTGCAGTGTGGAAACCTCCGCTCTTTTCCATGACTGTTACATCTAGAAAGGGCAGCTTCCCATCCTTTTCCATCTCGTAAGTGAAACGCAGCACGGAACTCCGCTCAAATGCCTCCTTCAGCTCCTGCAGATGTCTGACATCAGGTACCTGTGTAAAAATGTCGTCAACATACCTGCAGTATATGGCCGGTTTCAAGTTCATGTCGACTAAGACTTTTTGCTCGATGGTACCCATGTAGAAGTTTGCAAACAGGACACCTAGGGGAGAACCCATGGCGACCCCATCTACTTGCTTATACATGTGCCCATCCGGGCTCAAGAAGGGTGCCTCTTTAGTACAAGCTTGGAGTAGTTTCCTTAGGATATTTTCTGGTATGTCAAGAGGAGTACATATTTTGGGGAATATAAACCTGGATATGCGTATGGAAATGTCAAGACACACAAGCCTGGAAACCCACTTCGGCCAATCATTAGCCAGATACCCACACCCACGTACAGACTAGCGAAGCGAATCAACGGCCTGCTGACTCCTTATGTCCTTTGCGCCTTCAGCCTGAAGTCGCCAAAGGAATTTGTTGACTTACTGCGGGGCACACGGGCCACAGGAATAAGCTAGAGCCTCGTTGGACGTAGAATCGCTGTTCACCAACGTACCAGTGGACGAGACAATCGGGATGATAGCCGACAGAGTGTATCGTGATCCAGCCTGTACTCCTCTTGACATACCAGAAAATATCCTAAGGAAACTACTCCAAGCTTGTACTAAAGAGGCACCCTTCTTGAGCCCGGATGGGCATGTATAAGCAAGTAGATGGGGTCGCCATGGGTTCTCCCCTAGGTGTCCTGTTTGCAAACTTCTACATGGGTACCATGTAGAAGTAAACTTATTACTACAGGACTTAAACTTATAAACTTATAAACTACAGGAAACTTATTACATTTTCAGACTTTTAGTTTACACACACACAACTATTATCTGCAAACACTAAACAGAGTTCTTAGTATGCTATGATTTAAACAGCTTTCATTTTTCATTTTATACCCGCATTTTGGGTGAGGTGATATGTTACAACAGTTTTGGATGAGGTGAACAAAACTTTACAACACAGGATATAACACGAAACAATATGTATTGAAGGTAAGAATGGAAGTAATTGCAGAGGGCCTATTGGCCCATATTTCTTGATGCTTCTATATTGGAGCGGAGTCTTGAAGTGGGTAGAATATAGTTGTGCATTAATTGGCTGTTGATTGCTGGTGTTGACTTCTTGATGTGTAGTGCCTCGCAGATGTCAAGCCGCCTGCTATCGCTGTATCTATCTATGATTTCTGTGTTGTTTGCTAAGATTTCTCTGGTGATGGTCTGGTTGTGGGAAGAGATTATATGTTCCTTAATGGAGTCCTGTTGCTTATGCATCGTTAATCGCCTGGAAAGAGATGTTGTTGTCTTGCCTATATACTGAGTTTTTTGAGGCTTACAGTCCCCAGGAGGGCATTTGAAGGCATAGACGACGTTGGTTAAAAAAATTGAGCTACTCTTATTACAAGCACGCTACTTTTAGACCGTCAGCTCGCTACTTTCAGCAATTTAGATCTGGCAACCCTGTGACCGGCAGTGATGTCAGTTTTGACGGCAAAGATGAAAGCAGATGTCCATTTAAGTAAGATATTTGGCCCTTTTTCCGTCTAAATCCCGCGTTTGACCACATCTCCCATCATGGTAGTGTTGGGGGAGTGTACTGGGTGTGGCCGAGGTGAAGGTGTAGTGGTGGAGGGTGATGCCAGGAGTGGTGGGGGGATCAGCTGAGTGTTGTTGTTGTGGTGGTGTGGTGCTGTGGGCCTCTTGCTGCATGTGAAGGTGAGACCAGCTGGCAGGGACCACCATGGGCTTGTTAGCAGCTGGCAGGAACCACCATGGGCTTGTTAGCACCTCTGTGTGTGTGTAGGGCTCATTACCAGGCTGTATGGTTGATGCACGGGGGGAATAGGGGTACAAGGTTACAGCATTTATTGGGGGTACAGAGCTGACACAGTTACAGGACTGATGCAGGAAGATCTGAATTAATACTGAGTATGGTCAGATCATACAAAAGTTTCAACAAAGCTCATTTTATAATTAAAACTATTGCCAAGTTAGGCTGGGTTAGGTTAGGTAGGGTAAGTGAAGGTTAGGTTACCCTAGGGACTTAGAACCTTCCTGGTAAGGGGGGGGGAGAAGGTGGCAGGGCTAATGAGCTGGGGGCTAGTTGGAGGAAGTTTTGCTTGGTTGATTTCTTAATATTTTGAGGATGTAACCCGCAGTTTTCAACTAGACAGTGGTCTGTTTTGATTCGTTTACCTTTCTGGGTGTCTGCCCTGGGTGATGGCAAGATGACATACTTTAAATGTAAAGTGCTTATAAACCATTGCCCCCTGTGCTTCTGAGGGGGCCAGGTTCTGGCTTTGTTCTTTGGTAGGCAACAAGAACTCTGTGACCAATGTCCACAAATAGGAAAGCACTATATCAGTGAGATAGCTTCAGGGAGCCTCCGGGACTCACCCAGAAACTGGCGTTTCATTACATTCAATGCTCGTTTTTTGGCCTAACTATTTTTTTAATATTGACAGGATGAGTGGCATGTGGGCAGTGGCTGTAGGTGTGGCAGAAGAGCTGTGGCTGGACATTGGTGACTCCATATGGGTGGTGCTTGAAGCTCTCCACTTATCTCCACTTGTGCTCAGGCTGAGGGAGGAGATGGTGAGTTCTGGCTCACGCAAGAGGTCACTGGTTCGCATCCTGGGTTCAGCCTTGCCTTTGAAACCTGTGCAGAGGCCGTATTTAAGGTAATGAGTTTTTATAGATAAATAATTTCACTAATTTCAAACAAATTTCTGAGCTATCCCACTTGGTTACTTACCATGGGAAGATCCTTCTTTACTTCCGGTTTGGATCCGGCACATTCGAGGCAGGTACAAATTTTTTTAACTCCTTGTCTGGTCATACTGGTGACACAATGGAAAATATTCAATCCAGCCCCAAAATGTAGACAGAAAAATGTATTACTTCAACTCAAAAACTTTTTCTAATCTTGGGATAAGGGACTGCTAAGCTGTATTTTGCTAACTACTGAACACTTCAGAGGGTCATTAACTCTAATTGCCAGAAACCAATTCAGGTTATTTTTTTTTTTACAAACCCATTGTACCTTCTTGTGAGTACATAATATTGGTAATTTAACATTCTTGCAAAGCCACTAACACACAGCGTTTCAGGCTGATACCGAAACAGATATAGTATTTTACTTATATTATCTTCAGTAACTTTGTTGTTTGTGCTGTAGGCTCAGATTAATGAGTACCTCGTGTGTGTGTGTGTGTGTGTGTGTGTGTGTGTGTGTGTGTGTGTGTGTGTGTGTGTGTGTGAATATGTACCAACCAGTGACAATTTATCTTCTATGCATCTGGTTGGTTTGTGGTTTTCAGCATTGGTGATTCCCCTTTTTGAGTTTCCTGACTGCATATAAAGTTATTGCTTACAGTTCTGGTTCAATAGTGAACTAGCTGTAGTTTTCTCAGGAGTTTTCCCATGCCTTTTAACATTTGGTTTTGTGGCCAATAGTGTGTTTATGTTGTGGATGAAGCACGTTCTTCACCTGTGTGAAGAACGCAGTCCTGTTTGTTCACACTTTTTATAGCTATTCATTTCTGTAATTATTTTTGTTCTGGGAAAGACTTCTTTGCTCATCCTTGCCATTTTTAGTTATGGTAAATATTAAATATAAATAATCCAAAATAATATATAAATTTGTTTGAAATTAAAAATAGTAATAGGTTATTTTGAATGTATCCAGTTTGGTAATATATAGAAAAGTGCTGAACCTGGTTGTGTTTGTATATTCTGTTTTGGTTGCCAGGTGCTCTTTATTGTGTATTAATGCAAGGTGATCATCTACTCTGAAGGGCTCCCTCACAGCCCTTCAGGGAGAGAATGAGAGAGAGAAAGAGAGAAAGAGAGAGAGAAAGAGAGAGAGAGAGAGAGAGAGAGAGAGAGAGAGAGAGAGAGAGAGAGAGAGAGAGAGAGAATGAGAGAAGAGAGAGAGAGAGAGAGAATGACAGAGAATGAGAGAGAGAGAAAGACAGACAGACAGACAAAGAATGAGGGAGAGGGAGAGAGAGAGAAAGAATAAATGACAGCCTGTAATAAAATCATTAGTTTTAAATGCCTTTATTTTGATAAATACTGTAACGGGTAATGTTCTTCCAGGTATGTTGACCTGAGAAGTTTGAGCACATCATGTGACTCCCTCTTCTCAGCTCACACTCAGGGTCGCATAGAATCCAGGTGGCTGGCTGACACAGAGTGCTCTTCTAGATTTAGGTGAGTACTTTAGCCCTATTATAATTTTCATGTGCTATTTAAGACAGTATGGCAAGCACTATATTATAATGCAATGGATTTCCCAACAAAATAGGAAAGAACATGATATTTAGCCGATTTTTTGCTAATGCTAACCTTTAAATTTTCAACTTCCATAGATTATATATATTATCACGCACATTGTATATTATTACATGTATATTAATTTATTTGAAATGCAATATTATAGCTACTATTATTAAATAGTTGTGTTTCATAACCTTGTTTCCTATCATAGTTCTCAAGACATGATTCATAATTGCTCCACATTCGTGACTACTTAGTGTCATCACTAACTAGTAAACTAGGAGATGTGGGATGTCATCCTTTGATCTATAATTATAATAAAATAATAATGTTTATTATTTGTTTATTCAGGTAAAAGTACTTACTGTATATTCAAAATGAATTACTAGTACTCTTATAGTACTAGTACTTGGTACTATAAGAAGTACTGTACAAGTACTTATTATAGTACTGTATAGTACTTGGGGCCCTGACGGCTGAGTGGACAGTGCACGGGGTTCGTAGTCCTAAGGGTTCGGGTTCGATCCCGGCGGAGGCGGAAACAAATGGGCAGAGTTTCTTTCACCCCTGATGCTCCTGTTCACCTAGCAGTAAATAGGTACCTGGGAGTTAGACAGCTGCTGTGGGCTGCTTCCTGGGGATATGTGTGTGTGAAAATTATTATTAAGGACTTTCCCATAATGCTATGCATGCTAGTGGGTGGCTGTACAAGAATGTAAGAACTCTTGTATATACTGTACTGTATAAATAAATAAAATACAAAATTAAAATACAATGTGCTTTGGACAAATGCTTTCCTTCGCTATGATAATGGAAAATGGAGCTGTTAATATTAAAAAATTATTAGTTACGTTGTTTAAAACAAAGACTGTATAAGATGTATTAAGAGATGCACTAGCCAACACTAAATGATTTTATATTGTTCCGTAATATGAAAATTGTAAGCTAAAGAATTTTTTCCAGATGTTAACTTTACATATTTGTATTTTATGTTTGTTGTTGTTTACCAAAAAAACTTTTATGTTCACAGACCCATTTTCTCACGCTGTGACACAGCACCGGAACTCTTTCCTCTTGGTAAGGATAAAATTGACAATGGGAATGGTGACTCTACCCCGAGATCGTCAACACCATTCAGTTTGACATCCGAGATCGGCCCACAGCGCAACAGTTATTTACACCACAACTATTTGCACCACTCTCAAGATACACTGGTGTCTCAACACCCTCATGATAGCTTCCAACACAGCACTTTGAATCTTACTTCAATACACGCAACATCTCCATTTACAGACCCAACAGCATTAGCTAAAATATCAGCTTTAGAGGATGAGCTTTCTCAGCTTCGCTCACAAATTTCAGCAATATTAAATCAAACAAAACGTCCAGTCACCCCTCCACCAAGTCCTACCTTTCTGACAGCGCCACCACCACCACCCCCACCACCACCACCACCCCCACTCCCACCCCCACCACTGAGTAAATGTTTTTCACCCCTTCCTCTCCTTAAAGATACCAATAAAAACACATCTTTTTCTGAATTAATTGCACAAAATAAAGAAAGCATTAACAAGCACACAGCACCTTTAGATGTGTCAGTCATTAATCAGAACAACAACTCAAGACCAGTGTCAATGTCCGATGTTCTCAAGGGCCTCAACAAAGTCAAGTTGAAAAAAGTGTCCAGGTAAGGATATGTTGCATGATTGTGTATTATGCTGAAGCATTTTGCAATAGTGTAGTACACTGCTGTTACTCATTGTCTGCTGTCTGGATCATGTCTTATCTTCCCAGTTCAGACCTTGAATGTGTGACTTGCCACTTCCTAGGTGTTGTGCACGAGTTAGTTGTCTCCTATACTGTAGTTAGCAGTGGGTAGTTGTTCTGAAGCATGTGCTTCAAGCAGGTTTATTTGTCTTGTCTTGTGTCAGTTTAGTCATTTTATTATATCTAATCAGTTCTAAGCCTGCCTGCCTTGCTGGTAACATTTCCACAGGGATTCTTTGCATACTGTGGTTTCTGGTGTGGCCTCTGTCATCTATGATGGGGGTATGGTTGTTTTCCTGTGGTTGTCTGGTTTGACAAGATATATTGGTGGCAGTACCATCTTACCTTATGTGGGGTCCTTGCCAGTTTAAGCATGCTTCCTTGCTCCATATTTGAAGAATACAGAGTTATCATTCAGTATCTTTTTTTCTTTTTCTTTTTCAATTATGAGTTAATATTATAATCAGCAATGTAGGCAGTCTCTCTAAGGCAAGGCTGTAAACAAGAATCAGTCTGGTGAAACTTGTGGGTAGAGGTATGCCAGAAGAGGTGTTACTCCTGGCTGATGTGTGGTGGTATTGAGAGTAATAGTCTCTTCAGCTAGTTGTCTCACATTCTTACATACCCATTAGTTGCTGATTTGTTGACAGGGGGAAGGGGGGCGAGGGGGAAGGATTGGTGTTTAACCACTTGGACAGTCGGAGATTGAATGCCTACATACATGAAGCAAAACCATCACTCTATCATCTATCCCAAATGGTTGGGTACCAACCATTCCTTCCTTCCCCCTGCTCCATCCCAAATCCTTATCCTGATCCTGATTTCGTGTATTGACTGAGGAGAAGCACCTAAGTCTGGTGAAGTGTGCAAACATGGGAGTTCCAGCTGTCGGCACTGATGTAGTTGCTACGGGTTCATTGTCTTCAAATCTTTATCTAGTACAGTTCCATGTAGGTTGTAGAGGTACTGTACAGTACATTATAAGCTGTATATGTATTGTACAGTGTATTATAGGCTGTACATTTACTGCACAGTACATTTAGGCTGCACATGTACTGTACAGTTCAAGCCTAGGGAAAGGCTTGTCTTGTGACAACTGGATCAGTAAGGCTGTTGCTTGGAGTGGTCTGCAGGCCCACATAGCCACTACAACCCAGTTGGTCCAGCACTTTCTGCAGAAACTTGTCCAGTTTTATCTTGATATTTCCACTTGTGTTCCAGCAATATTTCTTCTGTTTGGTGTTAGGAGGTTGAAGAGCTCTGGACCTCTGATGTGTTCTCTGATTGTGTTCATGACACCTCTGCTTTTGAGTCTATTTTGCACTTCCTGCCATAACTTTTGCTACAGTACAGTGCTCTTAGCTCATCCTCTCCTCTCATTTCATGTGTAATTCTTCACCATAAATAATGTGAGGTTAGACTGAATGCATTGATAGGCACATGCATTTTAAACTTTATCTGTCACATTCCTTCAATTAATTTAGAATTCATGTATTGAACCTAGAAACTAGTGAACTGATATTTTGTTCCAGTATAAAAATATTTTGCAAAGATACATGTTGTCCTTTGTTGAGACCAGTAACTTGTAATGATGTTTTGTTTATTTTGTATTATGTTTTTTGTAGTTTGGGGTTTAAAGTTTTCTACTGTATATGTATCGCTTGCTTTGGTCTATAATCATCAGGTCCCCTGGTGGAACACCAGTAAGATCACGACCAAAATCACCGTTACCAGGTGATCCCGCATCAATTATTGCAGCTGCACTGAAGAAACGCTTTGCAAATATGAATTATACCCCAGAGAAGGATAATCATGACGAGAGCAACGAATTTAGTTCTTCTCCAGAAAATACCCCACAAATAAACCGCAAAATCCGGTCTGAAGTCCCAAAATGTAAGCTAGTCGAAGAAGAACCTCCTAAAAAGAACCTGTTTCAGTTGCTGAAGAAATCACCTCGAATACCTAAACCCAAGCCAAAAGAAGAAGAGAAGCCTTCACTTCCAATAGTAAGTTGTTTATCTTGGGTTCTCTTAGCTAGTTTGCAGCCATTATTGATGTTATTACTGCAGACTTGTGCTTACATATTAGTGCATATGAGTTGTGAGATGTAGTTGAACCTTGCCTTTTTGGCTATTTGTACCCTGGTGCATTTTAAAATGTCTTAATATTTAAGTAAACATTCATACTTCCTTTAGAAACTGTTGATGGAGGTGACTTCCACAACTACTACTTTCAGTATTTTCTGCTTGTTAACTACCTGCGGTCTCAAGGGTGTACCTGTATTTCCTTTTGTGTGTGCATGTATGTGTGTAATTACCTAAGTGTACTTATAGGATGAGAGCTATGCTTGTTGTGTCCCACCTTCCCTGTAATCTTTGTTATATGATGCTTTCAAATTTTTTATGGTTTTGGCATCCAATACTTTTTCACTTAAATTGTTCCAACTATCGACAAGTCACTTCACAAAAGAGAACTTTTGTATACAGTATTTTTTTTGGCTTCTTTGTTTCCTTAACTTGAATATATAGCATCTTGTTCTTGAAGTTACAGGTTTAAAATATCCTCTGTGTCAACCATGTTGATTCCTGTTACGATTTTGTACATGTTGATCATATCCCTCTTTTTCCTTCTATCTTTACCGTTCCTGTGTGTTCTAGCTTCCAGAGTAGCCACTTGTGTGGGACCATTAATAAAAGTCTTTTTAATAGTCAATAGCATTTATCTTTCCAGATAGATGCTATTGGCTCATTTCTCTCTTTCCAGTAAGATCTCTGTGGCTCTACCATGAAAATTAAGTATTGTAGATTTGTTATACAGAAGCTTGCAGTTCGAAAACTATCCTGACTTTTTGGTATTATTGTGTCATTTCTCTATAGGTATTCTACCCATTCAGCTTTAATTATTTTCACTAGTGATTAGTCTACCACATTATAGATACAGGTCTATAATATAGTCTTCTCTATTACCTATTTGTAGATTGGAACTATGTTTGCCTTTTTCAATGTTTCTGCCAAGATGCATATTCTCTCAGAACCTAAGGTGAAATCTGGCCTGACAACTTTGTTTCTGCATAACTCGGCCGTTTTTCTCCCTCGTTGTTTGACACATTAAGGCACTCTGGGTTATGATCTAAAGTCTGCATTGTGTTTGGTTGTCTGAAAATCTCATTTTGCAAAAACACACTTTGGAATTGTTCCCTTAATGTTTCTCACACATCCTTTTCAGTCTGGGAATCATTTCCCAGTTTTACTTTCTGGGTTTTATCCTTTACAACTTTCAATTAAACTTTACATGTTTACAGACTATGGAGGAGGTAATGAAGTTTTCCTTGTAACTTTGGGTGGACTTCAGGTTGTGTTTATTTTAAAATTCATTGTGGTCCATAAGGTAATGTGGTGACCTAGGATGCGGGTTTGATTCCACTGCCCTGCTCCCAAGATTTTCTCTTTAACAGGTACTCTTGACCACTAGTTATTTTAAAAAGTCTGGATGAGATGGGCTATATAGGAAGATGGGCTATATGAGATGGGCTATAGGAAGTGAGAAATGTCTCTTAAGTTACGTTTTGGCTACACATTATTAACTCATGGGCACTTAAGGAAACGGAGACCTGCACCTTACAGTCAGAACTGCATTGCTCTACTAACAGTCGTGCATCTATTGCTAAAAGGTTCTGACCTACAATATGAATAGAAATGTTTCTTCCTCTTTATTTCTCATTGCCATTTGTCCTTCGATAAAATTTTCAGGAATCTGATTGCTTTGACTTTGCTCATCTTTTGTGTTTCAGGACGGTCATTGGCACCCTGGATGATATCTGGGACCTCATGACTACTCTTATAACACAGCCAGTGCTATACAGCTTCCTGGGCTTATTGCTTTCTTTGGATAATTAATTAATTACTTTTAGATTGATTATAGGAATATTTGAAGTTGGACAATAATGCATATTTCTGCTATTCTAGAGTGAACAAATGTTTATTTTCTTGCAGTTTGGTCAGCATCTTTTGAAAAAACGTACTTCTGTAACGCCCGAATCAAGAGACAGTGCAAGCCCTTCTAGTGAAGCATCGGATCTCTCGCGGTGACCTGCATAACACGCTTTAATTGCAGCTGCCCCGAAATGGACCCTACATCATTTTTTTGATGAAAGAGGATCTTAAAACAGAAAATAGTTTAGGTTGTCTTTATAAAATGAAATGTGAATGACTCAAAATACTTGTAATATAAAAATATTTTTAGTTACTGCATTTATAAATAAAATACAAATGTTGCATTTATAATCTCTCTTGTGATAAACTTAATTATTTTAAGTGTGTCCTTCAATACCTGATTCATACCTGAGAAGGAGCACATCTTGCCAGCATTAATGCACTTGTAATAATAGTATAGAAAATATTGACTTATTTTTTCACACACAATTGCACAAGTAAAATTTAGAATTTACTGTTTAATAAACATTTATATTTATACTCACTGAAAACACAGTAGCAGGAGATGTCTGTGAGGAATTATTGGAGCAGGGTGAGCTTGATTTATTACTTAAATCTTGATTGGAGTTTACTACAAAGATTTTCAATTCAGTTTCTTCACTATTAATGACATTTAGTTATTCAGTTTGGGTTTTATACCCACGTGTGTATGTAGAGAGGCAAATAATGCATTCTTAATGCAATGTTGGTGCTATATCTTAAGTGTCATTGACATTACTGTACTGTATTGCACCACATAAACTTAACAGTTCTCCCAAGAGTAGTGTGCTGTTGTAACAATGTTATGAGTACTCTAAGTCATGGCCTGAAAGGTTGTTAAGGTTACAGCAAAGCTCTGTATGCTGTAAGAAAAGTCATTAAGACTACAGCTAACCTTCTTATACAAGGAACACAGCTGTTTACTGTCAGGGGCCTAACATTGTTTTGTGCCTACTTACTTGCCGTCATGAAGTGCCTAGTCGACGTAATTCTATATACAGTACAGTATACATATGTTGGTGAAATATTTAAGGCAGTTTGTTGTACCATCTGTAAATAACATTCCATCACTCGACTCCAAATGATTTCGGTCAAAAACATTACAAATTACTTTTATATTTGACCATATTTTTATTATCTCATTGTACACATTAAAAACAAATTTAATGATCTTTTAACTAACTCGGTAACTTTTATGATTCATTGAAGTTTATGAAAGTTATCGATTATGATTGCTACCTTCACATGTATGCAGTAGCTCTGTTTTATGTTCTTGTGTTTGTTAAATATTTATCAATTAGTATCTGATTCTGTGAATCTTCATACTATAAACATCATTAGTTTAAAATGGACAATGTTAAATTTTTGTTTTAAATTTTGGTTATATTGCAGCTGGTGTACTTGCTTTAGCAGTAAATACAGTGCAACCTCAATTTAACAAACTATATGGAACTAACTCCAATTGGTTGCAGTGAAGGATTCGCTGGAACAGGAGTTGCCTTCTGGAGGCCCATATTTGTGAACAAAATCAGGAAATCTCAAAAATAAAACAAACCATAAAATTTAGTTTTAAATGTGCTCATTAGTTTTCCCAAGACCCCAGCTCCTTTCTTTTAATTTTGCATCCATCTATGAAAATCATTAAAAATGTATTTGGAGCCATATTAACATATCAGTAGTTACCATTTCATACTCTAATATTTCCAATGCTCAATGGGCAGAATTCACGAGTGAAATTTTAATTTCAACCTCATGAAAGACAGCTACCAAGAGAACCTATATGTAGAGAGATTTAACCACATTTAGCATATTTCCCATGCCCAAACCTTGAAATAACATTTTCAATGGAAGAAGGGGCCCCTATTTTTCTAAATTAAAACCTCTGCAACTGAAAATAAAAAAAATCACAGAATTTTGTTTTAAATATATTCAATGGCTTTTCCAAGGCCCTCCACACTTATTCTAACCTTATGACAATCTGTGAACATCATAAAAAAGTTGATTTGAGCCCTACTAAAAGTGTTACTATTCATACCCTCATATTTCTCATTCTTTATGGGCTGATTTCATTAAGGAAATGTTTAATTTTAACCTATGATATGATGGGCAACTTTTCCAGCAGTCTGTGAACTCTGTCCCAACATCCTAAGCGAATCTGCACATCCCCCATTTCAGTAGTAGTTTGTATATTCGGGTGAGTAAATCCAGCCTGGAAAGTGTGCATTCCAACCGAAGATTTGCCGAATTGAGGGTCCACTGTACATTAATTTATTGAGGAATTGTAAAGAAATTGAAATCTTTTTCTTAAGTGGATTACTAAAAATTTATTGAAAAAAAGGCAAGTTTTTCAGTCATGTTTTTAGAAAGTAGGAAATGCATAAGTAATTTTTTTAAATAACGAATTCTTTGAAGAAAATTATATTTGTTATTAACACTTAACGTTCCGACCCATCAATGCATATCTGACCTAAACATTTCGAGCACCACCGGTTTCCACTTGGCGACGCCTAAAATTTTTGTATTTTTTGAGGGGGGGGGGGGGGCGGTGGTTATACACTAAGTATAAGTTTGGTGTCAAAATGTTCATAAATGAATTTACTAGAGGATAGATGCAAAACAAAAT
This sequence comes from Procambarus clarkii, assembly GCF_040958095.1. NCBI lineage: Eukaryota > Metazoa > Arthropoda > Malacostraca > Decapoda > Cambaridae > Procambarus > Procambarus clarkii. Next base: position 9,694,287 of record NC_091241.1, on the reverse strand, counting down.
GTATTTTAATAATAGCGTATGGAGCTGAATAAACAAACGTTTATGAACATTTCAACATTTCTCGTATATTTTCCAACATAAATAGAAATACAAAAATATGGAATGATATTTAAATACAAAAATACGGAATGCACACATGATTGGTCTATATTGCTGTAAAAAGAAAAGAAGCATAATTTGTCATACTTATTAGATGATTTCCAAGGCATTGTGAAAATATTGTATTCACTAGCAGAAGAATGATCATCCCGAGTGATCGGTAATTGGCCAAGGTGATCTATCGGTGATCCTCTGATAATTTGGTTTGTCCCCCCCTGATAATCTATCAGGGGGACGTTTTCCAAAATATAAAAAATGTAAATAAAACAGTTTGATTTTCTCGAATTTTCTTGAGATGGCTGATATATTTTACCGTAATGCTAACGTGTTACAGTAATGATATAAGTTTAACTTTTGCACTGCTCGAATTATCATATGCTATTTTTTTTCCATTTGATTTGTGAACTGTTTTTAATTATTCACATCTTGTGATTTGTGAGCTGTTTTTAATCATCCACATCTTGTGATTTGTGAACTGTTTTTAATCATCCATAGCTTGATGTAGGATTTTTAAGTAGCTGTGCTGTCTAAGGGTTGATGAGGTGTTTAATATATGATTGAAAACTGAAAAGAAATAACTTTTGGGTACTTTGCCACTTATCAGTCATCAAATTGTAATGCTCTACACCATCACTGTAACAGTACAGTAACTACAGACACCTTATTTCCCTCACGGGCTATTCATGCCCGCACCACCTCTTGGGTGGTTTAATCTTCATCAATCGCTTTATTTCCCTTAGTTATTTATGTATAAGGTATACTACAACCTTATACAAATAACTACTACTACTATGTCTACTGATGTTTTATATGCTAGTTGTAATTTTTTGTTTCCTTCTCCCACACTTAATCACATTAGAAATAAATGTTAAGTGCCTAATTGTGATCTTATGATGCTCAAAAATATCTCAAGGGATATGAACACAATTATCTATGTCTAAAATGAAAGTACAGTAATCAAACCTGGGTGCTGTGTCAGCCCCTAAATAGTGTACATATTTCAAGTTTTGTCTTTGACACATTGTATTTAACTTTTGTGATAAATTAAGTAGCTGTATATAATTTAGGTAGAGTTAATCTAGCAGAGTGGTTTTTTATTTTGTTTTTTATTCCTGCTTAAAATTCTGTTTGATGCAAGCAAAAACTGCAAACTATTTTTGTTTGCAGTTTTCTTTTATGATTGATATGTGACCCAAGATTTATAGTTCTGAATCACTGTGTTGTTGTATAATTCTAACTTCATGATTGATCTGTCTCCCAAGAATTATAGTTCTGAATTACTACTGCTATATATAATGATAACTATGATTGATCTGTGACCCAAGATTTATAGTTCTGAATTAATACTGCAATCTGTAATGTAACGTCAGAATATGTTCCACCAGCTAAATTCTTTGCTCAGGAATATCTCATCTTCAGTGATTAAAAACTGCTCTCCTTCATTGATTATGTATATCACACGTTTCCGTGCTTATTTGGTAGCTTAGATATGAAGGAAAAATCCATTATCAGTGCTATGTGGCAGCCACTTTCTGTCTAAGGACAGGTGTATCTCTCTCTCTCTCTCAGAACAGTATTTGTATAGGTGTAGATCATACTATTGTATCTTGTATTGTACATGAGAAATATTTTAGAAGCTGTCGTGAACAAAAATGACAGGGACCAAACCAACGGCAGTCGCTTTTTACTGAGCAGTAGGCAAATAAAGTACAGTATTTATCTCAGCAATGTGTATATAAGATACTCCACTGAACATCACTCCGTTTGTTTTGGTGAGATGTGTATGCACACACTTTCCACATGAATTCAGTGACTTATCTACTACAGCGGCTAATATTTTATTTTTGCATCAAATAACAAAATATATTTTATTTTATTTACTGAACATGTAGAGGTGTTGAATGACATCGTTGAACTGTAATATTCTCCCATTGCAGCTCACTTTTAAGTGATACTCATATAATTTTCTCTTTTGTTACTATATCTTTGATGCTTTGCTCCATTGGGACCTGAAGGTTGAACATAAAAAGGATCTATCTTAAGTTATCATTTATTTGTGTGCATATAATTATGGTAACTGTATAATTAGCAATTGATCACACAGTCTTAAAAATTAAAAGTAAATTTTTAATGCTTTTTTTAATGTAAGTTTTTTAAGATTTCTTGCATATATTTTATCATTGTTGGTATTGGCTGCTGGTGCTTAACCCTTAGACTGGTGAATTTTATTATTCAGAAAATGCTTATGTGAATTGTTAGCAGACTAAAGGTTAACTACACACTGCAAAAATGGCTCTGGTGCTTGAGTTTTCGTGTACTGCACTAAGAACATTGATTATACTGTGCCATATACAGTACTTAAGCTTTGTAAAAAAATATTAATAACTGAATTTCAAAATTGATTTAATAATTTGCTGTCCGCCTCCTCCCACTGGGAATTGTGCATCTCTCATTGTTTTACTCTTATGTTTACAGTATTGTACTTATGTTCCATTTTTTTACTTATTAGTAGTACCTACATCATCTTGTATTTTACTGTCTTCAGCATTTTACAAATTCTGTACTGCAAATATTTTAATTAATAAATGTCAAAGAAAAATGTCTACCGATCCCTACTGTATATAATGGATATCCATACTCACTACAGTGCATCCGCCCAAATCTGGACGGACACCACTATAATGGATCTCTTTCAGCTACAGATTTAATCCACCTACCAAATTTATCTTGTTGGATCTTTATATAAAAAAAATAAAATCTAGATTTGGGAGGAATCTAGATTTGTAAGGTATGAAACCCAGGTAGATGGTTCATCATATAAAGCAATTAACATTTTTATTGCTAATTTCATATTTTTTTACTAATATTGCATTATTACTTGTAAATACTGTATTATTCAAAATACATTTGTGCATTGATAACTTAATATGTTTTACTAAGCATGTAATTTTTATAGCAGAGTTTGTGATAATTTCTGGAGGAGGTTCCACACATCAGAGCTTGACGTCTTTAATAGACTGAACCTGGCCCACTCAGAAGTGTGGGGAGCAGAGGATTGTTATGATCAGCCTCATTAAGGAAACGATCAGAAAGTAAGCAAAGCAAAACACAACTGCAAGGTTCACAGAGAAACAAGTGAATCAAACAACTCGACAAATGTTGAAACTCGATGGGTTTAAGCAGACTCGGTAGTCTGTTTAAACCTCTCTAGTTACACCTGGCTACTTCCAGGTGTTGCTGGCTCTTTGACTCCTCTTGAATGGCTCTAAGAGGGTTGGTCTTTCAGGGTTTTTTGTTAAGGGTGAATTAGATTGCTAGTACATTCAGCATGCCAGTGATCCTTAGGTCTGTGTTTGGCATCAGTTCGTTTGAAGAGCATCCCTAGTGCCAGGGTGTCGTCCTGCATGGTCCATACCTTTAGGCCCTGGTATGCCCTATTGGTCATGGGTGTGTGGCGCGTTATAGATCACTCCGCCGAACCTGCACTTACTGCTTGCGAGTTTGAGAGATGTTCGTCGACATTGCTATATATCGATGATCATTCATTCTGTCTGCCATATTGCCTGTTAGGTTATTGATATCTTCCACCCTGAGGCCTGTGACATGTGTGCTCACTGAGTCAATTTTAGTAGAGAATGCCTCAATGCTTATCAGGAAGCAGCTGCTTTATGAGTTCATTTTGCCTATATTCACTGTATGTGGCTTGGTGCTCGTGAAGATGCCCTGGAGCTCAGTTTGCCTCTGTGATGTGTAGGGACTTGGGAGTTGGGGGAGTTTGTGAATTCTATCCGCTCTAAGTTTGCCCCCCCCCCCTCCTCGTTTCCACCTGGCATGGATTGCCTGGCCTCTTGTTCTTCCTTCTCAGTTTGCCTCAAACGGTGGAAACAGTTGAGTCATCCCCTCGTGCTGGGGATTCGGAACCTATTTATTTCTCCAGAGTATGCTTTGTCCCAAAACTTTAGTTTGGAATCATACTTTCCTCTCTGTTCAGGAAACAGGCATAGAATGCAGCTCTGATCTCGAGTCTTCATATTTGCCTTTTGAGGCTGGAGGAGGAAGGGGAAGCCTATAGAGGGTCACTGGGTGCCCATCAACCCTTCTTGGTCTTTAGGGTGGAAGTATCTGTGGAAGATATTTTTCCCTGGTAACACTATTACTCTCTTATCTGTCCTTATCTCATTTATGGTATCTGTGCTTGGGGTTATACTACCCAAAATCATCTATGCCCTCTAATTACCCAACACAAATCTGCTATTAGAACAATAACAAACTCTAGCCCCAGACAGCACTTCGGCTCCCCTTACTTAAATCGTTGAATATGTTAGGTATTAAGTTACTGCACATCCTTTCATGTGTAATCTATATATATATATAACTGAACTGTTGCCAGTCCTGACCTTAAACGCTTCATAGAAGGTTGTAACAGAACCCATGGGCACCCACACAAGAAACAAATACCTATTTGATATGCGAAGAGTGCGACTTAATCAAACTAAAAATGCACTACAAATCAAGGTACCCAGAATGTGGAATGACCTTCCCAATCATGTCAAAGACTGTCTCTTTCAACCAGTTTAAGAAAAAACAAAGTACTACCTAATCAACTCTAAACCTACCTCACCCCCTAAATGTCAAACTGTTTTCAAACAATATTGATTATTGACCAACTTGTCTGTGTGCCTTGCTTCCCGACCGTCCCTCGCGGTCACTAGTCCTTCGATAGAATTATTGGTTTGGTGAATCAGCTAGATAGATACCTTTGATATCGTTCGCCTTATGCTCTTTTGCTCTCGCATTGGCATCCCTAGTGATATTTAACGCCTTTTGAATAACCCACACGTTTGATGATGCTACATGGCCTTCCCGGCTTTGTGTCTCTTTTGATAATTACTTATTTAATTGCTGATATCCGCAATGTATCAACTTGAAAAAAATTGTAGTCTTCTGTTTACTTAGTTAAAATTACTTTTGCTGTACTGTTGCAATTTCTGCTGTTCCATCATCATCTAATTATTAGTACAGTATTCTTTTATATATATATATAAAGTTGCAGCTTCGGTGGGTAGGCGAATCCATGGGTTAATTTATTTATTTACTTATTTATCTAACATAATTTTAAGTAGGTAAACTAGCAAAATTTATAAAATGATAACAGACACATTGCAAGACAAAAAATGAGATGAGAGAGATTAGTAGGTACATTAAAGCACATCGATAGCTCTTGATTGATTGCATTGACAGCTTGATTGGTAATTTAACAAAGATTAATAGGCACAATACAGCATATTGATAGCACATAAGAAGACAGCAATGATCACAGTAGTAAAGTTGTTTGGATTAGGTACATAAAGATTGGGAGATTGGGTAGCACAAGATACAGTGCAATTTTACAGCACAAGGTAGAAAACTGAAGATGAAATTAGGTACTTTTTTATTTTATTTTTAACCCTGAAACCCTGAATAACCTTGAAATATACTAGCTCTATCTAGAAATCGAACACTATGTTTGTAACTCATTTTGAATGTATGTACTTTTCTCTGAATAAACATTATCTTATCTAATATGGTATCTAAGCGCAGAGACTTCATCTTCAAGAGAACATACCTCAACCTTTCCACCGCTGCCCTGCTCGTCTCCTCGGCTTGGCGCCTTCTTTTGACAATTACTTGCTTGAGGGAGAATTAAGGGGTCTTGTTGGTCATATTATGTCGGTATGATATAAGCCAGTTTCGGCAGAAGCATTTTATGAATATCTAATTAAGGAGGTAGATGTATTTAATGCAACATTGAACCGGAAAACATCTAGTATAAAAAAGCATCCCCCCAGAATAGAAAATTATACACAGGACAAGATGCTTAAGGGGTGGACATTAACAATGAGGAGAGCTCACAAGAATTGGAATAGGAATGGTAGGACTGAGGAAGGGAAGAATGCTTTACTGGCAGTTGCTAGGCTGTGTGGGGAGAAGACAAAAGAAATTAGGAACAAGTATTGGCAGGAGCTTGCAGAGAAAGTTGGGAATAACAGAAACTTGAAGGAAATCTGGCAAGACGTAAATAAAGTAAGGGGTAAAAAGCAGAATTTTGTTGCACATCCAGACCCGCAAGGAATTGCAAATGGTCTTGTAAATAAATGGGCGGAAGCTGCCAAACTTAGTTCATTACCCGCTATAACGAGAGAGAGTTATTAGATTCTTGGAAAGATCTAAGAAAGGATTTTATACTTACAGCAGGTAACAGCGGTGATGTCACTTGCACAGGTACTACCAGAGAAGAACTAATAACGGCGATTAAAGTTGGGAAATCTACCGCCCCGGGAAGGATGCAGTAACTTATGAAATACTTAATGAACTTGCCATTATGACAAAAAGCCCACTGTTAGACCTCTTTAATATAGTTATAAAGAGGGCAGTAGTCCTAGTAAATGGAAAAAAAGCTGTGACCATCCCTATCCCTAAAGCCAATGGATAGTACAGACCTGTGTCATCAACCTCATGTTTTTGAGGTTGGAATTCGGCACACCTCAAGGAGGAGTGTTGAGCCCAACCTTGTTAAATATACTAATGAATAAGATAGCATCTGAGAGATACTCATACACACACACATTAGGCTTATATCGAGATCCCATGGTCGAATTACTGACCCTCCCCAGGATGCAACCCCGCAACAAGCTGACTAACTCCTGGGTACCTATTTACTGCTAGGTTAACAGGGTCATTAGGTGATAGGAAATGCGCCCAACCATTTCTGTCCCGCCCGGGATTCGAACTCTGAATTCTCGATTATGAGTCGAGAACGAACCTGACTACAGCTCCCGGAACCCTTAATTTTTTTTTTTTTTTGCAGGGACATTCCTGCGCGGGCCCTAAGCCTCTGGCTGGCCCACTAAGTGTTGCTTGTTTTACTTGGGCGGAGTATGAGTATTTGTGACTTAACCCTTAAGTCAAATTTGAAGTCATTACTTAAATAATGAGTTAGTAGTCCGGGTTTTTAGTTAATTTATAGTATAAAATATAACCAAATGGCAATATTGCCAAATGAATTACGAATATACGATGCAATTCGTATACTCGTATTGGGAGGATTTACCGGACGTCAATCCTTAACTGTAGCCTCTGTTTACCCAACAGTAAAATGGGAACATAGGATTAACGACTTACCCGAAACGCAACGCGTGCTAGTGGCTGTACAAGAATGTAAAAACTCTTTATATATATATATATATATATATATATATATATATATATATATATATATATATATATATATATATATATATATATATATATATATATATGTCGTACCTAGTAGCCAGAATGCACTTCTCGGCCTACTATGCAAGGCCCGTTTGCCTAATAAGCCAAGTTTTCCTGAATTAATATATTTTATCAAAATTTTTTCTTATGAAATAATAAAGCTACCCATTTCATTATGTAAGAGGTCAATTTTTTTTTATTGGAGTTAAAATTAACGTAGATATATGACCGAACCTAACCAACCCTACCTAACCTAACCTATCTTTATAGGTTAGGTTAGGTTAGGTAGTCGAAAAAACATTATTTCATGAAAACTTGGCTTATTAGGCAAATCGGGCCTTGCATAGTAGGCTGAGAAGTGCGTTCTGGCTACTAGGTACGACATATATATATATATATATATATATATATATATAGGGGGGTACCACCACTGGTGTAATTATAGGGACCCACAGCCTCAGAGAAGGGAACACAGAGCACTCAGGGAAAAACTTGACATTTAACTCTGAATACGAAAGAGTGTTCACTTCTCCTACCACCCCCTTTTTTTTTTATTATGATGTACACTTTATTATGCAAGGTTATACAGTTACATATCTGATTTTATACAAAAAATGAACATTAAGAGGACACAAGAAAAAGTTCGCTTCCTAGAGGCTGTAGATTTCCTCGAACTCCTCCGACGCCGGGCAGGAACCGAGGATGCAGCGGGCATTTCCCCTCTGGATCGCGACACTGAGGCGCTGAAAGAGAAAACTTGCTGCTCTAGGGTCTCTTGTGGTGTCAATGAGCTTGGAACCAAGATCCTTAAGAAACCTTCTTGCACTCTCACCCCATGGGCCTAGGGTCTCAGACCCTATTGGAACGAAATTGTACCTTTGATCTAATTGCCTGTACTTGACTGACTTTTGTTTTTCTCTGTGTGTCGCTGCGGCTCCTGCCGTGCCGGCAGAGAGGGTGATGTATGTCGTTGCCAGGGTGGATACGCAAGTATAGTCCCATGCTAACTGCCTGCCACCCTTCCACGGACGCAGTGTGATTCCGTCTGGTCGGCCGGCAAAGCTAACAGAGTCACGGTTCAGTAGGTTGCGGGGCTCTCTCTCCGCTGGACACTGAGCAGAGGCAAGGCTTCTTTTAATGATGTCGTTGACTTCGTCGTGTCTAGTGTGCCAACCACCCGATTTTCCACAGTGCAGGCCATGCAATCCATATTCGTCAGCATCTGCCTCGCCGCAAATACACCTGTGAACAGTGTGGATAGGGGCAGCAAGGCGGAGAGCGACTGCAATACGGAGCTCCTGCGGATCAAGACGTGTGCCTGTCGCAGACATAGGGACTGCCAGAAGGAAGTCCCCTGCATGGGGAGCCTGCACAGCTGTGAGGCGTGCACGATCACTGGGGGTTGTTGCTGCCTCCAGCAAAGCTGTGGCTTCTTTGTCTGCAATGGGGCTGTCCCAACTGGATTGTTTCTTGGCTTTCGGCATGGCTGGTCTGAGTGCTGGGTCTGTCATGGCACCCCATTTCGTGTCACATTCCGTGTAGTGGGGGTCCTGTATCCCCGCTACATCACTCAGGGTGTCAGGTAGAATTTCCTTAACCAGGTCATCTGATGCTGAGGAGGAAGACAGGAAGGCTGGGACTGCAATTTGGGTGGCGGTGCGGACACCCAAGCCACCGAGCCTGACAGGAAGAGTGGCTTGTTTCCACTGGCATTCGTTGAGAGAGAGGTTAACAACTTTTTCCAGCATGGTCTTCAGTAGGAGGTCATACTCGTCAAGCTTTGGGTTGTTGTAAGATGGGGCGCACCTCAGAAAGTAGGTTAGCCTCGGAAGGGATAGGCATTTGGTGAGGAGATAAAAAGCATCGTGGGCATCGATGTCACCTATTCTGTCTTCCATCCTCCTAAGGTCTGCGATTTTCTTGTCGAGGATCTCCTCAATGGCGTTAGACCCGAGGGGAGCTCCAAGGAGGGTGCTGTTCTCGGCCCTAATGACATGGGCTCCAGGCAAGGCAGACCTTATTCTAGCTACGATGTCTGGGTTGGAGGAGACTACTTCACACTTGGAAGGGTTCAGGACGAGACCCAGGCTTACTTCTTGCTCCCTTATTTTCCTGATATCTGACAAGAGGTGGTCTACGGTGCCAGCTATAGTGCCATCATCCAAAAACCAGATGTTGAACTCGCTGGACAAGCTTTCGGTGATTTCTTTTAAGACTAAGCAGAAAAGAAGGGGAGCAAGAGGATCACCTTGCTGAACACCTTCACATGATCTGATTTCATGTTCACCAAAGAGCAGTTTTGACTCGCCACTGTAGCACGATAGTATGAACGGGTAGAGGGGCCGGAAATGGCGATGTACGGCACAAAGTACTGCATCTCTTCTTACCATGTTGAAGGCATTCTTAAAGTCCAGTTTGAGCAGGGCCTTTTCATCAGAAATGTTTGTGATGTATGCTCGTGCTGCATGGGCAGCCGCTTCACAGCCTTGGGGGATTCCAAATCCTAGCTGGATTGGTTTCAGCAATTCAGCCGCTTGCTGGCTGACAACCCTCGTAGCAGCCTTGGCAATCAGGCGTCGGAGAGTGTTGCCAACAGCGATTGGCCTGATTCCTTCGTCCTTCTTTTTGAGAGCACAGAGGGAGGCACCAAAAAAGAGAGGCCTGATGACCTCAGGTATCTCACCAGCCAGACACATGTTGACGAACCTTGTGAGTTCCATAAGAAGATCTTGTGCAGCATCACCAACCGCAGGATTTAACATTTGCTTGATATGTTGAGGTTTTAACCCTGTAAAGCCGCCTGCTGACCCAGGTGGAAAAGAAAGGGCTGCTTTGTAGACCTCAGATTCACCAACTGTTAATGGGTCTGAAATGGTGTCGGCTGATGGCGGAACGATGTTGTCGCCTTGAGGGGCTCTGGGTGGGTGCTTGCTTTGCAGGGCCCGTGCTGTGGCTGAGTTTCGAGGAGCAATTTTCTCGTCACTGGTGAGGACTCTAATAGCACTTGCGGTATTTCCCTCTTCAATTTTCTTGGTGATTTGTGCTATATATATATATATATATATATATATATATATATATATATATATATATATATATATATATATATATATATATATATATATATATATATATATATATATATATATATATATATATATATATATATATATATATATATATATATATATATATATATATATATATATATATATAAATGTATAAATACAGACATTCACAAACTGGCAACTTTCCAATTCACAACATTTAAGGCCGGCTGAGCTGTGCAGACGTCATAACCTGAATCATGTCTAATATGCCTGAATTAAAGACCGCATTCAAATCATATTACACTGATAAACTGCAATGCAATTCAACCGTCTTGAGATGTTGCACTCCGAGCAAAGGTTCATGACCTTAGGCTTTCAAACTTGCCGCTAAAAAATCACAAATCACGGAGCGCGTTACAAGCCGGCAATGGCGGGAACCAATGAGCTAGCGGGACTCAGAGCGTGGGTGACGTTTCGCGCCATATTCCCCCCCACAAACACACACGACTCCCACACGGGGATGGTTGCGAGTGCGGCTCCCTCAAAATACTAAGTCAGCATTTAAAGTGATTCCCGGCGAGTCGCAGTGATGGCCAAAGTGCACATAGTGAACGTGGTGGTGCTAGATAACCCGTCGCCCTTCTTCAACCCCTTCCAGTTCGAGATAACGTTCGAGTGCGTGGAGGACCTCCAGGAAGGTGAGCACTCTGGAACACTTGCACTCCAGTAGGGGGAATTATTAGTTGGTATAATACCAGGGACTGGCAGGGCGTGGAGTGCTGGTGTGGCCAGGGTCACCTGGACGTCGGAGTTGTTACGTGACAGTGCCAGCAGCGGAGTGCCGGTTGTGGTGTCACTCGTGTGTGTGTGGCACTGTTGTCCTTCAGTGTTATGGTGGAGGTTTGTGCCACAGATGGTACCATAGCAAGCCGGAGGCGACTGCGTCAACGGCCGTGGCTGGCACTGCACTTAACAGTTTGAGTGAAGTTTTGATTTTGTTGCAAGTCTTTTAAGTGGGCAGGAATAAGTAGGCATCAGTGACGTCACTCCACACCATATATAAAACCTGGTTTTGTTTTAGGTTCTAGTGTAGGAACGCTGTAGCAGGCATAATTATTGGTCATTTTTTAAACCCTTATCTAAGCAGGACGGTGGTTTAGACAAATGCACGAGCTGTCGACCTTAATCCAGTTTCCTCTCCATAATGACTTACCCTGACCATAATGCAAACCCGATTGTGATCTCGACCACCGTAATCAGACTGGTTGGATGGAGTCTTGTGTGTGGGATGGTTGTCAGCATGTTTTAAAACCTACTTGGTCTTTCCTAACTGACCTTAACACAACCTTGGCTAATACAGGCTAACTTGATCAACCGTTTTGACAAATCGTAAAGGGAGCATTGTTGAAGTCTGTACGATTTGACCTCGCCCCAACTTATATAGCTAAATATTCAACCATATAATTACAAAGGTCTCATTACAATTACATTAATCAATGACAATAGGATTATTAATCTTTCTGAAAATCGATGATCTTCATATAATTGTTACACAAATTGTTCTTGGTTTTTGTTTAAACAATTATCTAATTGTTTGAATTTTAGGGCACCGTGCTGTTTCAATAACATTTTCACACCTTTTGTCAACGGATTTTACACTGAGGCTTTTACATTCGGTACAACATTAGGCCCAAAGTGGATTGATTTAATAATCAGAAATGTCCTGTTGACACTCGTTTTCCAGTTTTTACAGTTCTATACACATTAAACGTTTAAAAGTTTTAATATTGCCGTTTCATTTTTTTTTTTTTAAGAAACTTTATCAAAGATTCTTGGATAAAGGTGTTGACTAACAAACCTAACATAACTTTTATTGAAGACTGCAAGTAACAAGGCTGCATGCACGAGGATGAATAAAAATGAATTTCTTATTGGTAAGTTTATTACCTGGGATAAGTCTCGTGGTATAAACCAATCCTAACCTAATGGTATTCAGTTTTAACACTTGGAAAACTGTCAAGCTGCAACTGTTGCCCAACTCTCGGGTACCTATGTGCTGCTAGGTGAACCAAGACATAAAGGGTAACATGCCTAAACACCAGTGTCCTGCTGTGGGACAAACCTTTTGGGTGAATTGACTACATCAGGCTGGTGGGTTAGTATGGATATATTTTGTTGTAAATGGGGCAATGTGACCAACAGCCATTCTTGGGTAAAAAAAAATAGACCTTCAATTGTATAAGTTTCTGGTGCGCCCCCACATGAATTATTGCATCCAGGCATGGAGACCTCATCTTCAGAAAGACATAGCTGCTCTAGAGCCGCATGTCTTACCAGAGCTATGGAGCTATGTCTTACGACAAAAATCATACCAGAGCTTAGTCATCTCTCGTATCAGGAACGGTTGAGGGCCACAGGGCCAGTGTTTCCAAAAGAATTAAACAGTAGACATGGTTGGATATGTGATGCAGTGGAAGGTTTAAAAAAATATTGCCAAAAAATTAAAAAATGCCATTGTAGGAGAGCAGTAGTATTCTTCAATGTCCATGAATTGGTCTTAACGCTCGGTGGTTCCCAATTAACAAGCCACTGAAAATTGGGGAAGCTGGTGCTAGTATCAGGTCTTTGTTCTGTTATGCAGTCCCAATGGGGTGGCTGGATATCCAGGAAGCAGGTATGTCATTATAATGATGCTATTTAACACTTTCGCGCTCTCCGCAAAGGTCACTCAGCCAACCGAATGTGCGCGCTGCGTTTTTATCGCTTAAGCGTAAAAACAAAAATGTGTATACTCTTTTTACTCTCCTGACCTTAGTTCTCATGCTACGTATTTCATTTTGGCACCAACGTGTTTGCAATAAAATTCTCTAGAAGAACATTAGTAAAATAAGTCACGAAACATATAGGGATACCAGCACCAAATAAATAACTACGTAGATGACTCGCCGTGAGCGCCCATCAGCAACAAAATGTTTTTACTCTTGGGATTATAATCACCTCCACACTTGTTCTACAGCGTTAATTTTGGTATCAATGGACTCGCAATGAAATTCCCAACACGGTGATATGAATATAAGCGTTGAATATTGATGCAGCCCGCCCGCAAGAGTGTGGGAAGTGGTGAAATTGTTACCCGGTATCGGTGACGGGACGACGCACAGCGCTTTGAAAGTTTATACTTATTTCACTCTCATGACATTAATTTTCTATGTACGTCATTCATTTTCATGTCAATGTATTCGCAATAGAATGTTCTATGTGCCCATAGGTAAAAAATATCAACAAAGCGTAAGTTAGAATAGCGACAAATATAAAACAACGCTGGAACATATCAGTGAGCGTCAAACACACACGAAATATTTTTACTTTTGTTATGTTTGTCAAGATTATACTTGTTGCACACAGTTATTTTTGGTTGTATATTGATCGGAATAAAATTCCCTAAACAGACATATGCATATAATACATGATATGGGGGAAGAATTACCAGTATAAACGGCTAAAGTCACCCACCTGCAACCCGTTTGGGACAAAATACCATTTGATCGACGTTATCCACACCTTTCATGAACTTATTGTACCATGCAGCCTAGTGGTGAGAAAGAGAGCCTCATAGCGCGCAGTTTGAAACAAACCCAAAGTAAATCGGATAAAAATTGAATTTTATACAAATATTTTAAAAGTTGACATAACTTTATGTCCACTATGCGTTTACGTTAGACGAAACCGAACGCGCCGGCGCGTCCAGATAGCGCGAAAGTGTTAATAGCATTGAAAGGAATGGGGGTTATAATATAGTCTATATTATTCATTGTTATACTGTACCTTATAAATGAATGTTGTGGATATTGAAGCTATTAGAATTGAACTTGTTCCCCTGAACTCTTCTGGCACGTTGGCTTTATTCCATCGTATGGCCTCTTTTTATTTGTAGACTAATCATTATCTTGATTTTGTTGTGCAATGGTGGTATGTCCTCCTGTCAGGGTACTGGCACCCTAGGTGTTTGGACACTTCACACTGCTTGATATCTGACCACCTACATTTTTCCAATCAATATATAAATAAGCACTGCATCCATAGACATGACTGATGTCATTTTATAGCTTCTCTTCCCAGTCATACATATCAGTATTTCAAGGTATTTATTTTTCTAAGTTAGATTTAAGCACCAATAGCTTAAGTGGCTATATGCCAGCAAGTTTACTTTAAACTATTGTCTAACCAAACCTAGTTAAATCACTGAGTGGTATCCTAAAATGAGCTCTTTGCACTTGCTCTTCTGAGTTTAGGAAAATAGTAACTTTCCTCTAAGTGTCCATTGCAGCACTATAAAGAACTTGCTTGCGGGACAAAACTTACCGGGACAGAATATGGTTTCTGCTTCACTAGGTTTCCTTGGTACATCTGGCCTCATTTGCCCCAATTTCCTTAAATATTAATAAATTCAAATTTTGACAATTTCATATTAAATCTTTGAAAAAGGATGAGTTTTATGCTTGGGAAAGCTTGTGGGTTTTTCAGGGTATGAAAATAGTATTACAGTATAGTAATAACAGCATAGTACTGTACTGAAGATTGTATTAAAAATGCATGAATGATTTTTGTAGTAATTTTTACTTATTTCAGATCTGGAATGGAAGATAATTTATGTAGGAAGCGCAGAGAGCGAGAACTATGACCAAACCTTAGATACTGTTTATGTTGGGCCAGTGCCCGAGGGTAAACACATGTTCGTATTTCAGGTATGTATTGGCTGTGTTTCGGAGAACTTTTTAATTGGGTCTCCCTAGTAAGAGGGACTAGATGTCGCTAATTCTTTGCACGACACACCAAAGTGACACACAAGTTGTAAATATGCAGTTAAATGACATAAAACTGCTGTAGCTACTGTATTTTTAAAGTTGCCATGGAATTACAAATGATTTGATATTTGTTAATATTTTAAATGTGATTGGTAAATGTTGGTGGCTATGTTGTAACATTCGACATCTTCCAGGCTGATCCTCCAGATGAGAATAAAATTCCTGTTGGGGATGCTGTCGGAGTTACTGTGGTGTTGTTAACTTGTGGCTACAAGGGCCAGGAGTTCGTGCGTGTTGGTTATTATGTCAACAACTCTTACACAGATTCTGAACTGCAGGAAAACCCACCAGATGTTCCACAGTTTGATAAGGTAAGTGGGGTGACTCGAGCAGTTGCGTGAAGGCTGTTAGATCATAGAAATGTCACTAGGTATAATAAAAACAAAATGGAGAAGATTGTGAATTATAGAAAACCTGGTAATTGCCTCAAAATTATACCTGATGATCCAGGCTGTAAATGAGTGTGTGAATGAAGGAAATGTTACATATGCGCTTGGGTTTTACTGGACTGTTATACACTTGTCATTTATTGCACACCAAAATGGAATAACAATCCATTAATATGGATTTTTATTTAGTTCCAATGGGGTGGGGGAGCTGTTCCTGAATGAACAGTTTTGGTGCTTGGGAGTATTGTTGTAACCACGCAGTCTCCGTGGTGTAGTGGTAAGACACTCGCCTGGCGTTCCGCGAGCGCTATGTCATGGGTTCGTATCCTGGCCGGGGAGGATTTACTGGGCGCAATTCCTTAACTGTAGCCTCTGTCTAACGCAGCAGTAAAATGTGTACTTGGATGAAAAAACGATTCTTCGCGGCAGGGGATCGTATTCCAGGGACCATAGGATTAAGGACATGCCCGAAACGCTACGCGTACTAGTGACTGTACAAGAATGTAACAACTCTTGTATATATCTCAAAAAAAAAAAAAAAAAAAAAAAAAAAAAAAAAAAAACAGAATTAAGAGCCTTGGATTACTGTTCTTTAGTAATCCAGGGTGAGAAGGGTGTGATCATATTTTTGTCATCCTATTACAGTACTCTAGTATTTGTATAATTCTTATTTGCTGTTTTCTATACATTTTTGTTCATGCTGTCTTCAGCCAACACAATTACATATACGGTAGAACAGCATTTTGTACATGGAAATATTTAAAATGTATTTACATTGTCACAGAAAAAGGATTTGATTCAAGGAATCTTCCTTGAATTCAATGCATAAGCAAAAAAAAAATTTGCTTGTGCATTCTTCCATTTCACCATGGCATATGATCATTAATGAGCAATTTGGTATCAAAATAAATAAATAAAAAAAATTATATATATATATATATATATATATATATATATATATATATATATATATATATATATATATATATATATATATATATATATATATATATATATATATATATATATATATATATATATATATATATATATATATATAAATTTTTAATAAAATATGCAGTATGATTATTCTTGAACCTAACATAAATCCTTTGTGGCAAGGACCAACCTTAGTAAGCCTTTTATAATAAGATTCACTTTTGGCTGTTCTGCGTGTTACTGTATAATTTTTTAAACTGTGGATATCGCTTGCCTTGTCCATCCCTCTTACCGTCGTGCACATCCTTGTTGAATGTCCTGACTTCCAGGACGAGCGTGTCTTTCTTTCCGACCGTCCCTCTCGGTCGCTTGTCCCTTGATAGAATTCTTGGTGAATCCGATACTTTTGATATCGTTCGCCTTATGCGTTTCTGTTCTCGTATTGGCATCCTTGGTGATATTTAGCGCCCTCTGAGTATTCCGTGCGTTTGATGGTGCTACATATCCTTCCCAGTTTGGTACCTTCTTTTGATAATTAATTACTTGCCTTGTCTTTTTGTTCTTGTATTGGCATTTTGAATGATCTTCAGAGCCTTCTGGATATCCTGTGACACAATGGTGCTATAGTCTTCTGGGTTGCCTTTTGATAATTGGTTACTTACCCCAGAGGTGTGGGTTATTGATTGATTGATTGATGAAGATTAAGCCACCCAAAAGGTGGCACGGGCATGAATAGCTCGTAAGTGGTGGCCCTTTTGAGCCATCACCAGTATCAATAGATGATACTGGAGATCTGTGGAGGTGCGACTGCACCCTGCGTGACGGAAGATGTCTTCCGTAATTTAAACAGATTGAATTGAGTGATGAAGAGGGTTATTGAGGTGTGAATTAGTCTGCTCATACTTTATTACATTATTTGGCAGCATTTTACGTAGCTAACATTCATTAAAAGTACAATATTTAACAAGGGTATCCTTTTTTAAGCAATAGGTGTGTACATCTTTAAAGTCTGCGTCTCAACATCTGCGTAGCTCCAGCTTTTCATCCATTTTTCAATTTATTGAATATTGCTAAGGCTTTTGACTGGTACAGTAGATAGATGAGGTTCAAACCTTTGTTTTAAGGATGAATTATTCTGTACCTAGCAAATGAAAACATTTATGGAAATTTGTGTATAATTAAGGATAGGTTTTCTTGAACTAGTATTTTTTACTGAAGTAAAGGTTATTTGCAATTCTTTAGA
Source organism: Procambarus clarkii (assembly GCF_040958095.1). Classification (NCBI taxonomy): domain Eukaryota; kingdom Metazoa; phylum Arthropoda; class Malacostraca; order Decapoda; family Cambaridae; genus Procambarus; species Procambarus clarkii. The sequence goes on along the minus strand of NC_091241.1, from coordinate 9,676,445 downwards.
TACCTGTAATCAAATTCACTTTCCTGAGGTTTTTGTTTATTTTGCAGCTCCAGAGAAACATTTTGGGGACTCAACCACGTGTCACAAAGTTCAAAATCGATTGGGATGATGCTAAGGACTCTGAAAACATCCCTCCCTCAGAAAATGCGAGTGAGGGTGCAAACACCTCTCAAAGCTCCTCTGACATGAAACCTGTCTTAGGAATGGAGAACAGCAATAGTGCTTGTGCCATGGAAGTTGCGTAAAAGTTGAATGTGTAGTGGGAATTTCATATTTGCATTGATTTTCATATTGTAAATGTCTCGTCTATGGAAGGTTCAGTTTTAAACTTGTAATGTACCTGTTCACACCCCTGCCATTAGACATTCTTTCATAAATAAAAAATATTTTAATATTTGCATTACTGTATATTTATAAGCATGTTGTACTAGACAAAATTTTGAATATTTTATGTTAATGAAACTGGAAGCATTTATATATATTTTACAAATATATATTTTATAAATTCACTTTATGGACCATACCTATGTTTGCTCGACTTAAATCTTCGTACCAGCGATGTTGATCGGGTCTTCGTACCAGCGATGATTGTGCGTGTTGATCGTGTCTCCAAGTTGGTTTAGTGAGACTAGTGAAATCTTGGGTCTTGCAACATTGTCCTTGGGAGGCACGTGTGCTCCAGGTCAGTGGAACATATTGGTAGATGCTTTAATGATGCACAAGTGTACAAACTGAATTGGCTTAAACGTGTCTGATAAGACAATGCGAGCTTTAGAAATTGGCAGTGTAGATGTTAGTTCAAGAGTCCCGTTATGAAAGGTTATTGCTTTGTATATTAGTTCTTTTAATTAAATGTTTTCTTGTCCTTTATGCTTTCATTTATTCATTGTGTTGACCGAGTAAATATTATACTGTACAAGATAATGGAACAAATTTGAAGTTAGTGTGCATGGCATTGGGAAAGGGTGGGTGTGTGTACTTTGCATTCAGGAGGGGAGGCACTCGTGTGCACGCTTGGCATTGGGGACAAGTGTCCTTGGCATTGAGGATGGGGATGCGAGGGAGTGAATGCTTAGCATTGAAAGTATACCTTTTTATATTAAGTCGTACAGTTTGGAGGTAAATCACAACTTGTGGTACTACAGCCAGAGATGCTGCAGTGTGAAAGCAAAGTTTGTGTAATTGTGACCCCACATGCACCATGCAATTGAAGTGAGAATTAAAGATTTTTTAGCATGTTTTCAGAATGAGATTGTGCTTTGGAGTTAAATATAATTGGCTGAACTGCATGGTGTGACTAGGCCCTGAAGGTTATCTAATTGTGGAAATTGTACAAAATAAATAACTGGAAATTTAAAGATTTAAGCAATAAAATTGATGTATTACTAATAATAAATTTAACTATATGAATAATCATAAATGTACACAATTTAGCATCAATGATAAATTATAGAAAATTAAGTACTGTAGTTGGAAGTAAAAATTTAATATTGGCAAATTGTTGGTGTGACCATGTGATAGTACTGTACCATATAACACAAAATTGTGTGGAAGGTGATGATTACCTCCTGATACTCTTAAGGTGAAAGCCAGAGCTAATTGGTTTAACAAGTATAAATAATAATAGGGTTTGTCAACATTAGCAGCAGCATGTATGTACTTAATGCTTGATTAACGCTCTTGCACTGCATCTATCTGCAATTTTTTTTTTTTTTTTTTTTTTTTTACATTTGGTTTTACCTATTTGTAGACTGGTGCATGTTAGTAATACTTTTAAATAGCTGCACATTCTTAGAGGTCAACAGTGATGTAATTGGCAAAGTTTATAATGTACCTTAAAAAATTAAAACTGGCATGTGTAATACTCCATGCATGTACAGTTTAGTGGTTACCCCAAATTTAGACCTCAAAATAATGGATCAAATCCTCTTAATCTTCCCTTTGAAATTTTTGATTTGTTCAAAGAATAATTTGAACATCGAAAGCAGCTTTGATAAAATTACTTAAGACTATAATACTTTCAGGTAGTTTTGTTATAATTTTGCTATTCTAGCTCTTTAATAGTAAATATAAAAAAAAATTCCTAGGCATGTGCAGTCTTAAGTATTTTCAGTTTTCTTCATCCACATTATTTGGGAGTAATAACCATGCCTTATGGCAAGATTAGCAAGGGTACACACAAGGCAATGGTTGGATAAAATTTCTTACCATGGAATAAGTACGGCGTTATGAGGGATGTGAAGTGACTGGCAGAGGAGTACAGCATTACTAACATTGTTTAACACAGAAGCTGTTTATGGAGTTAGTGGTGCAAAGTCTAGCTGGAAATATGGGCAGGAACCATTGGTATTGAGAACTTCAAAGACCAGTTTAGTGTGGCTCCCAAGACAGTAAAAGACAAATGGCAGTACTGTACAGTACTTTGCCTATTTTGCTGCCTTTGGGTTCCCAAATCACCAGTCTACTACAAAAAAAGGTAAGGTAATTTTTTTTATTGTACATTTGTTGTAATTTTTATATGCTTCTATAGTCTTCATTCATGAAACCCCGTAGTAAATACAAATACAAGGCAGCAGCATGTGCTCCGCATGAGTCCATCTACATGGTTTGCTGCATTAATTGCAGTGGCAGCCACTTAGCATTTGTGTGTTCACCTTAAACTGAAACGGTGCATTTATCACCTTAAACACCAGGACAACATCCTGTTCTGAGGCAAAGAATCAACTTCTGGTTTGGATCTGCACTATCTTAAATGCAAAATTGTTGCTCTGATTTTGTATCATATAATCTACAATCATTTAGGAGAGTTAGCTATTACAAATAAATGTGCTATCAAATTTTACCTATTCCTGTGACTTCTCCTAGTGCATAACAAGAAATTGGGAAACTTTAGTAGGTTGTGTTGGTCACACACCATTAATTCTTGGGCACTTGGAGCAGACCTGAGCCTTGCTGTCAGAACCATGTTGTGCTGCTAGTTGTCGCACGCCTCTTAAAATGTCCCGATTTTCTGGACGGTGGGAAATTTTGCTTTTTCCCCCCCCCCCGCTTCCTTTAAAGTCTTTTTGCCCCTCATTAAGATTCTTCAAAATGAAAACCTTTTGGCATTGCTTATTTGTCATTCTGCTCTCATTGGCATCATGAATAATATCTAACAAGTTTTGGACGTGCTGTAACTACAGTAGTTACTGTATAGCCTTTTTGGGCTTTGCTATTTCATTCCCAAACCCCCTTTTTACTTGTACCATATTTCATACTTCACTGACATACTCATACCCTGTACATAAGGGGTCCAGGTCAGGTCAGTAAGTTTAACCATTCATTTTATTTTTATTAGGAAACCTAATTTTGTGTTTCTTATAAATGCCGTAGAATTTTGTCTGGTCTTTCCAATATCATAATTACTTTTCAGCATTATTTGTAACTGGTTATTATGTATTTTTTAAACTTTGGTTTCAGTAGCAGTGCATGTTATAAAGGTAAATTTCAAAAAAATACTGTGCAAATCTTAAAACATTGGTCTAGAGAGATGATGACTGGGGCTGCTAAATTGGTCATTTGTGCTGATTTTACTTTTGAGCATTCTGCCTCTCTCTCTTCTCTACCAGTCACTTTGCTTATTCAAGTGTCACTTGCACATGTTTGGGCTGGGAACAGGTCCATCACTTGGACCTAGCTTAACTCCTATACTAACATATCTTACTTACATTATACTTTTCACCTCTAGTACTACTTGTCCTGCTCATTATTGATTCACCTATACTATCATTATCTAACACTGCTCCGTGTATTTGAAATTTGCTGCTACTTGCCATACATTTCCCATTTTTATCGTTCAGTTCAGATTACTGTGTTGTCAGGAAAGGGATCTACAAAATCAACATCCCATTATCTTCTAAACACCATGAACTTGTTTTTGTTACATTTAGCTTCATCTTTCATGCTCACATGATCAATTGTTCATTGTCTTTTACACGTCATCTTTTCTTTTTCATTCTCAGCTATGAACACCGCATACAAACATGTCGGTAACAATTTATCCCCATCATAGTCCACTTCTGCTTGTCTGGCTGTATTATAGAGAGCCAGGGACATTATGCAACTGTCTTGCCTGAATTTATCAGAGGTCCGCCAACTCGAGTAGCCGTGACAGGGACAGGCAGCCACAGCTTGTCACAGGCCTCAATATTTCTGATATTTTCCCATTGGATTTTGAACTGAACTATTATCTTGTCATTTGTGGCTTTGGCAGGTAAGTGATTCTATGGGTTTATTATCCTATGGATGATATTCAATTTGAATTAAATTTTATTCAATCAATTTAAGTAAAAATATAGTATACCAGTGAATGTGACTCGGTCTTGACAATACATCAGTCTGATTTTATTTGTATAACCTATCATAAAAATTATATAAGGATATTCTGCAAAGTCATAGAACTGAAATTAACGGTGTCAATTAAATTTTATTCGTCACACTATTGAAACCTCTGTATAATAGTGTATATAATTATAAGCTCCTCCACATATACATATTGATTACACAGCTGTATTACCCAACATGAATTAGATGATATGGCTGCACGTATATCTTAATCAATTATATTAATTATATTAAGTGCAGCATACAAGTTAAGGATATGATGATGTATTAGGGGAAAGCATAGTTATACTGTATTATGACGGTGTCACAAGCTTTCCCGTGATCTTCCTGTACTGCCCTAGTTCAGGTACTAGGGCTGTCAAGTATAGTTACAGGCACTGTCCCAAGCCGAACTGATAACAGCACTTGGTCTGCTAACATTACCTTGTTCTAACTACAACTGTCATTTGCCTGTCTTTGGAGAGAGTCAGTGACAGTACAGTACTGTACTTGCAAGTTAGACCATCTTCACAATGTTGCAGAGTTTTGCAGTAGCCACAACACCAGCACTGACCATTACTCACCCAACTCCTAATTAGCATATGGGAAAGGGCTACATCTACATTTTGGGGAGGAGGGAATTGCTATAGTGATGTATTTTCTTTCTGCTGTCTTGTAGATTACATTTAAGGAGAGGAGGCTGTGGGATACTGGTCCCACTAGGGATTTCTCCCTTATCCTATATTTATCCCAAGTTGGGTACAGAGAAGACCACCAATGCCTACACTACCCCATCCATAGGGTTACCCACAGCCTCCCTCTGAGCGAGCAAGGGAGGGAGGGAGGAAGTTCAGGTGACGAGCTCTCCGAGGAACTTGAGAGCGAGGATGATCAAGAAGGCTGTGATGATGAGTCCGGCCACTACCAGTACCAGCACCTGCAGCGCCGATGGGTCTGTCTCCGGTGTCTGCGACCACGTCAGCAGTGAACTCTGTAACACGATCATTATTAAAAGACATGAAGATGCTTTAATGATAGCATATACCACAAGTACTTGGTTATAAGGCGTTTCTATGCTTGAGGAAATTTGGTTGAATTTAATTTGTTGCTGCAGGTCCGGTTGTGTGAACCACAATATAATAATACATTTTGTTGATGAAAATATACTAAAGTATATATTATTTTGTATGACATTTAAAAATGTTAACACAATGTTTAGTTCAACATATTAAGGTCCCCATACCCATCATGTGTGTGAGTTGTAGAAAGGTTTCTCACATAATGGGATTATGGGCTAGACTACAAATGATCTTTAAGATAAGCACTTCTTTTTGTAATTACTTCACCATAAATGAAGTCAATTTATCTTATGCACTCTGCCCATCCCGTGGATGGGGGTAAATTGTTTACAACCACATTCATGAGGCAATTTCATTACACAAACTTTGGGATATATTGAATTACCAGAAACCTTAGCCATCACTTTGAAATGTTTTACATAACCATCAACAGCGTCGTCGCATCGAGCTACAGGCGCCGTTACAACGACGTCGCAGATGTCGCATTCGCCGTCACAACGACGTTCCATTTGCTGTTGCAACGACGTCGCATTCGCCGTTACAATGTCAGTACCGTCAGTGTTTACATAACCATCCGCAGCGTCGTCACATGGAGCCACAGGCGCCGTTGCAACGACGTCGCATTTTCCCGGAGGAGAAAAAATGGGGGGCCCGGTCCTCGACCAGGCCTCCCATTTTTAGAAGGATGGTCTTGAAGATCGTAGAGTGTGGCCCTGGCTTTACAAGGCAGTACAAGTATATTATGTGTGAAGAACTCTTGCGGGTATAGCTTGCCAGGGGTGTGTGAGGTACACAATATTCACCTCTGCCTACGTAGATTATATCACTATATTGGCTAAGTGTAGGGAGGAGCAAGTCATCCAAGTCCTTGTGCTCACACTCGTACTCCCTGAAGGTCATGGGCTCTTTTGTATGCGTTTTATCTCCGACTTAATTGGCTGTTTTGAATACTGCACATTGTGATCACCGGGTTATATGTCCAGATAATGGTGTTACTGCGATGTGTTTGTTCATGTGGGGTGTACTCACCTAGTTGTACTCACCTAGTTGTGCTTGCGGGGGTTGAGCTCTGGCTCTTTGGTCCCGCCTCTCAACCGTCAATCAACAGGTGTACAGATTCCTGAGCCTACTGGGCTCTATCATATCTACATTTAAAACTGTGTATGGAGTCAGCCTCCACCACATCACTGCCTAATGCATTCCATCCGTTAACTACTCTGACACTGAAAAAGTTCCTTCTAACGTGTGTGTGTGTGTGTGTGTACCCACCTAGTTGTACTCACCTAGTTATGCTTGCGGGGGTTGAGCTCTGGCTCTTTGGTTCCGTCTCTCAACTGGTGTACAGGTTCCTGAGCCTACTGGGCTCTATCATATCTACATTTCAAACTGTATGGAGTCAGCCTCCACCACATCACTGCCTAGTGCATTACATTTACTAACTACTCTGACACTGATACATAGCCTTCCCGGTTTGGTGCCTTCTTTTGATAATTATTTACTTACTCTGACACTGAAAAAGTTCTTTCTAATGTCTCTGTGGCTCATTTGGGTACTTAGCTTCCACCTGTGTCCCCTTGTTCGTGTATCACCCGTGTTAAATAATCCATCCTCGAGTGTGTGTGGGTGTGGACGCGCAAATATATTAGTGTTGGTAGAAATATTATAATAGGAGGTAATAATAGTGGTGGTAGTAGCAGTACTAGCATCAATACCAGTAGCAGCAGCAGCAACAGTAACAGCATCACGAAACAATGAAAGTAGCAACATAAACAAGCCTTTGACAAAAAAAAAAAAAAAATGGCGACACGCACTAAGGTTAAAAGATTTTGAACTAAACGCAAAAACCCAGCCTCATATACCATTACTCTGAGCATGGCAACAGGACGAGACTCGCCACAGTGACTCGACTATTACTCTCAGCTTTGAGGATACGCTGCCAACAGTTCCTTGGGGACTAGTGTCAGTGCGTTGCCTATTTGGGACCATGCCCAAGACATCCATCACAGCCTACACGCTCTCGTCACAACAGCTGACTAACTCCAGGGGCCAGATTCACGTAGCAGTTACGCAAGTACTTACCAACGTGTATATCTTTCCTCAATCTTTGACGGCTTTGGTTACATTTATTAAACAGTTTACAAGCATGAAAACTTCCCAATCAACTGTTATTATTATAAACAGCCTCCTGGTGCTTCGGAGCTCATTAACTGTTTAATAATTGTAAACAAAGCCGCCAAAGATTGAGAAAAGATGGACAGGTTCGTAAGTGCTTGCGTAACTGCTTCGTGAATCTGGCCCCCTAGACCTATTTACTGCTAACTGAACAGCGGCATCAGACGAGAGGAAACGTGTCCAACCATTTCTCGCCAGCTCCGGGAATCGAACTCTGGATCAGATTGTAGGCGAAAACGAAGCCACCTCTACTACGAGACCCATATAATGTATTGCGCCTTATTTATTTATATACAAGAAGGTACATTGGGATTGTGAGGATACATAGCATAGTAATTACATTCTTGTAAAGCCACTAGTACGCGCAGCGTAATTTCGGGCAGAAAATGTCGGAACATCTCATGGCTGACGCTCCTCGCGCCCAGCAAGACGACCATTACTGTTTTCTAGAGTTCAAACCCGTTCAAAACATCTTTGCAATTACTGCAAACTCGAGATCATTTTAATTAGAAAGCTATATTGATCGCGTGACGGTAACTTAAAGGCATTTAAGTGATCAATAACCCAATTGTACATAGCGAAAATGTTTTACTCTATTGAGAGGAGAGACCATGGCCTAATTTTTTTTATTAAATAAGGCTCCTTGTGGTTACCTTGCGATGATTTCGGGGCTCAACGTCCCCTCGACCTGGTCTCCTTTGGGGGAGGGGGGGGGGGTGACTATTATTATTAGTAGTAATATGACATCTTTTGTAACCACGTGGACCATCAAGAACTTGTAACCACGTGGACCATCAAGAACTTGCCTTGTTATACTGGCAAGTCCAAAGGAAAGGTTATCCAAAGGCGAGAGTTAACGCGTTAAAGTTGCACAGCAAGTGGGAGCTTCAGTCAAGAGAGCGTACCAACCCGCTAGGAATAGTCAAATAAACTTTTGATGTCAAGGAAAAGACGGCAGTTGTACAACTGTATTAATCTCTGGTGCGCCCCACTAACTAGATAATTGCAAGACCTCAGCTTCAGAAAGACATAACCCGCAAAACACACACCGAAACTACGACGTTGGTACAACGTTCGAACAAGTTTTAACACCTAACCAGTTATAACAACCAATATAGCAAGTTGTGACAACGTTCTAATACGTCATAAACACGTTAAGCCAAGATGTAACAACTTTATTACAAGTTGTAACAAGCGGAAAATAGAGACAGTTACGGTTTGTGTTTCCAGGGAAGCTTCTTTGGAGAAAGTTCAACACTGGGCGACAAAAATCATTCCAGAACTAAACTAAACTAAACTCATACCAGGAACGGTGGAGGGCCTCAGGACTAACAATGAAAACCCGACATGATAGGCCTGATCTCATCGAAACTTTTAAATTAATGAATAACTTCTCTTGAGGTTATCTTGAGATGATTTCAGGGCTTAGTGTCCCCGCGGCCCGGTCCTCGACCAGGCCTCCACCCCCAGGAAGCAGCCCGTGACAGCTGACTAACTCCCAGGTATCTATTTACTGCTAGGTAACAGGGGCATCAGGTTGAAACTCTGCCCATCGTTTCTCGCCGGTGCCCGGGATCGAACCCGGGACCACAGGATCACGCGTCCAGTGTTCTGTCCGCTCAGCCACCGGCTCCCTAAACTTGGAGGATAGTGATCCCGACAACTTCTTCACAAGGTCAGTTGTAACACAAAGAAGGAGCAACGGTTTCAAGTTCAACAAGCCACAATGAAGGATAGAAACAGATGTTTTTTTACCCATAGGGATATAAACCCATGGAACCGCCTACCCACCAAAGCCGTAAATTCCAAATCTCTTCTGAATTTTAAAATCCAGCGCAATAAAATCATCAGAACAAATGCCGGGACCTTTGACAAGCCGCCGACTTTCTATCTCGCCGAGGCCACTAGAGAGATAGTAGCCCTCAGGTAAATTTAGGTCAATAAAAGCCTGAAGAAACCGAATGTGACATGACTGGAAGAGAGACGATAGAGGGAGCCATGGTCACCACTGGTGGAGACACCGAAAGCGCTACAGTATGTTCTAAATCATTTCTCAGTATCGTAAAAATTGAATAAATTAAATGTGGTGAAAAGTAAATCCAATACAGCCTAAAGAGCTCGGGAACCTGCAGACACCGGTCGTCCGGAGACACAGAGGTAGGATCCAAGAGCTGAAGTTCACACCCGGAAAGCACAACCAGGTGAAAAGACTACAAGCACAGGACACTCACAAGTAATGACGCCACACGCTAGCAGGCCAGAGACCGCTGGCCAGACGAACACACACACACACACACACACACACACACACACACACACACACACACACACACACACACACACACACACACACACACACACACACACACACACACCGACACACACACACACACACACACACACACACACACACACACACACACACACACACACACACACACACACACACACACACACACACACCGACACACACACACACACACACACACACACAAAGGGAATGCATTAGGCAGTGATGTGGAGGGAGGCTGACTCCATACACAGTTTCAAATGTAGATATGACAGAGCCCAGTAGGCTCAGGAATCTGTACACCAGTTGATTGACAGTTGAGAGGCGGGACCAAAGAGACAAAGCTTAACCCCCGCAAGCACAAATAGGTGAGTACACGCACGCACGCACACACACGCACACACACACACACACACACACACACACACACACACACACACACACACACACACACACACACACACACACACACATACATTAGGCACGAGGTTGGAAGGTTAGGTTTCGTGTAATGGGAAGATAATGGCAGACGAAGGCCAGGAAGACACAGACTCGGTGTGTCTTGAGCAACAACACCGTCGTCGTACTCCGTGTGCTCACCTACTTGTACCTACACCAGCTCTTGGGTCCCACCTGTCTACCTCCCCGTCGTCTGAGGCAATCATACACGACAAGAGTTTTTGTCATCATCTCTGCGCCTTTTATTTAACTACTTGGTCATTCACGGCTATTTTCCTTATAATACTGACATGGAGTATCTACTGTTATGTCCAAACTTTAAAGAAAACTATGGAAATTGCATTTAGTTCTTCTGAAATTTATATATCAGATGTTAGTCCTGTTGCTTTTGTTTCGGCTTTTGTCCTCCTCCTAACGTTCTTGTTTTCTTTATTGTGGAATTGTTGAGTGGATCTTGAGCAATACAGCGAGGCTGTAGAAGACTGCTTGTGTAATACAAGAGGCTTTTATTGTCCACCTTGTCTGCTCGCCTCGGGTATCTTGTATGTTGTGATGGTATCTCCTCAGTTTCTTCTAGTGTTGTTGGGTCTGGTTCGTTTAACCTGTCCTCTTAGCTTAACCCTCTTAGCACTGGCAGCGATCTTGTATACATCTGCACTTTTTTGGTTTTTGTTTCACAAGGTCAGGATTCTATGCCGGTGCTGCATACTCCAGTATTGGTCTGACCAAGGATGTGTAGATTGCATAAAAAAGGAGTCCTGATTTAGGATTCCAAACGACGTGCTAATGTTCCCCAGGATGCCACATGGTGATGGCGATACCTTCTGGTCTCCTTTCTCCCTGTCACATTCTCCTTACCTTACACTTGTTGGGTCTGAAATCTAGCAACCATTTGTTTGTCTACTCCTGGAGGTTGTCAAGGTCTTCCCTGTAACTTTCTGCAGTCCTCCTCCTCCTCAGGTGTGTACATTCTTTACGAGTCTGGCGGCGTGTGTAAACATTGCCATGGACGAGCGATCACTCCGTCCAGTAGGTCATTCACATCAATTAGAAACAGTAGTGGGCCCAGGACCGAGCCTTCTGGGACCCCCACACTTGTCACATCCCTTCTGCTCGGAGTCGGGGCTGACACTTGTGTGTTTTATATATATGGTATAGACGGGTGTGTGTGTGACGTCTATAGGACGGTACTGCAGGCTTTAGACTCGTCTTGGCCACCTCGGCCCGTCTCACTATGGTGTGGAGACGGGCGGACGAGGCACCAGTTCAATTACCCTCCGAGTGAACCACCATTCATCAGCCACAGGCAACGCTTGTTCACAGCTAATTGGCTGCCTTGTCATGTCATCAAATTGTTGCCAGTTCAAGATTTATTATCCCCCCTCCCGGAGGGCTGGAGGATGGGCTGAGACGTGCTCTCAGGAATGTCACAGGGAGTGCCAACTGGGCCCCGGTGAGCTTTGTCCTTCGCTCTGTCTCACTCACCCAGACTAAGGGGAGACATGATAACCACCTACAAAATTCTCAGGGGAATTGACAGGGTGGACAAAGGCAAACTCTTTAGCGCGGGTGGGACGCGAACAAAGGGACACAGGTGGAAACTTAGTACCCAGATGAGCCACAGAGACGTTAGAAAGATTTTTTTCAGTGTGAGAGTAGTTAACAAATGGAATGCATTAGGAAGTGATGTGGTGGAGGCTGACTCTATACACAGTTTCAAGTGTAGATATGATAGAGCCCAGTAGGCTCAGGAACCTGTACACCAGTTGATTGACAGTTGAGAGGCGGGACCAAAGAGCCAGAGCTCAATCCCCGCAAACACAACTAGGTGAGTACGGCCACCTTGGTGAACAACGACACCCATCACCCAGCGACACACACACAGCACATCTCGCACCCAACGCCCGCCACCCTCGCAAGAAAACGATAAATTCCTACAGAGATGTAAATTAAGCGCGCGGACCGCGAGCAGTGTGTAGAGTCGCTTGGCCAGTGTGGACGGAGGTCAGCCCCACCTCCCTCCCCGCCCCCCCCCCCCCCCCCGTGGATTAGGCGAGGTCCAGTATTAAGAGACGGGACCGCTGCTGGTGTGTGTACAACCCATCTTATTACTTTTACCTTATAGACTCCTGTCACAAGACTGAAATTTAAAGCCCCAAGCTTGCGCCATAAGTCTCTCTGTCTCTCTCTCTGTCTCTCTCTGTCTCTCTCTGTCTCTCTCCGTCTCTACGTCTCTACGTCTCTCTCTCTCTCTCTCTCTCTCTCTCTCTCTCTCTCTCTCTCTCTCTCTCTCTCTCTCTCTCTCTCTCTCTCTCTCTCTCTCTCTGAGGTTTACAGACATACAGCGCCAGTTACATGTACCATCTTGGTAACGAATACTATTAATATTTGTACTGTGTGACATGAGAGAACAGGCGGGAGGTCAAAGAGCCCCACCCGGGGACTTGGAGCCACTCCAACTGACCTCTGACCTGACAAGTCCTTCACTCACCTCTACAAAACTCACCAACTCTCCAGTCGTGACTCTTTAGAAAGCTTGGCCACCAGTTCCCAGGTCAAAGGTCAGCACGCTAAGCCACACGAACACACTTAAAAATGTTAACACCATCATCTAAATCATCTGTCATATACTCAAACATCATCTAATCATCTAAATATCATTGTTTGATCATCTAAATATACTCGACGAAATGCAATTTCATCCTCTTGGTTTACTATTTCGTGCAGACTCCGCGTGCAGATCTATGCAACACCACAAGAACTATGCAAAACTGTATTAAGCAAACAATACAATATCAATACATTATCAGAAGTTAACATCACATAATATCGGAGGTTGTTGCCCACAGTCACGGATCAACACATTCTCAAACATTTGGCAAACATAAATATGATTTTAAAAAGCTATGAAGTCTGTGTTGCTCTTTGATACAACGACACAATGTGTCGTGTAGCCACTGTGGTGAAGGATTAGTGACTGTAGAAATGAATTTGAAACATATTTTTTTCTCAGCGCCTTTTTTCCCATTGACACAAACACTCGGAAAACTACGGGCTCACCATAGCCCGTGCTGCTTAGAACTTTTTGTTCCGAGTAGCAAATCTTAAACAACAACCACACACAAACACTTTACACCACGACTGCCGCCACCCACAACAGTCGGATCATCCTCCAGTCTGCCCTCACCGGCCGTATATGGACCTGGTCGTAAGAAGGCATTATATATATTAACCGGTTTGGCGGGCATGCCTGATAGTTGGTACATCTTATAAGGCCTGTACTGTAAGCCGACACGAACGGTAGGGTAATTATTAGTGTGCAGAGCCAGTACCACTATATAGCGGGAAGATATGTTGCCTAAGCACTTGGATTGTCGGGGATCGAACGTCGACCTGCACGAAGTGAAGTCGCGGCGTTCACACAGTGTGTATAAACTATACAAGCCTCCTTGTTAACATTCTTAAGTGACGTTATGTTTGCTAACTTCACATACGCTGCTGATATTATTCTCTTGACACGAGAGCTTCTGGTGACAGGCGGGAAGCACTAGGATTCTAGCATTCATGTTCTAGCACTAAGCTTTCCTAGTCACTGCTAGCTGGGTACTGTCAACCGTAAACCTTCCCTAGTCACTGCTAGCTAGATACTGTCAACCATAAACCCTTCCATAGTCACTGCTAGCTGGGTACTGTCAACCATAAAACCAGAATGAAAAAACTACAAAAGCTTGACACTACAAAGCAATGAGGGTTACGCTATAAAGATAGTTGAAAGGCACTTACACAACCCCGGTAGAGAAACAGAGGAAATATGATCACAATATACAAGATACCTAGCGAAATAAGACACTATGGACAAGGAGAGTCTTTTTAACGTGAGATAAAGTAGGACGACAGGACACAAGTGGAAGCTGGAAACGCAAGTGAATGGAAGAAATGTTAGGAAATCCTCGTACCCTGGACGGGTGGTCAACACGTGGAATGACCTGAAGGAAGAAGTTGTAGAAGCCACCTCCACCCACAACTTTGGAGGATAAATTAAAGACAGACTAGTTCAATTATAAGGCAGAGGAGGAAGGCTGTGTTAGGCAGGACATAAACAGGTAAAAGCTCCCCCATAGGCACTGATAGGTAAGGGGAAAGGGGGCTAGGGAAGAGGGGAATAGGAGGGGAGAGAGAGAGAGAGAGAGAGAGATATGCGACATAGCAACAAATAGTATTAGTGTTGGCGGTGGGGAGGAAGAGGGGGGGGGGGGTCACGTGTAGTGGGTCACCACGGTCGCTGGAGACAACGTCACCCCCTCCCCCCCTCCCTCCCTTCTCCCCCGGGGCACCTCTTCCCCTCCCACCACCAATCCGTTAACAAATTGCCGATACATTAATAACAAAAATATTAAAGCATCGTAATAGTGACTTTTGTATGCATTGTTCCCCCGATAGGGGTAGGTGGGTTGCTTGGGTTTGGTACATTTCTGGTTAGGCAAAGCAATTGGATTTTTTGATGGAGTGGAGGGAGGGAGGGAGGGAGGGTGTTGGAGTGCCTAGCCTTGCCTAGCAACAGGCTGAGGGGAGACTTGGACATACCAGAAAATCAATTAGAGCAACGAGGTGCCTCGAACCAGCAACCAGGGTACTGCCAGCCGCGCACCCTAACCCCTACACCACGACATGTTGTAACTTATGCAACCTGGAAGAGTTCACTGAATCTACAGGAAGTGTGGAGGCGTCTACTGAAGCCAGTCCAAGGTTTTACAGGTGTGGGGCTGGCAGCCACACAGGTGTGTAGTGAACCAATAGTAGACATTGATATGGGTGTTTCAATACCTGGGACAAAGCTAATACTTAAACGAATATCTAATGTCTTACTAACCAATTCACAACGCCTGAAAGTTGTAGCATTAAACATTATGATAAATATCGCGAAAAGACATTCATATATGGTGCTGATAGAACAAGAACTCGACAATGTGGTATTATAGTGGCCAGAATACGCCTGGGATATAGACGTATCTGGCAGCCTTCTCAAAACCCAAATGTCTAATACACAATGTGTCAACTTTGTGAAAGAGAAAACATTCACTCCCTTGCACATTATATTGTAGAATGTCCCATATTGACTGACTTTCGCCCTCCTGGGCTGAGGTATGCTGAAGTCTGTAACTACTATATGAGTACTGGAACCACTTGATGATATATTGGACTTGTACCCAAGATTGACTATGTAATGCATCAGTTATATAATGTGATGTAACTATAACCTGAGCTTGTAAAAGGACCTTAATCACCTTCAGTGGTTAAGTGCTTAATAACACTAGTTGATACAGTAGCTATCTTACCCGGTCAAAGTAGGAGAGATATAAATGTGTATATGTATGTATATGTGTATATATGTGGTTGATTTAAGCACTGCAATGTGTATACAGGATATGCGGAAGCTGGTCAGAATTGCATTTCACATGTGTAAACACACATTAATGACATTATGTAAAAATGACACCTTGAACACTCTTTATGTAGGACAGAGGTAAATCTGTGTAATTTATGTATTTCTGTATGTAGGTTAGGTTAGTATTTTACTGAACAATCAACCACAGAAGGTGATTGCAGTGCTTATATCAACCACAGACGTGATACACTTCACGTTAATGTGATTTCTTGGAGGAATTTAGACAATAGGTACGTCCACCCAGCCTGAAGGCCTGGTCGGGGACCGGGCCGCGGGGACGTTGAACCCCGAAATCATCGCAAGATAAACACACACTCCCTCCTCCTCCCCCCCCTCCCTCGTCCACCACCACCACCACCACCGGCCACCACCACCACCACCACCACCACCGGCCACCACCGCCACCACCACCACCACCACCACCGTCTACCACCACCACCACCGGCCACCACCACCACCACCACCGTCTACCACCACCACCACCGGCCACCACCACCACCGTCTACCACCACCACCGTCTACCACCACCACCGTCTACCACCACCACCACCGGCCACCACCACCACCACCACCGGCCACCACCACCACCGTCTACCACCACCACCACCGGCCACCACCACCACCGTCTACCACCACCACCACCGTCTACCACCACCACCACCACCACCACCGTCTACCACCACCACCACCACCGGCCACCACCACCACCGGCCACCACCACCACCACCGTCTACCACCACCACCACCACCGTCTACCACCACCACCACCACCACCGTCTACCACCACCACCACCACCGTCTACCACCACCACCACCACCACCGTCTACCACCACCACCACCGGCCACCACCACCACCACCACCGTCTACCACCACCACCACCGGCCACCACCACCACCGTCTACCACCACCACCACCGTCTACCACCACCACCACCGGCCACCACCACCACCACCGGCCACCACCACCACCGTCTACCACCACCACCACCGTCTACCACCACCACCACCACCGGCCACCACCACCACCACCGTCTACCACCACCACCATCACCACCGGCCACCACCACCACCACCGGCCACCACCACCGTCTACCACCACCACCACCACCACCACCGGCCATCACCACCACCGTCTACCACCACCACCACCACCACCACCGGCCACCACCACCACCACCGTCTACCACCACCACCACCGGCCACCACCACCACCACCACCGTCTACCACCACCACCACCGGCCACCACCACCACCACCACCACCGGCCACCACCACCACCACCGTCTACCACCACCACCACCACCGGGCACCACCACCACCGTCTACCACCACCACCACCGTCTACCACCACCACCACCGGCCACCACCACCACCGTCTACCACCACCACCACCACCGGCCACCACCACCACCACCACCGTCTACCACCACCACCACCGTCTACCACCACCACCACCGGCCACCACCACCACCACCACCACCACCGGCCACCACCACTACCGTCTACCACCACCACCACCGGCCACCACCACCACCACCACCACCACCACCACCACCACCACCGGCCACCACCACCACCGTCTACCACCACCACCACCGGCCACCACCACCACCACCGGCCACCACCACCACCACCGGCCACCACCACCACCGTCTACCACCACCACCACCGGCCACCACCACCACCACCGGCCACCACCACCGGCCACCACCATCACCACCACCGTCTACCACCACCACCACCGTCTACCACCACCACCACCGGCCACCACAACCACCGTCTACCACCACCACCACCACCGGCCACCACCACCACCACCACCACCGTCTACCACCACCACCACCGTCTACCACCACCACCACCGGCCACAACACCACCACCACCACCACCACCGTCTACCACCACCACCACCGGCTACAACACCACCACTCAGCCACTAACAGCCTCCTGGTCCTCCAACATCAACAAGACGGCTCTTATCAAGCGTAAACACCACGCCGGCCAACACTTAAGTGCTGTTCACGTGTCAACTTAAGTCACTTCCAAAGTCATACTCTTAACTTTCAGAAAATGTTTCTAAACGTTCGTTCTTAAACCCTAATTATAGATATTGGATTATATTTACCGTTTATAATCTTCGCTTAAAATAATAAG
Source organism: Procambarus clarkii (assembly GCF_040958095.1). Lineage (NCBI taxonomy): Eukaryota > Metazoa > Arthropoda > Malacostraca > Decapoda > Cambaridae > Procambarus > Procambarus clarkii. The sequence continues at coordinate 9,658,482 of NC_091241.1, read as the reverse complement.
AAAAGTAAGGAATTTGTGGAGATGAGAAGGCCCAGCCTGCATGACCAGGGCACTGTGTCAGGTACAGTGACAGGTGACACAGTGCCAGCACTGTGTTAGGTGGTCACAGAGACGTCACAGAGAACATCTCACGTGTCAAGAGATGTCAGCGGGAACATCCCAAGTGTCAAGAGATGTCAAGCGTGAACTTAACTATTTTCCAGTTCAGCCTTACGGGGGTCTCAGGGAGGCAGAGGTCCTACATGACTACTTTAAGGCTTTAAGGCTTTACAAGGTATCCCCCCCCACTCGGCCCCCCCCACCCCCGTTCTGTGTCCTCCTCTCTCTCTCTCTCTCTCTCTCTCTCTCACCCTTACTCCTCCCTTGCGGGTACTGTGTTGCTCAATCTTCATTACCAATTATAAACACTATCCCACAGCAAGACAAACTCACTCACTCACTCACTCACTCACTCACTCCGGTATTCTCCACTTCATCTCGCGGGGAGGTGACGCCATGAGACAGGTCATGTCACCATCAGTGACCAGTTGTTGGTGAACTGTCTATTCCCCCTTTGGGGGGGGGGGAGAGCCTCATCCCCCCTATTAACCAAGATCATCATCATCATCATCACACACCTGACTTTAATGTTACGTGGTTCATCACACACACACACACACACCTGGCTCCAATATTGCCTCCACAACTTCAAGGACCAGTTTCTTTACCTCCTGGAGAAAACATCGACTTTATCTTAGGTCAAGACTTTCGCGCCAAAGACAGCTAATGATCCCTTAATTACATTCCAGCGAGACCAGACTTTCCAAGAGTGGTTTAGAAGACACGCAGAGAGGGAGGGATATTGCTCTATATTCTCCTTTATTTATACACAACACTAGAGGGAGTACCCGGCTGCGCCCGGGTCTCTCCTCAATTCCTCTCTCTCTCTCTCTCTTACGCAAACATCGCCTTTCTCTACCCTCTCTTCCAATATCCCCCTTATTCCACCTACCTGTCCCTCTCTCTGTCCTCTCTATCCTTTTCCTTCCCTTCCCCTTCCTCCTCTTTCTCTCAATCTCTCTTTCGGAAAATTATATAACGAAGCAATGAAACTATTAAATAAGTCTAAGGACAACACAACCAACATTTCAGATCTGAGCATGAAAATCGCATCTGGGAGAGAGTAGCGGGATTAGATGCCGATATTTGTTAATGTGTGGCAGTTGAGTCTACTCGGCCTGGCCTATGACGCTCCCATACCCCACATGTGTCATGTGTCAAAGCTGGGCGAGGTTATCCGGCCTCCATCCTCTCTTCTACCTTTCCTTTGCTCTCTAACTTTCTCCCGTAAGAACTTTTGTCTTGCCCTCTTTACTTCCCTCTACTCTTCTAAATTATAATACTGATCTCACGTCTCCGAGTGAAGAAATCTAGGGATTCAGCCAGCCACATTTAACTATTATGTGGGGGGAAGATGGAGGGAGGGGGAGGGGGGGCTATGACCCCCGGGCAAGCCTTGACCAATAAGACTGACCCCTACCAGCCTGTGTCCGTCCTCTACCTCAGGCCACTCAACCTGCAAAGTTGGGTGAGGCTAGCTACGAGCGTCTGACCTCCAACCTTGACCACACAGATATTCTAAAAGTGGAAAGGAGATGAGGTAGGGGAAGAGAATGGAAAATGGGAGAGAAGGATGGTTGGGAGGGAAGGGTAGAGTGTGAGTAGTGCCTTGTTGTCCTGTACTCTAAAAGACCAGCATTGCTAAATGAACAAATCCACAAGGGCCGTGACGAGGATTCGAACCTGCGTCCGGGAGCATCCCAGACGCAACTTCGGTTTCTAGAACTTCGGTTTCAACTCCTTTTGACCATGTCGTAGCTCAGTCGATTAAGGCAGCGTCTGGGATGCTCTCGGACGCAGGTTCGAATCCTCGCCACAGCCCTTGTGGATTTGTTCATTTGATGCATCACGCTATTGTGATTTCTGCGTGTAGAAGCACTGTTATATTTATTTATTTATTTGTCGATGTAATTGTTTAATTGCTATTTAATGAGGATTTGTGGCGTTAGTTTGTTAATTCTTATGAAGGAGAGATCTGTCACTGTTAGTGTCACCTGTCACTGTTACAGTGTCACCTGTCACTGTTAGTGTCACCTGTCACTGTTACAATGTCACCTGTCACTGTTACAATGTCACCTGTCACTGTTAGTGTCACCTGTCACTGTTAGTGTCACCTGTCACTGTTAGTGTCACCTGTCACTGTTACAGTGTCACCTGTCACTGTTAGTGTCACCTGTCACTGTTAGTGTCACCTGTCACTGTTAGTGTCACCTGTCACTGTTAGTGTCACCTGTCACTGTTAGTGTCACCTGTCACTGTTAGTGTCACCTGTCACTGTTACAGTGTCACCTGTCACTGTTAGTGTCACCTGTCACTGTTACAGTGTCACTTGTCACTGTTAGTGTCACCTGTCACTGTTACAGTGTCACCTGTCACTGTTACAATGTCACCTGTCACTGTTAGTGTCACCTGTCACTGTTAGTGTCACCTGTCACTGTTAGTGTCACCTGTCACTGTTACAGTGTCACCTGTCACTGTTAGTGTCACCTGTCACTGTTACAATGTCACCTGTCACTGTTAGTGTCACCTGTCACTGTTAATGTCACCTGTCACTGTTACAATGTCACCTGTCACTGTTAGTGTCACCTGTCACTGTTAGTGTCACCTGTCACTGTTAGTGTCACCTGTCACTGTTACAGTGTCACCTGTCACTGTTAGTGTCACCTGTCACTGTTAGTGTCACCTGTCACTGTTACAGTGTCACCTGTCACTGTTACAGTGTCACCTGTCACTGTTAAAATGTCACCTGTCACTAACACAGTGTCACCTGTCACTGTTACAGTGTCACCTGTCACTGTTAGTGTCACCTGTCACTGTTACAGTGTCACCTGTCACTGTTAGTGTCACCTGTCACTGTTACAGTGTCACCTGTCACTGTTAGTGTCACCTGTCACTGTTACAATGTCACCTGTCACTGTTACAATGTCACCTGTCACTGTTAGTGTCACCTGTCACTGTTAGTGTCACCTGTCACTGTTACAGTGTCACCTGTCACTGTTACAATGTCACCTGTCACTGTTACAATGTCACCTGTCACTGTTAGTGTCACCTGTCACTGTTAGTGTCACCTGTCACTGTTAGTGTCACCTGTCACTGTTACAGTGTCACCTGTCACTGTTAGTGTCACCTGTCACTGTTACAATGTCACCTGTCACTGTTAGTGTCACCTGTCACTGTTACAATGTCACCTGTCACTGTTAGTGTCACCTGTCACTGTTAGTGTCACCTGTCACTGTTACAATGTCACCTGTCACTGTTAGTGTCACCTGTCACTGTTACAATGTCACCTGTCACTGTTAGTGTCACCTGTCACTGTTACAATGTCACCTGTCACTGTTAGTGTCACCTGTCACTGTTAGTGTCACCTGTCACTGTTAGTGTCACCTGTCACTGTTAGTGTCACCTGTCACTGTTACAGTGTCACCTGTCACTGTTAGTGTCACCTGTCACTGTTAGTGTCACCTGTCACTGTTACAGTGTCACCTGTCACTGTTAGTGTCACCTGTCACTGTTACAGTGTCACCTGTCACTGTTAGTGTCACCTGTCACTGTTACAGTGTCACCTGTCACTGTTAGTGTCACCTGTCACTGTTACAGTGTCACCTGTCACTGTTAGTGTCACCTGTCACTGTTACAGTGTCACCTGTCACTGTTAGTGTCACCTGTCACTGTTACAGTGTCACCTGTCACTGTTAGTGTCACCTGTCACTGTTACAGTGTCACCTGTCACTGTTAGTGTCACCTGTCACTGTTACAGTGTCACCTGTCACTGTTACAGTGTCACCTGTCACTGTTACAGTGTCACCTGTCACTGTTACAGTGTCACTTGTCACTGTTACAGTGTCACCTGTCACTGTTACAGTGTCACCTGTCACTGTTACAGTGTCACCTGTCACTGTTACAGTGTCACCTGTCACTGTTACAGTGTCACCTGTCACTGATACAGTGTCACTTGTCACTGTTAAAATGTCACTTGTCACTGTTAAAATGTCACCTGTCACTAACACAGTGTCACCTTTCACAGTTACAGTGTCACCTGTCACTGTTACAGTGTCACCTTTCACAGTTACAGTGTCACCTGTCACTGTTAAAATGTCACCTGTCACTAACACAGTGTCACCTGTCACTGTTACAGTGTCACCTGTCACTGTTACAGTGTCACCTGTCACTGTTACAGTGTCACCTGTCACTGTTAGTGTCACCTGTCACTGTTAAAATGTCACCTGTCACTGTGTCACCTGTCACTGTTACAGTGTCACCTGTCACTGTTACAGTGTCACCTGTCACTGTTACAGTGTCACCTGTCACTGTTACAGTGTCACTTGTCACTGTTAAAATGTCACTTGTCACTGTTAAAATGTCACCTGTCACTGTTACAGTGTCACCTTTCACAGTTACAGTGTCACCTGTCACTGTTACAGTGTCACCTTTCACAGTTACAGTGTCACCTGTCACTGTTAAAATGTCACCTGTCACTAACACAGTGTCACCTGTCACTGTTACAGTGTCACCTGTCACTGTTACAGTGTCACCTGTCACTGTTACAGTGTCACCTGTCACTGTTAGTGTCACCTGTCACTGTTAAAATGTCACCTGTCACTGTGTCACCTGTCACTGTTACAGTGTCACCTGTCACTGTTAGTGTCACCTGTCACTGTTAAAATGTCACCTGTCACTAACACAGTGTCACCTGTCACTGTTACAGTGTCACCTGTCACTGTTAGTGTCACCTGTCACTGTTACAGTGTCACCTGTCACTGTTACAGTGTCACCTGTCACTGTTAAAATGTCACCTGTCACTAACACAGTGTCACCTGTCACTGTTACAGTGTCACCTGTCACTGTTAGTGTCACCTGTCACTGTTACAGTGTCACCTGTCACTGTTACAGTGTCACCTGTCACTGTTACAGTGTCACCTGTCACTGTTACAGTGTCACCTGTCACTGTTACAGTGTCACCTGTCACTGTTACAGTGTCACCTGTCACTGTTACAGTGTCACTTGTCACTACCACAATCTTTTGAAATTGATCCTTGCCCGCTGGAGTTGACGACAGTGAAGTCAATAGTGCTGTCCACAACATTTACACTGTTCTTGTCGTGAACATCCCCACTACTCCCCAGTACTGGTGCCCTACTTGTACTGTCTGGCTGTATTTACTATTTATATCTGCAGAATCCTGCTATTAGCTCTTGGACTCCACCTGTCTAACCAATTTATTTTTACTCTATTATGTCTACTACATACATTTATCTTACACATACAAACACATATGTCCTTAGGAAGTAGCCCGTAGTAGCTGTCTCCCCAGGTACCTATTTACTGCTAGGTGAATAGGGGTATCAGGGTGAAAGAAACGCTGTTCATTGGTGTCTGCTTCTGCCGGGGGTTGAACTCGGGCCCTTTAGGACTACGACTCCAGAGCGCTGTCCACTCAGCCGCGAGGCTGTGTGTGCGTGCGTGTGTGTGTGTGTGTGTGTGTGTGATGCTTTGTAGCACAATCGTCTGCGTCCTCGACTCACAATCGAGGATCCCAGGTTCGATCCCCTGCCGGAACAGAAATAGTTGGCCACGTTTCCTTCGGCCTGATGCCTCTGTCCATCTAACAGTAAATAGGTCCCCCCGGGAGTTAGCCAACTGTCGCTGATTGCATCCTGGGGTGGGGTGGGGGGGTGGGGAAGGTCAGTCGTTTGACCCCTGAGTGTCAAGCTCCCCCCCCCTTCCCCCACCCCAGCGACCCCCCCACCCCCCAAGCCCCAGGTTAGTGCCTAGGTGGCTGAGCTGTGCCACACTCTTATTGTACTCTTAAGAGTTGTGTAGGTGCTGTGTGGAGCAGCGGTGGTGGTGGGCGAGGTAGCAGGACTTACACCAAGGAGGGAAGACTGGCAGATGCTTACGGGGCTCACCATAGCCCGTGCTACATGGAAAGTTTCGTTCCCAGTAGCTGAACCTAAAACGGCAGATGCTGACAAATGTATCGTTCAGAGGCTATTAAAGTCGAGTGTGGAAATTGCCAAAAATAGTATATATATATATATATATATATATATATATATATATATATATATATATATATATATATATATATATATATATATATATATATATATATATATATATATGACAATGTCAGACCACGGAGGAAAAATTAAACAGGAATTTCCTTTTAAGGAAATTCCTGTTTCATTTTTCCTCCGTGGTCTGACATTGTCACATTTTTAATCACGTTTTTATTTTCGTGAGATATATATATATATATATATATATATATATATATATATATATATATATATATATATATATATATATATATATATATATATATATATATGAGGTAACCGGCCGGGTACCTCGAGAATAAAATCCTCCCAGAGATAAAATAACCGTTCATCCTGGGATTAAAATTCTTGTAGAGATGATTGCTTTGGTAGTGCCCCCTGAGCCAGGTATAGTTGACGCTACCAGCACACACGGAGAGCCAGAGAACCCCAGACAGAGCCAGAGAACCCCAGACAGAGCCAGAGAACCCCAGACAGAGCCAGAGAACCCCAGACAACCCCAGACAGAGTCAGAGAACCCCAGACAGAGCCAGAGAACCCCAGACAGAGCCAGAGAACCCCAGACAGAGCCAGAGAACCCCAGACAGAGCCAGAGAACCCCAGACAACCCCAGACAGAGTCAGAGAACCCCAGACAGAGCCAGAGAACCCCAGACAGAGCCAGAGAACCCCAGGCAACCCCAGACAGAGTCAGAGAACCCCAGACAGAGCCAGAGAACCCCAGACAACCCCAGACAGAGTCAGAGAACCCCAGACAGAGCCAGAGAACCCCAGACAACCCCAGACAGAGTCAGAGAACCCCAGACAGAGCCAGAGAACCCCAGACAGAGCCAGAGAACCCCAGACAACCCCAGACAGAGTCAGAGAACCCCAGACAGAGCCAGAGAACCCCAGACAGAGCCAGAGAACCCCAGACAACCCCAGACAGAGTCAGAGAACCCCAGACAGAGCCAGAGAACCCCAGACAGAGCCAGAGAACCCCAGACAACCCCAGACAGAGTCACAGAACCCCAGACAGAGCCAGAGAACCCCAGACAGAGCCAGAGAACCCCAGACAACCCCAGACAGAGTCAGAGAACCCCAGACAGAGCCAGAGAACCCCAGACAGAGCCAGAGAACCCCAGACAACCCCAGACAGAGTCACAGAACCCCAGACAGAGCCAGAGAACCCCAGACAGAGCCAGAGAACCCCAGACAACCCCAGACAGAGTCAGAGAACCCCAGACAGAGCCAGAGAACCCCAGACAGAGCCAGAGAACCCCAGACAACCCCAGACAGAGTCAGAGAACCCCAGACAGAGCCAGAGAACCCCAGACAGAGCCAGACAACCCCAGACAACCCCAGACAGAGCCAGAGAACCCAAGACAGAGCCAGAGAACCCCAGACAGAGCCAGAGAACCCAAGACAGAGCCAGAGAACGCCAGACAACCCCAGACAGAGCCAGAGAACCCAAGACAGAGCCAGAGAACCCCAGACAGAGCCAGAGGACGCCAGACAGAGCCAGAGAACCCAAGACAGAGCCAGAGAACCCCAGACAGAGCCAGAGGACGCCAGACAGAGCCAGAGAACCCAAGACAGAGCCAGAGAACCCCAGACAGAGCCAGAGGACGCCAGACAGAGCCAGAGAACCCCAGACAGAGCCAGAGAACCCAAGACAGAGCCAGAGAACCCCAGACAGAGCCAGAGGACGCCAGACAGAGCCAGAGAACCCCAGACAACCCCAGACAGAGCCAGAGAACCCAAGACAGAGCCAGAGAACCCCAGACAGAGCCAGAGGACGCCAGACAGAGCCAGAGAACCCAAGACAGAGCCAGAGAACCCCAGACAGAGCCAGAGGACGCCAGACAGAGCCAGAGAACCCCAGACAGAGCCAGAGAACCCAAGACAGAGCCAGAGAACCCCAGACAGAGCCAGAGGACGCCAGACAGAGCCAGAGAACCCAAGACAGAGCCAGAGAACCCCAGACAGAGCCAGAGGACGCCAGACAGAGCCAGAGAACCCCAGACAGAGCCAGAGAACCCCAGACAGAGCCAGAGAACCCCAGACAGAGCCAGAGAACCCCAGACAGAGCCAGAGAGCGCCAGACAGAGCCAGAGAACGCCAGACAGAGCCAGAGAACCCCAGACAGAGCCAGAGAACGCCAGACAGAGCCAGAGAACCCAAGACAGAGCCAGAGAACCCCAGACAGAGCCAGAGAACCCAAGACAGAGCCAGAGAACCCCAGACAGAGCCAGAGAACGCCAGACAGAGCCAGAGAACCCAAGACAGAGCCAGAGGACGCCAGACAGAGCCAGAGGACGCCAGACAGATCCAGAGAACCCCAGACAGAGCCAGATAACCCCAGACAGAGCCAGAGAACGCCAGACAGAGCCAGAGAACGCCAGACAGAGCCAGAGAACCCCAGACAGAGCCAGAGAACGCCAGACAGAGCCAGAGAACGCCAGAGAACGCCAGACAGAGCCAGAGAACCCCAGACAGAGCCAGAGAACGCCAGACAGAGCCAGAGAACGCCAGACAGAGCCAGAGAACCCCAGACAGAGCCAGAGAACGCCAGACAGAGCCAGAGAACGCCAGACAGAGCCAGAGAACGCCAGACAGAGCCAGAGAACCCCAGACAGAGCCAGAGAACCCAAGACAGAGCCAGAGAACCCAAGACAGAGCCAGAGAACCCCAGACAGAGCCAGAGAACCCAAGACAGAGCCAGAGAACCCCAGACAGAGCCAGAGAACCCAAGACAGAGCCAGAGAACCCCAGACAGAGCCAGAGAACGCCAGACAGAGCCAGAGAACCCCAGACAGAGCCAGAGAACGCCAGACAGAGCCAGAGAACGCCAGACAGAGCCAGAGAACGCCAGACAGAGCCAGAGAACGCCAGACAGAGCCAGAGAACCCCAGACAGAGCCAGAGAACCCAAGACAGAGCCAGAGAACCCAAGACAGAGCCAGAGAACCCCAGACAGAGCCAGAGAACCCAAGACAGAGCCAGAGAACCCCAGACAGAGCCAGAGAACCCAAGACAGAGCCAGAGAACCCCAGACAGAGCCAGAGAACCCCAGACAGAGCCAGAGAACCCCAGACAACCCCAGACAGAGTCAGAGAACCCCAGACAGAGCCAGAGAACCCCAGACAGAGCCAGAGAACCCCAGACAACCCCAGACAGAGTCAGAGAACCCCAGACAGAGCCAGAGAACCCCAGACAGAGCCAGAGAACCCCAGACAACCCCAGACAGAGTCACAGAACCCCAGACAGAGCCAGAGAACCCCAGACAGAGCCAGAGAACCCCAGACAACCCCAGACAGAGTCAGAGAACCCCAGACAGAGCCAGAGAACCCCAGACAGAGCCAGAGAACCCCAGACAACCCCAGACAGAGTCACAGAACCCCAGACAGAGCCAGAGAACCCCAGACAGAGCCAGAGAACCCCAGACAACCCCAGACAGAGTCAGAGAACCCCAGACAGAGCCAGAGAACCCCAGACAGAGCCAGAGAACCCCAGACAACCCCAGACAGAGTCAGAGAACCCCAGACAGAGCCAGAGAACCCCAGACAGAGCCAGAGAACCCCAGACAACCCCAGACAGAGCCAGAGAACCCAAGACAGAGCCAGAGAACCCCAGACAGAGCCAGAGAACCCAAGACAGAGCCAGAGAACGCCAGACAACCCCAGACAGAGCCAGAGAACCCAAGACAGAGCCAGAGAACCCCAGACAGAGCCAGAGGACGCCAGACAGAGCCAGAGAACCCAAGACAGAGCCAGAGAACCCCAGACAGAGCCAGAGGACGCCAGACAGAGCCAGAGAACCCAAGACAGAGCCAGAGAACCCCAGACAGAGCCAGAGGACGCCAGACAGAGCCAGAGAACCCCAGACAGAGCCAGAGAACCCAAGACAGAGCCAGAGAACCCCAGACAGAGCCAGAGGACGCCAGACAGAGCCAGAGAACCCCAGACAACCCCAGACAGAGCCAGAGAACCCAAGACAGAGCCAGAGAACCCCAGACAGAGCCAGAGGACGCCAGACAGAGCCAGAGAACCCAAGACAGAGCCAGAGAACCCCAGACAGAGCCAGAGGACGCCAGACAGAGCCAGAGAACCCCAGACAGAGCCAGAGAACCCAAGACAGAGCCAGAGAACCCCAGACAGAGCCAGAGGACGCCAGAGCCAGAGAACCCAAGACAGAGCCAGAGAACCCCAGACAGAGCCAGAGGACGCCAGACAGAGCCAGAGAACCCCAGACAGAGCCAGAGAACCCCAGACAGAGCCAGAGAACCCCAGACAGAGCCAGAGAACCCCAGACAGAGCCAGAGAGCGCCAGACAGAGCCAGAGAACGCCAGACAGAGCCAGAGAACCCCAGACAGAGCCAGAGAACGCCAGACAGAGCCAGAGAACCCAAGACAGAGCCAGAGAACCCCAGACAGAGCCAGAGAACCCAAGACAGAGCCAGAGAACCCCAGACAGAGCCAGAGAACGCCAGACAGAGCCAGAGAACCCAAGACAGAGCCAGAGGACGCCAGACAGAGCCAGAGGACGCCAGACAGATCCAGAGAACCCCAGACAGAGCCAGATAACCCCAGACAGAGCCAGAGAACGCCAGACAGAGCCAGAGAACGCCAGAGAACGCCAGACAGAGCCAGAGAACCCCAGACAGAGCCAGAGAACGCCAGACAGAGCCAGAGAACGCCAGAGAACGCCAGACAGAGCCAGAGAACCCCAGACAGAGCCAGAGAACGCCAGACAGAGCCAGAGAACGCCAGACAGAGCCAGAGAACCCCAGACAGAGCCAGAGAACGCCAGACAGAGCCAGAGAACGCCAGACAGAGCCAGAGAACGCCAGCCAGAGCCAGAGAACCCCAGACAGAGCCAGAGAACCCAAGACAGAGCCAGAGAACCCAAGACAGAGCCAGAGAACCCCAGACAGAGCCAGAGAACCCAAGACAGAGCCAGAGAACCCCAGACAGAGCCAGAGAACCCAAGACAGAGCCAGAGAACCCCAGACAGAGCCAGAGAACGCCAGACAGAGCCAGAGAACCCCAGACAGAGCCAGAGAACGCCAGACAGAGCCAGAGAACGCCAGACAGAGCCAGAGAACGCCAGACAGAGCCAGAGAACGCCAGACAGAGCCAGAGAACCCCAGACAGAGCCAGAGAACCCAAGACAGAGCCAGAGAACCCAAGACAGAGCCAGAGAACCCCAGACAGAGCCAGAGAACCCAAGACAGAGCCAGAGAACCCCAGACAGAGCCAGAGAACCCAAGACAGAGCCAGAGAACCCCAGACAGAGCCAGAGAACGCCAGACAGAGCCAGAGAACCCCAGACAGAGCCAGAGAACGCCAGACAGAGCCAGAGAACCCCAGACAGAGCCAGAGAACCCAAGACAGAGCCAGAGAACGCCAGACAGAGCCAGAGAACGCCAGACAGAGCCAGAGAACCCCAGACAGAGCCAGAGAACCCAAGACAGAGCCAGAGAACCCAAGACAGAGCCAGAGAACCCCAGACAGAGCCAGAGAACCCAAGACAGAGCCAGAGAACCCCAGACAGAGCCAGAGAACCCAAGACAGAGCCAGAGAACCCCAGACAGAGCCAGAGAACGCCAGACAGAGCCAGAGAACCCCAGACAGAGCCAGAGAACGCCAGACAGAGCCAGAGAACCCAAGACAGAGCCAGAGAACCCCAGACAGAGCCAGAGGACGCCAGACAGAGCCAGAGAACCCCAGACAGAGCCAGAGAACCCCAGACAGAGCCAGAGAACGCCAGACAGAGCCAGAGAACGCCAGAGAACGCCAGACAGAGCCAGAAAACCCCAGACAGAGCCAGAGAACGCCAGACAGAGCCAGAGAACCCCAGACAGAGCCAGAGAACCCCAGACAGAGCCAGAGAACCCCAGACAGAGCCAGAGAACGCCAGACAGAGCCAGAGAACGCCAGACAGAGCCAGAGAACGCCGGACAAAGCCTCTTCTGCCATACAGTGTAAACACACACATGCCTCTTGTGCCATACAGAGTAAACACACACACATGCCTCTTGTGCCATACAGTGTAAACACACACATGCCTCTTGTGCCATACAGTGTAAACACACACACACATGCCTCTTGTGCCATACAGTGTAAACACACACACATGCCTCTTGTGCTATACAGAGTAAACACACACATGCCTCTTGTGCCATACAGTGTAAACACACACACATGCCTCTTGTGCCATACAGTGTAAACACACACACATGCCTCTTCTGCCATACAGAGTAAACACACACATGCCTCTTGTGCCATACAGTGTAAACACACACATGCCTCTTGTGCCATACAGAGTAAACACACACACATGCCTCTTGTGCCATACAGTGTAAACACACACATGCCTCTTGTGCCATACAGTGTAAACACACACACATGCCTCTTGTGCCATACAGTGTAAACACACACACATGCCTCTTGTGCCATACAGAGTAAACACACACATGCCTCTTATGCCATACAGTGTAAACACACACACATGCCTCTTGTGCCATACAGTGTAAACACACACACATGCCTCTTCTGCCATACAGAGTAAACACACACATGCCTCTTGTGCCATACAGTGTAAACACACACATGCCTCTTGTGCCATACAGTGTAAACACACACACATGCCTCTTCTGCCATACAGAGTAAACACACACATGCCTCTTGTGCCATACAGTGTAAACACACACATGCCTCTTGTGCCATACAGTGTAAACACACACACATATGCCTCTTCTGCCATACAGAGTAAACACACACACATGCCTCTTGTGCCATACAGAGTAAACACACACACATGCCTCTTCTGCCATACAGAGTAAACACACACACATGCGTCTTGTGCCATACAGTGTAAACACACACACATATGCCTCTTCTGCCATACAGAGTAAACACACACACATGCCTCTTGTGCCATACAGAGTAAACACACACACATGCCTCTTCTGCCATACAGAGTAAACACACACACATGCGTCTTGTGCCATACAGAGTAAACACACACACATGCGTCTTGTGCCATACAGAGTAAACACACACACATGTCTCTTCTGTCACTGGCGGAACAGCGCATAACCTCATCTGCGGAGAATTACCGCTGGTCTAATAAGACTTGGGCCGAGTCAATATTAGCCCGTGCTGGGCCGCCGGCCCCTCACGCTGGGAATATCTCTCGCCAGTTCCCCAGGATGTAATCCCGTAAGACCAATCTCCATTAATTCAGTGACCGAGTATTTTGTGGAGTTCTCCTGACCTTTGGTTGGCCAGCCCTCCCCCTCTGCCCACCCACTCACCCTCACAATAATGTTGTGCTGTGTACGTAACCAACAGTATAAATACGACCTACTACGAACCCCAACGCTCGCAATTACTGAGGGAGACATCTCCCGCCACGCAGGGTGCAGTCGCACCTCCACAGATCTCCAGTATCAGCTCTTGATACTGGTAATGGCTGAAAAGGGCCACCACTTACGGGCTATTCATGCCCGTGCCACCTTTTGGGTGGTTTAATCTTCATCAATCAACAGCAACGCAGTTACAGCCCCGCTCCTGTGCCAGGTAAGTCCACTACGGGCTCACCATAGCCCGTGCTACTTTGGAGCTTTTGTTCTATGTAGCTGAATCTAAAACAACAACAGAACAGCAACGGGTGTTCATAATAGGTCATAAACCAATATCTACGTTTTCCCTGCAGTGGGTTAGGTGGGTTGCTTGGGTTTATATATGTTTCTGGTTAGTAGGTTGGATTTTTTACGTAGTGGCATATCAAGAGAAGAAACACTATCACCCCTGGCACAGAAACTCGACCCATCATGATGGGCAGAGTTCCATAAACAGTGTTTACCCAGAAAGTATCAATACCTGCCAGATTAGTTTATTGTTTATACAAATTCCAGTTGAAACATAATGCACTATTCGTAGGTGAACGATGTCACTTTATATAAAGTGTTTCGGGCATCATTAGACATAATAGGTGGGTTGATCTATGGGACACTTTACCAGGGAACATAATGGATGTGTGATCCCTGGATGGTTTCAAGCGTAGGTTAGACAGGTGTACGAGGGCAACCTGTCCTCGGGAAGATGCCCTCAAGGGAATAGATTGGGAAGGACTACATAATTTATACCATTATCTACTCTCTGTCCATAGATAGGTTAAGGCTACTTTAGGTTAAAGTTGGGTTAGGTTGGATTTCATTACGTTTGGTTACGTTAATACAAAGTATTATTGACGATAATCTGAAATATAGATTTCGAAAACTGTTTCAGTGTGCCCGCGAATTCTGTTTACAGAACCAAATTCTTCAAATAAAACTTTTTCAGCATAAACATTTTACATTTTAAACCAACAATTTCTACTACATGGCATGACTGTTTATCCCACCAAGCTGGTGAGTGATTGCCAGCGTGTGAGAGGCGCCGGAGAGAGAGATGACAGCAGCAACAAGGCCACGGAGCCGTGAACAATGGAACGATGGGAAGCGCTCTCATACTGTCGCTTTCTCTGGCGTTGTGGGCGGCGGGCGGGCGGGAGAGGGAAGATGTTGGTGGGCGTGAAGGGTGGGATACAGTCGGTTACAGGCCTAAGCTACTCTATCCCTTTGAGATGTATTTATTTCTTGTCTCAATAAACATACTTGATTTTGAACTTGGTTACAGGAAGTGTCACCAGTGGAGTCCCACAGGGTTCTTTACTTGTCTTAGTGTAGAACAGGACGGATTCCTCAACCATTTACGTGTTCTTATAAGAAACCTGTACATCTTTCCTCAGTCCTGACGGCTATAGTGTGTATTAACGATACTCTTCACGACCTCCTGAGCGAGGTCGTCTCTAAACAATAATAACCTCGGTTAGAGAACGACTTCGCAGCGTTGCTAAACAGTTCAAATAGATACAGATTAGTCGCCATGATCGAAGAAAGATGTACAGGTTTCGTATCTGGACACTTGGGTGCTTCTTATATCATGGATCTGATTCTTGAATTCCCACATAGTTACATTAACGCTAACTCAAAGTTCCTAATAGTAAATAAACAATAAAAATGAGTAAAGTTTAGACAATGACGAAGGTTTACACTGCGTGACAGGAGAAAGTCAGCCATGATATATGCACCGAGAGGTATACCCCTTTGCTGGGAGTACATAGACTCTCAGTTTACTTTAGTCCGGAGGTAAAGTAGACTCGGTTGGTTGGTCAGTAAACTAGTTTGTTTTTTTTGAGAAATATACAAGAGTTGTTACATTCTTGTAGAGCCACTAGTACGCGTAGCGTTTCGGGCAGGTCCCTGGAATACGATCCCCTGCCGCGAAGAATCGTTTTTTCATCCAAGTACACATTTTACTGTTGCGTTAAACAGAGGCTACAGTTAAGGATTTGCGCCCAGTAAATCCTGCCCGGCCAGGATACGAACCCATGACAAAGCGCTCACGGAACGCCAGGCGAGTGTCTTACCACTGCACCACGGAGACTGGCGTCACGCCCTTACTCGTACCGGAGGCAGGTAGTGCGCTCTTGTGCAATTAAATGTTGTAGTTCAAGTCCATAATGATCAAATGTGTAAGAACATGCAGTAACCAGCGGGCACCGTCCCCTGCACCCTAGGCCTATAGTCCACTACACGATCCAACACTGTATGTAGGGCAGACGTAAATATGTGTATCTATGTATTTACGTATGTAGGTTAGCTTAGCATTTTAAAAGCACCGAATCACGTTCTGTGGTTGATTGTTCAATAAACCCTTGAACTATATGTTTAACACATCTCTAACCCTGTCCATAGAGGACAGAAGAAAATGTATATATGCTGGTTAGCATTGTAAATGTCTGGCCACGTCTGTGGTAGAAAATAATAATAATAATAAAGAAATAAAAGTTCAAACCATCTAGGCCTATATAATTTTAGCGCCTGCCCAAGTACAGTCACGCCCCCAACTGACCTTTTATACATATTTATAAAGAAACAACATAATATGCAAATACTCACCCTCTTTATCTTACTAATTCCTTACTAGGGATTAAAAACCTTAAATGGGTCACGCATTTACGGATTTATATCCCTATATGCCAAACACACACCGAAACTACGACGTTGGTACAACGTTCGAACAAGTTTTAACACATCCTAACCAGTTATAACAACCAATATAGCAAGTTGTAACAACGTTCTAATACGTCATAAACACGTTAAGCCAAGATGTAACAACTTTATTACAAGTTGTAACAAGCGGAAAATAGAGACAGTTTCGGTTTGTGTTTCCAGGGATATGCCTGAACTCAAGTACTGCAAATATTAGCCAAGAAAGCCTAAACACCTAACCTACCGGCGGTTGAGCGGACAGAACACTGGACGCGTGATCCTGTGGTCCCGGGTTCGAGCCCGGGCGCTGCCGAGAAACAATGGGCAGAGTTTCTTTCACCCTGATGACCCTGTTACCTAGCAGTAAATAGGTACCTGGGAGTTAGTCAGCTGTCACGGGCTGCTTCCTGGGGGTGGAGAACTGGTCGAGGACAGGGCCGCGGGGACACTTAGCCCCGAAATCATCTCAAGATAACGTTAGGGTCAACTATGCACACAATTGTTGGGCGAGGAAGAGGATAGTGAAGATGGCAGGACTTACCTATCTTAACTTACCCATCCTTAACCCCTTACCCTTACCCATCATAAACTTACCCATCCTCCCTGGGCGGCTATCCAGGCGGCTGTGTGTCGCTCGGTCACCAGGCCCATCACATCGATCACTCCCGCCACGTACTCCGGGTGTCCTGTCAACACAACAATACTCAGTATTCCAGGGGCCAGATTCACGAAACAGTTGAGTCAGTTAACTTTGACAGTTTACACGTCATCAGTTGAGTCGTGTGTAAACCGTTTTTCATTCATAAACAGGGGGTTTGGCGGGTGTATGGAATTACTTTTGGGTCTTTGTTTCGAGGACGGGCTGCATAACTGCATGATGACGTCCGAATATATATAACTATCTACGGGCTCACCATAGCCTGTGTTACTTGGAACTTTTTGTTCCAGGTAGCGAATCTTTAACAACAACAGACGTCCGAACACTTCCGGAGCAAGTGCTTCACTGACGACTTTTGTTCGAACCACAACGCTGTAAATGCTTCACCCACGTACTACAAATACAAATAATCGCCAACTGAACCTAAACACCTAACCTAACCAGTGCCTAAATATACACAATATGCTAATATATAATAATATTAATTTATGTATGAGAAAATTCCTGTTTTGAATGAACAGCATGTTGATGAATGCGTGTTTGGGGTCGAGCGAGAAAGACAGACAGACAAAGACAAAGACAAAGAGAGGGGGTGGGGTGGGGGGAGAATGAGATGAGAGGGTGTGGATAGCGACCATAAAGCCGCAGACAATAACCGCCATCACAGGTAATACTAGACTAGGCGACCCTCCCCTTCCCTGTCCAGGCCGCTCTGCCCTTTATCGTACCTCTGGCAGACACAACAATGACCAACGCGCCAACAGAGTTAAAATCACCGTAACTTTATTTAATTTACTAGTGTCCTTGTGGGGAACCAGCCTAGCTACGTATATACTATATTAAATCCTAAAAGGAGTCTGGTATCAAATGTTCTTCTAGCACATAATTGAGGCAAACGTGTTAGTGGGAGCATATCGTACCTGTTTTGTGGTACTGTTATACCCTGGCTTGTTCTATTAGGTACGGGTGTGTTCTTGCGAGTCACGGCCTTGTTCTCATGTATGTAGCTGTCATGTCCCCTGCAGTGTCCTGCACTGTTCCTACACTGCCGTCCAGTCTCCTCTCCCCGTTATTAGGTGGAGGAATGAGTAGGGACATGAGGGCGATGAGGAATCATAAGTCAGCATCAGCACACACGCATGTACAAACATACATATATACGGGTATTATAACACATTTCTACACCCACATATTAACAGCGGTCTCGTAGTACAGTAGGCTTCGTTCTCGACTCACAATCGGGAATTCCGGGTTCGATTCCCTGGCAGTACATAAATGGTTGAGCATGTTTCCTTTTACCGAATTTCGCTGTTCACCTAGCAGTAAACAGTTACCCGAGAGTTACGGATAGATTATAGGTAGATTGATACATAATATTATATATATATATATATATATATATGTCGTACCTAGTAGCCAGAACGCACTTCTCAGCCTACTATGCAAGGCCCGATTTGCCTAATAAGCCAAGTTTTCATGAATTAATTGTTTTTCGACGACCTAACCTACCTAACCTAACCTAACCTAACTTTTTTGGCTACCTAACCTAACCTAACCTATAAAGATAGGATAGGTTAGGTTAGGTAGGGTTGGTTAGGTTCGGTCATATATCTACGTTAATTTTAACTACAATAAAAAAAAATTGACCTCATACATAATGAAATGGGTAGCTTTATCTTTTCATAAGAAAAAAATTTGAGAAAATATATTAATTCAGGAAAACTTGGCTTATTAGGCAAATTTGGCCTTGCATAGTAGGCTGACAAGTGCGTTCTGGCTACTAGGTACGACATATATATATATATATATATATATATATATATATATATATATATATATATATATATATATATATATATATATATATATATATATATATATATTTATTTTCGTGATATACACACACACACACATATATATACATGTATGTATATATATATATATATATATATATATATATATATATATATATATATGTCGTACCTAGTAGCCAGAACTCACTTCTCAGCCTACTATTCAAGGCCCGATTTGCCTAATAAGCCAAGTTTTCCAGAATTAATATATTTACTATAATTTTTTTCTTATGAAATGATAAAGCAACCCTTTTCTCTATGTATGAGGTCAATTTTTTTTTATTGGAGTTAAAATTAACGTAGATATATGACTGAACCTAACCAACCCTACCTAACCTAACCTAACCTATATTTATAGGTAAGGTTAGGTTAGGTAGCCAAAAAAAGCTAGGTTAGGTTAGGTTAGGTAGGTTAGGTAGACGAAAAAACATTAATTCATGAAAACTTGGCTTATTAGGCAAATCGGGCCTTGAATAGTAGGCTGAGAAGTGCGTTCTGGCTATTAGGTACGACATATATATATATATATATACATATATATATATATATATATATATATACATATATATATATATATATATATATATACATATATATATATATATATATATATATATATACATATATATATATATATATATATATATATATATATATATATGTATATATATATATATATATATATATATATATATATATATATATATGTATATATATATATATATATATATATATATATATATATATATATATATATATATATATATGTCGTACCTAGTAGCCAGAACTCACTTCTCAGCCTACTATGCAAGGCCCGATTTGCCTAATAAGCCAAGTTTTACTGAATTAATATATTTTCTCTACTTTTTTTCTTATGAAATGATAAAGCTACCCATTTCATTATGTATGAGGTCAATTTTTTTTTATTGGAGTTAAAGTTAACGTAGATATATGACCGAACCTAACCAACCCTACCTAACCTAACCTAACCTATCTTTACAGGTTAGGTTAGGTTAGGTAGCCAAAAACGTTAGGTTAGGTTAGGTTAGGTAGGTTAGGTTGTCAAAAAAAAAATTAATTCATGAAAACTAGGCGTATTAGGCAAATTGGGCCTTGCATAGTAGGCTGAGAAGTGAGTTCTGGCTACTAGGTACGACATATATATATATATATATATATATATATATATATATATATATATATGTCGTACCTAGTAGCCAGAACGCACTTGTCAGCCTACTATGCAAGGCCCGATTTGCCTAATAAGCCAAGTTTTCCTGAATTAATATATTTTCTCTAATTTTTTTCTTATGAAATGATAAAGCTACCCATTTCATTAGGTATGAGGTCAATTTTTTTTAATTGTCGTTAAAATTAACGTAGATATATGACCGAACCTAACCAACCCTACCTAACCTAACCTACCCTATCTTTATAGGTTAGGTTAGGTTAGGTAGCCGAAAAAGGTAGGTTAGGTTAGGTTAGGTAGGTTAGGTAGTCGAAAAACAATTAATTCATGAAAACTTGGCTTATTAGGCAAATCGGGCCTTGCATAGTAGGCTGAAAAGTGAGTTCTGGCTACTAGGTACGACATATATATATATATATATATATATATATATATATATATATATATATATATATATATATATATATATGTCGTACCTAGTAGCCAGAACGCACTTCTCAGCCTACTATGCAAGGCCCGATTTGCCTAATAAGCCAAGTTTTCATGAATTAATTGTTTCTCGACTACCTAACCTACCTAACCTAAGCTAACCTAACTTTTTCGGCTACCTAACCTAACCTAACCTATAAAGATAGGTTAGGTTAGGTAGGGTTGGTTAGGTTCGGTCATATATCTACGTTAATTTTAACTCCAATAAAAAGAAATTGACCTCATACATAATGAAATGGGTAGCTTTATCATTTCATAAGAAAAAAATTAGAGAAAATATATTAATTCATGAAAACTTGGCTTATTAGGCAAATCGGGCCTTGCATAGTAGGCTGAGAAGTGCGTTCTGGCTACTAGGTACGACATATATATATATATATATATATATATATATATATATATATATATATATATATATATATATATATATATATATATATATATATATGTCGTACCTAGTAGCCAGAACGCACTTCTCAGCCTACTATGCAAGGCCTGATTTGCCTAATAAGCCAAGCTTTCATGATTTAATTGTTTTTCGACTACCTAACCTACCTAATCTAACCTAACCTAACTTTTTCGGATACCTAACCTAACCTAACCTATAAAGATAGGTTAGGTTAGGTAGGGTTGGTTAGGTTTGGTCATATATCTACGGTAATTTTAACTCCAATAAAAAAAATTGACCTCATACATAATGAAATGAGTAGCTTTTTCATTTTATAAGAAAAAAAATTGAGAAAATATATTAATTCAAGAAAACTTGGCTTATTAGGCAAATCGGGCCTTGAATAGTAGGCTGAGAAGTGCGTTCTGGCTACTAAGTACGACATATATATATATATATATATATATATATATATATATATATATATATATAATACACAATATATTCAGTGCATACATTCAACCCACCAGTATGTTGATAATGTGTATAAAAGGATAAAAACAAATTACATTTTGCGATTCGAAGGTTCCGAGACGTAATCCGGATTTCCTGTGATTAGCCAGACGAACGTAAACACAATCTGGATTCTCATCCCCCCCCCAAACAAAAACACAGTTGCAATATACTTATACACTATATTCTGTGAAAGTTAATATAATCCAGGTGATCTTTTCTGAGGGATTATGGAAAACATTTACACACCAAATGCTTAGTAAACAGAATCTAAGCCTCTTTTTTTCAAAACGCGAGGCTTTTTTTCAAAACGCCAGGTTAGCGCCCCTACCGCTAGGGGCGCTAACCTCGCTGGCTAGTCATATGGAGGTTACATATGTTGATGAATGATGAATACGCATATTACGAGAGCCAGGAGATATAGGAAAGTGACTCACCCAGATCACACAGACAGGGAATAATAGTATACTCGCTAATTCTCTCATGACGCACACTGACCTTGTTTGACACAGTCGGAGGCGAGGCCGGCGGCCACCGCGAAGAGGGATATGATCCTGGACCAGGTGACCTCTGCTCTGAAGACATGACCAGCCACCTGCACCATCACTGTCCGCACCACCTGTCACACACACACTCAGTGTTAGGTTACTGTACCACCTGTTACACACACACACTCAGTGTTAAGTTACTGTACCACCTGCCCCACACGTTACTCTACCACCTGCCCCACACGTTACTGTTAGAATAACTGTAGAACATGCTGGTGGAGAATATTACATTACGTAGAACATGCTGGAGGAGTGACAGGCAGACTGCTGACATGGATGAAAAAAATTCTGACAGAAAAAATGAGGGCAGTAATCAGAGGCAATATATCAGACAGGAGAAATGTCACCTGTGGAGTACCACAGGGTTCAGTTCTTGCTCCACTAATGTTGTCTATATAAACGACCTACCAGAAGGAATACAGTATTATGTGAACATGTTTGCTGATGATGCCAAGCTGTGAAGACGTATGGATAAGTGTATGGAGCAACACAATGTGAATAAATTAAACGTTATGGAATAGGTGAAAATAGACCATATACAATTTACGAATTATGTGAAAAAACTTTAAAGAATTATGATGAAGCCATAGGTTCAAACTAAGGAAACAAAACTGCTGCAAAAACATCAGAAAGTTCTCTTTCGCAGAGTGGTAGACGGTATGAACAAGTTCAGTGAGTAGGTGGTGGAGGCCAAAAGCGTCAAAGCGTTATATGACAAAGAGTACTGGGAAGACGGGACACCACGAGCGTAGCTCTTATCCTGTAACTACACTTAGGTAATTACTCACACACATACACACGCATGCATGCACGCACACACACACAGAGGCGGTGTGGCTGTTTGTTCGGGCGGTGGCTGAGCAGACAGCGCTCTAGACTCCTGGTCCTAGGGACCGGGGTTCGATTCACCGGCACCGCCGGAAAAACAAATGGGCAGTTTCCTTCAACCTGATGCTCCTATTACCTAGCAGTACATAGGTACCTGAGAGTTAGACAGCTGCTACGGGTTGCTTCCTAGGGTGTGTGTGTGTGTGGAAAAAAAAAGTAGTTACAGTTGATTGACAGTTGAGAGGCGGGCCGAAAGAGCAAAGCTCAAACCCCGCAAGCACAACTAGGTGAATACACACACACACACACACACACACACACACACACACACACACACACACACACACACACACACACACACACACACACACACCCACACCCACCCACACACACACACACACACACACACACACACACACACACACACCCACACACACACACACACACACACACACACACACACACACACACACACACCCACACACACACACACACACACACACACACACACACACACACACACACACCCACACACACACACACGCACACACACACACCCACACACACCCCCACACACACACACACACACACACACACACACACACACACACACACACACCTGCGGCTGTTCTCAGAGCCTCTCTGACCACAGGCACGCAGCTGCTGTTTGCCGAGACCAGCTCACCTGACAGTTATCATTCTCGTAATTACAGGTGTGTGGCAATATTGTTGGGGAGGGGGAGAGAGGATGGTGAGGAGGGGAATAGTGAGGGAGGATGAGTAATGGTGGGGATGGGGGACGGGGAATGGTAAGGGGGAGCCGTACCTTGTCAGAGGTGAGAGTGAGGGAGAGCTGACGAGCCACGGAATTGTAGATCTTGGGATAGGTCCTCTCCAGCTCCTGGCCGATGCCTGACACCCGAGGAAACACCTGTGGGATACAAGCACACTCCTCAGTCACGGACCGTTGTTCTACCTCCACCACCACCATGGATTCCTGGAGCCAGATTCACGAAAGCACTTACGCAAGCACTTACGAACGTGTACACCTTTCCTCAATCTTTGACGGCTTTGGTTACATTTATTAAACAGTTTACAAGCATGAAAACTTCCCAATCAACTGTTGTTATTGCTTATAAACAGCCTTCTGGTGCTTCGGAAGCTCATTAACTGTTTAATAATGATACACAAAGCCGCCAAAGATTGAGAAAAGATGTACAGGTTCGTAAGTGTTTGCGTAAGTGCTTTCGTGAATCTGGCCCCTGGCTCCTGTTAGCAGGCTGAGAGCTTTCTCTTCCCATAGCGCCAGTTTGACCCAACTGGTTTCCCCCAGTAACACTTGCTGGCAGTTACTTAACAGTCAGGTCTCCAATTACTGTCTAGGTGAACAGTGGTGAACAGTTAAGGATTGGAGCTCAGTCTATCTTTCTTGGCCAGGATTCGAACCTAAACCAAATTGCTCACAAGGCAATCCACAATATTATGTTAGTGTATATGCACATATGTACTTAAGGAATTTCCTTAAGTACTTTTGTATATTAATACATCTTCAGCACGCATAGCGTTTCGAGCAAGTTCTTAATCCTATGTTCCCTGGAATACGACCAATCGTTTAACAACCAGGTACCCATTTAACTGTTGGGTTAAACAGAGGCTACAGTTAAGGATTTGTGCCCAGTAAATTCTCCCCGGCCAGGATACGAACCCCAGGACAAAGCGCTTGCGAAACGCCAGGCGAGCGTCTTACCACTATGCCATGGGGATTGAGGGGAAAACTGAGAAAACATTACAAATCGTCTCACCTCACACACCTCCCAGCCCCCAGCAAGGTTGGCCACGGAGCGCAGTCTCTGAAGGCCCAGCTTCTTGTGGAGGAGCCCCGCCCGCTTGAGGCGTGACCTGATGTACTGCGTCACTAGACACTTGGCCTGCGTCACCACTGCGTCAACGTTCACGCTCCGCCACCCAATCGTCGTCGAGATCTTCCGCGTCACGACGTCGCTCACGTTGGAGAAGCGTCGTCTGGGGAGTCACAGAGTGGGGCGTGAGGGGTGAGCCAGTGGGTCAAATGTGCCCCAGTAATGCTAGCTCAACGTTGGTTATACGATATATGGACGTTGGTTCAACGATATATCGACGTTGGTTCAACGTCATATCAACGTTGGTTCAACGTCATATCAACGTTGGTTCAACGTCATATCAACGTTGGTTCAACGTCATATCAACGTTGGTTCAACGTCATATCAACGGTGGTTCAACGTCATATCAACGGTGGTTCAACGTCATATCAACGGTGGTTCAACGTCATATCAACGGTGGTTCAATGTTATATCAACGGTGGTTCAGCGTTATATCTACATTGGGTCAACGTTATATCTACATTGGTTCAACGTTATAGTCAGCGTTGGTTCAACGTTATATCAACGTAAGTTCAACATTATATCAACGTTGTTTACGCAGAATTTACCTGACAGAGGATAAGAGGAGAGGGAGAGTGGGGGGGGGGGGAAGTCTGGGGTGTAAGGAGAGGGAGAAGTAGAACTTTAGGGTATCGACAAAAAAAAAGAAAACGGACATGATAGCGACATATAAAATACTTTTCTCCCACTGGATCACTCCCCTAAAAGATGTTTACAATAACAAGAGAGCATAGATTGAAGCTTGATAAGCAAACGAGTCATAGAAATGTCAAAAAAGTTTCCTTCTAGCGTAAGAGCTGTAAGACAATGGAATGAGGATGTAAAAGCATATTCTATTTAGAATTTCAAAATATGATAGATACGTCAAGATTCTTTGAATTAGAGAGTCCCCCACTCTCCGGGGGTCTGGAGGAACCCGGCAGCCCCCGGCTACTGTCGGCTACTCACCTCGAAGGGGACCCACTACGGGATAGAGATCTTGGGGGCAGGGGACCGACTGGTATCTCCAATGATCTGGAGATAGTGGGTTCCGAAGTCTTCCTCACCCGCAAGCCCACGCCTCCTTTGGAACCCACGCTACCGTTGAGGCTCGACACGCCCCCGCTGTTGACGCCCACGCTGCCGCTGACGCCCACACTCACCGTCACCCGGCTCATCCTGTCAAATGAGGCGCTGGACATGGCGGTGAGGTGTGTGGATCCTGTGGAGATTGTGGTAATGTTGCTGGGTGTGGTTTGTATAGAGGTGGGTCAGAGTGTACTATGGTGGGTCTCGTGACAACGGTGGGTATATCTATCGTGGTAGCGACAATAGAGAGGCTATAGAAGACAGGAGTGCGCTGCCAGGCGATCCAATAATTACTCTTCTTATTAAAGGGTAATTATTTGAGGATAAAATGTTCTTAGCGAATACGACGTAATGTTATTGTTTTGTTTTAAGCCTTGTGTTCCATAGTGCTTTTGTTTACTAGTTTTAGAACACAAGTTTGTTTTACACCGTTTTCTTTTATTCTTTTTCCGTGTTTGAACCATTTTTTGTTTTGCTTCGTATTTGTTTTAACTTGGTTTAGTTCTTGCATTAATTTTGTTTAGTTCTGCCTCCGTTCCTGACTGAATCAATTGTCATCTTGTATCTTATTCCTTCAGTTGGCTGCGTTTCGAAGATATTCCTTGATCTCTACTTGGCTCATCAGCAGAGTCTTTGGTTAAGAGGAGGGACACTGAGAATGGGGAAGGGGGGCGAGGGACACTGGAAATGGGGAAGGGAGGAAATTGGGAATGGGGCGGGAAGGACGTTCACGTGAGAAGAGACCGTTGTAATCATAATAATTATACTAATTCACATTTACTAATTTGTAAACAAAAGATTATATCACAGTAATAACTTCTCATTAAGTATTCTATCGACGATTTACTTTAAAAGCTGCACTGCAGGAGTTTGATATCTGCATCACTGTACCACTATCTCACTGTATCAGTGTATTTCTGTATCGATTTATAATTTGCATTTATTTTTCTTGCACCGATTTCACCACATCCAATCCCTCAACCCGTTTTCTTTGAGTAACTCGCCACGTGGCAACACATCTCTGCATCTTATCCAGGAGAGCGTGTGTCCATGTCTTAAATGAAAGTCTCCCAGCTCATGGCACTAATACTAGACAGCAAGCGCATCATTGCTCTTGCATAATTCTCTCTAACAGATGCGTAGTTGCGGCTGAGAGAATGAGTAAGTAAACAGAAGATGGCAGCAAGGCGAGTCTACTGGTTGAGTCACGTGCAAGCTAGTGCGCGAGCCTCCTCCTCAGCTTGTCAACAAACACTGCCGATCTCATCTGCTGCCTGTGTAAAAAAAAATATATATATATCTTTATACTTTTAGCTATACTAAATAACATATATGTTAGTATAGTCTAGCAATTTAATACAATATTATGCATGTTGAAATACATTATATGAAAACAAGATATGGAGATACCATGATGCTAACTTGTATACTAGGCTCACTCAGTAATGTCAAAATTTCAAAGTTCTAGAAATGAAGGCATATTTTGGAATGTATTTTGTGGGATATAGTTATACAATTCAAAATATCTTATACCAACATAAATCTTCTCACTGTAACTACAATTCACTAGTATAAAGAGAAACTGTAATCTTAAGGTATATTGCTTATACTACAGGGGGGGGGGGAGGTGTACAATATTCCAGGCGTCGATGACGGCAACACTTCATCAAACTCAATCACTTGTCAATCAGTCACTATTGACAACTGCTGTATCCCCCAACACATCTCCACCTCCACCCCCAAGCGTCCTGCTTCAATACAATCATCCTTACATTACTGTGGTCGTCTCTATATGGTGTGGCTCATCCTTCCCCCCCTGACACCCACACTGTCTGTGACCACCTCCCACTGTCTGTGACCACCTCCCACTGTCTGTAACCACCTTACATAGTCTGTGACCACCTTACATAGTCTGTGACCACCTCCCACAGTCTGTGACCACCTCCCACTGTCTGTGACCACCTCCCACAGTCTGTGACCACCTCCCACAGTTTGTGTGTGCAAGTACACTGGATTGAACATTATGTTTGTATGGGAGAGTTCACATAAGGTGTCTGCTGGTGTCTTAACCCTTACACTGCTATAAGCGTAATATGCGATATATAGGTATTTGTGAACTATGTTTAATCGTGCGCCTATCGAGGTACGACTTTTTACAAGCTGCGCAGTTTAGGGGCTAATTCGTATTCTAATACACGTGACGCCCATATAGTTAGTTTACTAGCTTGGATGATGAACACCTTCAGGGTATCGGCAATGCCCCATAAATTTTTAACGAG
>NC_091241.1:9363010-9628010 GCF_040958095.1 Procambarus clarkii | reverse complement strand
TCTCATGGATATATGTTATTGTGATTTCATTGCGTACTACTACCACTACTACTGTCATCTTTAGTGAGACCCATAATACAAGCTAGTTCAATATTTCCTTTTGGAAAACCTTTTTCTGGAGCACAAGTTTTTTTTTGAGATATATACAAGAGTTGTTACATTCTTGTACAGCCACTAGTACGCGTAGCGTTTCGGGCAGGTCCCTGGAATACGATCCCCGCCGCGAAGAATCGTTGTTACAACCAAGTACACATTTTACTGTTGAGTTAAACAGAGGCTACAGTTAAGGAATTGCACCCAGTAAATCCTCCCCGGCCAGGATACGAACCCATGACATAGCGCTCGCGGAACGCTAGGTGAGTGTCTTACCACTACACCACGGAGACTGTTAAGTAACACAAAGTACAGTGTAAAAGTGGTCCCGGTATAAGGACGCCACGGGTGGACCCGGTATAAGGACGCCACGGGTGGACCCGGTATAAGGACGCCACGGGTGGACCCGGTATAAGGACGCCACGGGTGGACCCGGTATAAGGACGCCACGGGTGGTCCCGGTATAAGGACGCCACGGGTGGACCCGGTATAAGGACGCCACGGGTGGTCCCGGTATAAGGACGCCACGGGTGGACCCGGTATAAGGACGCCACTGGTGGACCCGGTATAAGGACGCCACGGGTGGACCCGGTATAAGGACGCCACGGGTGGACCCGGTATAAGGACGCCACGGGTGGTCCCGGTATAAGGACGCCACGGGTGGACCCGGTATAAGGACGCCACGGGTGGACCCGGTATAAGGACGCCACGGGTGGTCCCGGTATAAGGACGCCACGGGTGGACCCGGTATAAGGACGCCACGGGTGGACCCGGTATAAGGACGCCACGGGTGGACCCGGTATAAGGACGCCACGGGTGGTCCCGGTATAAGGACGCCACGGGTGGACCCGGTATAAGGACGCCACGGGTGGACCCGGTATAAGGACGCCACGGGTGGTCCCGGTATAAGGACGCCACGGGTGGACCCGGTATAAGGACGCCACGGGTGGACCCGGTATAAGGACGCCACGGGTGGACCCGGTATAAGGACGCCACGGGTGGACCCGGTATAAGGACGCCACGGGTGGAATAGGCTTGTTCAGTCGCCTCAACGAGAAAGCACGCTCAGGTAACCATCAATCAACATTTGGTCAACATCATCAAAATTGTTGCACCAACATCGCCTGCATGCCCAGCTGTGCCCCGAGGCATGCAGGCCGTGCCCACCCCCGTTCTCTCCATTTACCCCTCCGTAAACAATGCAACTGTTTCTGGCCGAACTAGAAACGTACAGACGTTGGCGATAACCCACATAACGATAACCAACATGACGATAACCAACATAACGATAACCAACATGAAGATAACCAACATGACGATAACCAACATAACTATAACCAACATAACGATAACCAACATGGCGATAACCAACATAACCTATCAAGACCGATGTACCCAGAAAACCGTTAATATAACGACGCTTTAAGTTTGAATCACACGTCGCATTCTTAACGGTTTGGTCAGCAACGAGGCAGGTGAAGGATAGGACAGGTGATAGTGATGATGGTGTTGAAGGCGATCATGAGGAAGATAGTGACATGGAGAGAGTGAAGACGGTGACGGGAGCACCACACACACACACAGTGTAAGCTCACCATACGGGGCCTGCAGTAGCGCCCAGGCATACCAAGTACATCAATTACCAGTGATTTACACACTATCTTCATCGCTTTGGTTATGGTAATTTACCGCGTTTATCACACAGCCTTATATAGTGTGGGCCGTGGCCCGCCGCCAGTGTATTCACCTAGTTCTATTCACCTAGTTGTTCTTGCGGGGGTTGAGCTCTGCTCTTTCGCCCCGCCTCTCAACTGTTAATCAACTGCAACTAATTCCCCCCCCCCCACACACACACACAGGAAGCAGCTCCGTAACAGTTGTCTAACTCCCAGGTACCTATTTACTGCTAGGTAACAGGGGCATCAGGGGTAAAAGAAACTTTGCCCATTTGTTTATGCCTGGTCCGGGAATCGAACCGGGGCCACAGGATTACGTGTCCTGCGCGCTGTCCGCTCAGCTCCCAGACCCCCATTCAGTTGGTGGTAAGGAACACAACTAGTGGGTTCCTTACTCTGGGCCTGATACTGCTGCCTTACTGCTGTTAGGGATGATGGCTCCACAAGTTATGGATGTTTTTCTCTTTATATTCTCTCTCTCTCTCTCTGCTAATGAAGCTGTTAGCCAAGAGCTGTTATCCTACATCAGCTTATCTGAAGTCTGGCCTTAAAACCTCATTCTCTTCCCTGTAATTCATCACACACACACACACACACACACACACACACACACACACACACACACACACACACACACACACACACACACACACACACAAACACACACACACACAGGAAGGATGAGACCTTCCTGTTAATGTCTACTGGTGACGCAGAACATAAGAGGATACACACAGACTCATTAAGAACCTACAGGAAGACCTTGAAGGCCTGCAAGAATAGTCTAACAAGTGGCTTCCAGACTTCAACTCAAGTGCAATGCAACGAAGCTGGTGCTGGAGACAGGATGACGGACACTAATGAACACGAGAGGAAATTGGCTTCAAACGGACAATGTAAGACGCTTAAAATTTGTTTAGATGAAGACATTAACTAAATAAAGCAGCTGCCTATGACAGTTTGTCCAACACAAGGACTGGCTGCAGAATCCTGAAACAGGAATCATTCAAGATTCTGTATACAACATACGTCAGACCACTTACAGAATATACAGCGCCAGCATGGAATACACTGTTTCCTCACAGACAACATCGAAATTGGAAAGAAAGCAAAGGTATGCCACCACAGCTGACTATATAACTAAATTATAAATTGTAAAAAACATATATATGTCGTGAACATGTCTCCTCTGTTTCTTTTGTACAATAGGGCGAGGTTTAGTTCCTTTAGACGTGGTTCGTAACTCGGGACTGCCACCACAGCTGAGAGTCCTGAGTTACGAACCACGTCTGAAGGAACTAAATCTCGCCCTATTGTACAAAAGAAACAGAGGAAACATGTTCACGACATATAAAGAATCTAGGAATTAATAAAGTAGACAATGAAAGACCATTTGTGATTGGAAGGACACGAACCTGGGGACACAAATGGTAACTACGTACCCTAATGAGCCACAGGTATGCAAGATCTTCAGTGCAAGAGTGGGAAATACATTAAATGAATCTGTGGGAGTGAAGGTATGAAAGCAGTCTCCACACACGGACTCAGTAGCACATATGCCGCGGCTCCGGCAGCCACAGCTAGGTCAGTACACTTACAAGCACTTTGATGTACCTATAGGAATAAGTGGTTAATAGAATTCAACCCAAGCAAATGCAAAGCAATCAGGATATAGGCAGCATAGAGAAGGCCGGACGTGTACACCCACAGAGAAATAAGTTTATTCATTCTGAAAGGGATGACGTCCTTGGGGTGGTCAGTATACCAAGTGTATGTGTGGGCCTGCGGG
This sequence comes from Procambarus clarkii, assembly GCF_040958095.1. Classification (NCBI taxonomy): domain Eukaryota; kingdom Metazoa; phylum Arthropoda; class Malacostraca; order Decapoda; family Cambaridae; genus Procambarus; species Procambarus clarkii. The sequence continues at coordinate 9,624,452 of NC_091241.1, read as the reverse complement.
CCGCCTCAAGCAACAGCCTTGTAGATCGCAAGACAAGCCTGGCCAAAGGGCTAGGATTGTCAGCCACCAAAACAAAGGCAAACAGGTTTCAGCTTTCAACTACCGCCGGATACACTAAGCTGAATGTATAATTAACAAATAAAAATCTTTCTCCTTTGTTGGGTCCGAGTGAACTTTCACTCAACACATGGAAAACATTTCCCCCCACACAATGGCAGCTGTGATGTACCCATTCAACACATTCAACACCTGAAAAATATCAAATTTGGTGGTAATTTACCTGGTGACATTTTTCGTTTTTTTAGTACGTACTCCTCTCTCTCTCTCTCTCTCTCTCTCTCTCTCTCTCTCTCTCTCTCTCTCTCTCTCTCTCTCTCTCTCTCTCTCTCTCTCTCTCTCTCTCCCCCTCCCCCCTCTCTCTCTCTCTCTCTCTCTCTCTCTCTCTCTCTCTCTCTCTCTCTCTCTCTCTCTCTCTCTCTCTCTCTCTCTCTCTCTCTCTCTCTCTCCCTCCCCCCCTCTCTCTCTCTCTCTCTCTCTCTCTCTCTCTCTCTCTCTCTCTCTCTCTCTCTCTCTCTCTCTCCCTCCCCCCCTCTCTCTCTCTCTCCAGTTGGAGATGGCGTCTAGACGTGTTTATGTAACTAACTAACGAGCTGCGGCTCGGAGGCAAATTAGAATATTAGCCACCATAATGTGTGACATTGTTGAGTTGATGGCGTGCTGTGAGCGCCTTCACTCACTCCCTTGTTGACTGTGTACTGACCTGGTGACCGGCACCGTTACTGACGGGTTCTCACGTGTCTCTTTATCTCTTATTATGTCTCACGTTGTTCCAGTCATCTTCCTAATTGGCGAGTGTTACTGTCTTTAGTATTTGGGGGAGACTTTTCATTATTTAATTCTGATCATTGGAATATGTGAAACTGATCATTGGAATATATGTGAAATATGTGAAATGTCATATCTCCTTGCAGGTATTGGTATATGTTTCTGCACACACGGGGCTTGGTGGGCATGTGTATCATCATCACACACACACACACACACACACACACACACACACAGTTTAGTTTAAATGTAGATATGATAGAGATATGATAGTAGATATGATAGGATAGGTAGGATAGGTAGATATGATAGGCTCAGGAACCTGTACATTAGTTGATTGACAGTGTTGAGAGGCGGGACTAAAGAGCCAGAGCTCAACCCCCGCAAGCACAATTAGGCGAGTACAGTTAGGTGAGTACACCCACACACCCACACACACACCGTCCAGAGGAAGTGAGTGTTTGTACCCATTACCGTCATTGTGGGACCATTTGTGTCCTCTATATATGAATTTCGAGAGTGAGAGTTAAGCCACGCAGGGCAGAGGCTGCCACGTTCATCTCCACACCAACCATCACTATCTACAGCCTTTACAAATGGTGTTTAGCAGTTTTGTATTAACATAAGAATTAAGGAAAGTGCAGATGGTCTAATGGAACATACGAGGCAGCAGCAATTTATTACATCCATATATATATATATATATATATATATATATATATATATATATATATATATATATATATATATATATATATATATATATATATATATATATATATATACATAGCCTACGTCTATATATATATATATATATATATATATATATATATATATATATATATATATATATATTGTCTAGCCTACGCTTGAAACAATCTAGGGATCCCACATTATGTTACCCGGCTATCTGACAATCTTTTCCATAAATCCACAATTAAACTATGTTTCCAAATTAGTATTTACCCAAGTCTTTCCTGGAGGTAAACACTTAACTTGTCTTTAATTAACTTTGTATTAACTTAAATACTTAAACTTCTGCAGTCTTAAGTATTTGTTTGTTTTCATCAGTGTTTCCAATATTGTGAAGAGAAGACTTCTTAAAAAAAAAAGCCCTTTTATTTATTTAGAGAGAGAGAGAGAGAGAGAGAGAGAGAGAGAGAGAGAGAGAGAGAGAGAGAGAGAGAGAGAGAGAGAGAGAGAGAGAGAGAGAGAGAGGGGGAGGGGGAGATCACAAGGGTAGCAGAGAACATGGTGAATAGCAAGCGGCCCGGGACCCTCTCTTATGGTCAGTCTCTAAAGCCTACTCAGCACTCGTAGGAACCCCCTGGTCCACACCCTCCCTCCCCCCTGGTCCACACCCCCCCTCCCCCCTGGTCCACACCCCCCACTCCCCCCTGGTCCACACCCCCACTCCCCAGGTCCATACCCCCTCCCCCCTGGTCCACACCCTCCCTCCCCCCTGGACCACACCCTCCCTCTCCCCTGGACCACACCCCCCTCCCCCCTGGTCCACCCCCCCCTCCCCCCTGGTCCACACCCCCCCCTCCCCCCTGGTCCACACCCCCCCCTCCCCCCTGGTCCACACCCCCACTCCCCCCTGGTCCACACCCCCCCCCTCCCCCCTGGTCCACACCCCCCCCTCCCCCCTGGTCCACACCCCCCCTCCCCCCTGGTCCACACCCCCACTCCCCCCTGGTCCACACCCCTCCCCCCTGGCCCATCACCAAACACTCGCCTCATCACCCATACAAACACAACAACCATGCGAGTGTTTGCCCTCATCAAACACCAAAGTTCTGGTACAGCCAAACACCGCGGACCCGAACGCCACTCACTGTAGAACAAACAAGAACAAACAAAACCTGTTTGTCCTCCTTAAAGTGGAACTTGCAATACCTACACTAAATCACCTGCAAAGATTCTACATCCCCCCCCTCCCGAAAAAAATACCTTCTACGTCGTGATCAAGTTCGATCCCACGGGCAGGAGAGAAATGGTTGGACAACATCTCCTTTCACCTCATGCCTCCGTTCATCAAACAGTAAAAATAGGCACCCGGGAGTTAGACAACTGTAGTGGGTAGCATCCTGGGGAAGGGGGGGGGGAGATGGGGGGATGGGGGGAAGAGGGTAGCCAAGATTAGCCTATAATTCAGCCTTCGACGACGTTTCGGTCCGTCCTGGACCATTCTCAAGTCGATTGTCGGTCCAGGACGGACCGAAACGTCGCGTCGTCCCTTCACCTTCTAGTGTGTGGTCTGGTCAACATACTTTAGCCCCGTTATTGTGACTCATCGCTTGCATTCAGCCATTGTTAATGATTGCAGACGTTGTGATATGGTGTCTTCTACGACGGCGAGGTGCGTCAGAGGTCAGTGGGGTCAGGTGACGTCACTGTGACGGGTGTCGTGGTTGGGGTCACCTTCGTCACGAGGTCCTGGCGGGTTGTTAATGGTCAGCGGCTGCTCTGTGCTCTCTGTATTACTGTCATCTCTGTTATTAATGAGAGAGAGAGAGAGAGAGAGAGAGAGAGAGAGAGAGAGAGAGAGAGAGAGAGAGAGAGAGAGAGAGAGAGAGAGAGAGAGAGAGAGAGAGAGAGAGAGAGAGAGAGAGAGAGAGAGAGAGAGAGAGAGAGAGAGACACACAGAGAGAGAGAGACCTTTCTAAACCAGTATTAGCTCCAGGGATATAAAGTATCATGACGGATCTCTTCAGCCAACACCATCTAGGCCGTCCTCTCCAGCCTCTACAACGTCGCTACACCCAAATACTCAACTGCCCAAACCTAACCTCACCGAGGACCCGCCAATAGAAAAAGGAACATCACATCACTTTTACGACCCACTCGGATTTGGACCTCATACATTTTTTCCCTTATGGAGGCAGTAAACATCAAAATGCAATGTACTATTCGAGAAGACTGGTAGTAACAGCCAAGTGGACGTTCCTAAACAAACCAATTATACCATTAGAGATGTACATTTACCCCCTTGAAAGAGACATTTCCTGCTGCCTCTCGAGTTATAGAAACAAAAGAGGTAATCGCAAGGAGCAGCTCGAGTAGTTCTCCAGCACGGTGATAAGTTGATCACAGTCGTGACCCCTGGTGACCCGGTGACCTACGGTGACCTGTCACAGTGGTCGGCACCGCATAAGGTATAGCGGGCACCTGGGTATACCGCGCCTTGTTTGGGTATAGCCAGGCTCATAGATGCCTTGACCTGCCTGGCTTCGTGGACACTGCCTTCCTGCCTGCCTGCCTGCCTGCCTGCCTGCCTGCCTGCCTGTCTGCCTGCCTGACTGCAGGTACATGGAGCAAGAAGTTCCAGGGAGAGGTAGCGACCCGTGCTGCATCCTCACCCACCCCACCATATCTACTCTGGGCCACACAAGTAGCATTATATCCACCGTGCGGCAGCATATCCACCCTGGTCAGCACAAGTAGCAGCACATCCACCGGGGCGGGAGAAAGGAAGGGTACGTGGCCGCGGGGGAAAACCTGTGAGCGCCCCCCCAGGCGGCAGTGAGGGTGGCCTCTCCACCCCTCGCCCTAAGCCCATTCTTTCCCCTTAATCATCCTAAACCATTTTATATACATAACAAAACACATGTGCCATGACAACACAATTCTGGCTCTTATTTTTTGTTCTCTCGCAGGGGTTTGTTGATGTAAGTCTTTTGTGGCTTGGAGTTACCTCTCTCTCTCTCCCCCCCCCCCCCTCTCTCTCTCTCTCTCTCTCTCTCTGTCTCTCTCTGTCTCTCTCTCTCTCTCCCCCCCTCTCTCTCTCTCTCTCTCTCTCTCTCTCTCTGTCTCTCTCTGTCTCTCTCTCTGTGTCTCTCTCTCTCTCTCTCTCTCTCCCCCCCCCCTCTCTCTCTCTCTCTCTGTCTCTCTCTCTCTCTCCCCCCCCCCTCTCTCTCTCTCTCTCTCTCTCTCTCTCTGTCTCTCTCTGTCTCTCTCTCTGTGTCTCTCTCTCTCTCTCTCTCTCTCCCCCCCCCTCTCTCTCTCTCTCTCTGTCTCTCTCTCTGTCTCTCTCTCTCTCTCTCTCTGTCTCTCTCTCTGTCTCTCTCTCTCTCTCTCTCTCTCTCTCTCTCTCTCTCTCTGTCTCTCTCTGTCTCTCTCTCTCTCTCTCTCTCTCTCTCTCTCTCTCTCTCTCTCTCTCTCTGTCTCTGTCTCTCTCTCTCTGTCTCTCTCTCTGTCTCTCTCTCTCTCCCCCCCCCTCTCTCTCTCTCTCACTCTCTCTCTCTCTCTCTCTCTCTACAGTATACATGAGGTTACGAGAAACACTGTGATTCGTGTGAGTGTGCGGATGTTTATGAGGATGCGAGGTGAGTGTTAGCTTATGTATTCGGGTAAATTCGTAAGGGATGCTCCTTCCCTTCACATACCTGATGCCTCTGTTCACCTAGCAGCAAATAGGTTCCTAGACACTGGTGTGGGATGCATCCAAGGGATATATATATATATATATATATATATATATATATATATATATATATATATATATATATATATATATATATATATATATATATATATATATAATGTTGTTGAATATGACCGAAAGGGTAACATTAATAATTCTAACACGAATCTTCTCAATATTTCTTACATTCTTCTTCACTGTCGAGAGCAATTGATAAATTAACTCTCCAAAATTCATTCTTTATTTCTGGTCTGACGCCTGAACGCGTTTCGTAATGCTTATTACATTTTCAAAGACTTAGTTTACACATAAAATACATCATACTGATGTAGTTTATGAAATGAAACGAGTATCATACTGATACTCGTTTTGGGTGAGGTGATATGGTACAAAAGTTTTGGGTGAGGTGATAGAGCATATGCCAGAACACGAAATAATGGGTATAAATTGGGTATGAAAACATAAGAATGAAAGTAATTGCAGAAGGCCTATTGGCCCATACTTCCTCTTGATGCCTCTATGTTAGTTCTGGGTCTTGAAGTAGGTAGAATATAGTTCTGCATTAATTGGCTGTTGATTGCTGGTGTTGACTTTTTTGGAGTCAATACTTTTTTTTGTTTTTCTAAAAGTCAACACCAGCAATCAACAGCCAATTAATGCACAACTATATTCTACCTACTTCAAGACCCCGAACCAATATGAAGCAGCAAGAGGAAGTATGGGCCAATAGACCTTCTGCAAGTTACTTTCATTCTTATGTTTTCATACCCAATTTATACCCATTATATAATTAAAAACCTGGAAACACAGATGAGTTACAGAGATGCGATCATTTTCTGCTTTTTAGTCAATCATAAATGAATGGAACAGATTAGATGAGGAAGTTGTCGAAGTCAACTCAATAGTTATAATTATGATATGATAACCGAGTGAAAAGGTCAATGAATTTACCACTAATGGTGAAAAGGCAGATGTTCGAATCTGCAAGCACGAATGTACACACACATACACACACACACACACAGATAGATGTGATAGAGCCCAATAGGCTCAGGAACCTGTACGTACACCAGTTGATTGACAGTTGAGAGGCGGGACCAAAGAGCCAGAGCTCAACCCCCGCAAGCACAAATAGGCGAGTACACACACACACACCAATGAGTGACAGGGTCGACCCACATCAACTCCCATCTTGACCATTAAATGATTTATTAACGACACCACGTCAAGCGAACCAGTTTGATGGCCGTCGACCCAAACCGCTGCATCACCGCCGCTAATCATCCCCGTCCTGTCATCTTTTCCCCTCGCATTTTGTACGCAATCAACCAAACCATTAAATGCGACGTATTACTAAAGATATAAACCGCACCTGTGACTGACGTTTCTTAAGCATCGGCAGCGATGTGTTAGGTGGGTTGAATGCGTTCGTACATTTCCGTACATTCGTACAGAAGCAAATTGTTTACAGTGACAAATTATTATTATTTACAGTGACAATTCGACAGTCACTCTTCTCCAATCACATGCAAAAATATGATAAACCTTTTAAAGAAACCCTTAATACAGAAAACGTGCACAAATCCGTTATCATCACTAAGAGCAGGTAAAAATAAATGACGTTCCAGCGATAACCGTTATAATTAAATATCCACATGTATATTTAAATTCACACAAGATACGTGCCAATAATACTGGACTGTGACCATTAGCGCCGCCACCAGTTTTTGCTAACTCTGCGAGAGCAAATTAACAAACCCTAATGGTTTATTCTGAACACAATTTATCAACATCAGCCAATATTTGTTTCTACTTTCTCTCCGATTTCTACGAAGACCCAATTTTATGAATAATTGAATTTATTTTATAAGATTTTGTTGGATGACTATGATATCCCTATTCAAGAACATGTGCTAATTGATACACCTTCCACGAGTCGCTACACTAATCTTTGATAAATGTTCCACGAGTCGCTACACTAATCTTTGATAAATGTTCCACGAGTCGCTACACTAATCTTTGATAAATGTTCCACGAGTCGCTACACTAATCTTTGATAAATGTTCCACGAGTCGCTACACTAATCTTTGATAAATGTTCCACGAGTCGCTACACTAATCTTTGATACACCTTCCACGAGTCGCTACACTAATCTTTGATAACCCTTCCACGAGTCGCTACACTAATCTTTGATACACCTTCCACGAGTCGCTACACTAATCTTTGATACACCTTCCACGAGTCGCTACACTAATCTTTGATACACCTTCCACGAGTCGCTACACTAATCTTTGATACACCTTCCACGAGTCGCTACACTAATCTTTGATAAATGTTCCACGAGTCGCTACACTAATCTTTGATAAATGTTCCACGAGTCGCTACACTAATCTTTGATACACCTTCCACGAGTCGCTACACTAATCTTTGATACACCTTCCACGAGTCGCTACACTAATCTTTGATACACCTTCCACGAGTCGCTACACTAATCTTTGATAAATGTTCCACGAGTCGCTACACTAATCTTTGATACACCTTCCACGAGTCGCTACACTAATCTTTGATAAATGTTCCACGAGTCGCTACACTAATCTTTGATACACCTTCCACGAGTCGCTACACTAATCTTTGATACACCTTCCACGAGTCGCTACACTAATCTTTGATACACCTTCCATTAGTCGATATATCTTTCCCAAATTTTCTTTCTGCCTCTCTACTCTGCCGTATAGTTCCTTATTGCTTGTTTTATTGCTGGTGTGTGTGTGTGTGTGTGTGTGTGTGTGTGTGTGTGTGTGTGTGTGTGTGTGTGTGTGTGTGTGTGTGTGTGTGTACTCATCTAGTTATGCTTGTGGGGGGGTTCAGCTTTGGCTCCTTGGTCCCAGCCTCTCAACTGTCAATCAATGTGTGTTTGTGTAATTACCTAAGTGTAGAACAGTAGTTAATTTCTGTTGCAAAAATTTTATCAGTCACTAATTGTGTTCTTAATTACCAAACTGTGAATTAGTGTTTTCATGCATCTTTAACTTTTACATGACTAACAAAATTGACACATAACCACTTCAAAAACATCAATTTACCTTTGTGTGAACCATATCGGGCCTTTCCCGGTATATTTCACACCCAATTTTCACATATTTCTCACTAGAGATTTTTCGTATTATCAAAACATTGTTTAGAACAAAGTGGATCTGACTACATCTTACCTTGCAATTATTAATTCTTCTTGGTCTATAAATGATCCAGCTGTCGCTAGGGAGATTTCACCAATCAATCAAGGTGCTCGCTACGGTTATTATTGCGTTCTGGTGCTGTAAAGACAACAAAAACCTTCATATACTGTAATATGTAGCTTGATACACACATTTTCTTACTAAAACAAATTTGTCTACTCACTAGATTTTTTATTTTGCCGGCCGAGGATACAGCTGTGGCCTTCATGTGTAAACTTGGCGGTCACAAAACACGTAGCCTAAGAACTCTCTCAAAGAACCAGTGCAAAGTTTCTTTATGCACATCTGTACAAACAAAAGCAATCGAAACTTCACCACATTCACTTACATCTATAAAAAGTTAAATTTAGTCACGCATGTCAACGACATTACGCTACAGCCTCGTGGAGCAAATAAATCTGTATTTATCATTTTCTGTATCTCACATTCATTAAAATAAACCAGGCTCTGTAAATTTGAAATTAAATTATCTTGTATCACCGCAAGACTTTCCATTACAGTTTATTCTAGCACAGTATAGTTACTGTATGGCGTAATAGGCAAAATTCCTATTTATAAAATGCTTGTATAATTTTATATGTATGTCGGTAAGCCCAGTAGGGTTCCTGTCCCTCTGATAATGGGAAAATAATATACAACTGTCACTTTATAACGACATCGGCGCTCGAGGACAGGAATGAGAGGAAGCACCATGTTTGGTGCAAGAGCCAGAGATTTCCTCATCCTGACTGTCTGTCAAAAGTGATGATCATGAACTTAATCAAACAGGATGTCCGTAAACGTATTCTGACGCTGAAGCTTTCAATCAACCTTTAGTGGCTTTATATAATATAATTTACGTTGTGTACACACAAATATTCTACTGTATCGTGTCTCAAATGCATTTTATATAAATATAAATTATTATTATTATAATTATTTAGCTCCCTAATAATTCTTAAATGGCAACAAACCTTACTTGCTTTTCAAAACGAGGAAATTGTTACAGAAAATAAAAGACAAGACAGAAACACACAATAATAATTATTTGTATTTCTATAAAATACATTTGAAATATAAATACAAGTATTGGGTCCCCGTTACCTGTGGCAGGTGGCTACAGGTGACGAATCTCACAACCCTGAGCATTCCATGTGTAATCTCCGTGATCATACTACATTATTGAAATGTCTACACACACTACATTATTGAAATGTCCAGTCATTAGATCCTTCAGACCTGGCGACACGAGGTACTACACGAAGCGTTGTCATTACTTTATTCACTCGTGTTCTAAAGAATATCCTCATACAGAATCCAAAAATTTCCAAACATACGCTACTGACCACATGCTCCTGTATGTTTAACAATCCTGCAAGATGAGGATATCTTAATTAGCATTTCATAACTCGGTTTTGACGCACTATGTAATCCTTCATGGTAGTATAGGTTATAGTCTAGAATAGTTGCATCAAGACTTAATTATGATAAAAAGGAGTATTTGCAGGTCCACAATGTAAGCTATATGACGCCACTGATACGCAGAGCAGCGTCCAGAAAATGAGTGATTCTGTGCACTACAGAGCCCCAAAATGAGTGAGTCTGTGCACTACAGAGCCCCAAAATGAGTGATTCTGTGCACTACAGAGCCCCAAAATGAGCGATTCTGTGCACTACAGAGCCCCAAAATGAGCGATTCTGTGCACTACAGAGCTCCAAAATGAGTGATTCTGTGCACTACAGAGCCCCAAAATGAGCGATTCTGTGCACTACAGAGCCCCAAAATGAGCGATTCTGTGCACTACAGAGCCCCAAAATGAGCGATTCTGTGCACTACAGAACTCCAAAATGAGCGATTCTGTGCACTACAGAGCTCCAAAATGAGTGAGTCTGTGCACTACAGAGCCCCAAAATGAGCGATTCTGTGCACTACAGAGCTCCAAAATGAGCGATTCTGTGCACTACAGAGCTCCAAAATGAGTGAGTCTGTGCACTACAGAGCCCCGAAATGAATGCGATTCTGTGCACTACAGAGCCCCAAAATGAGCGATTCTGTGCACTACAGAGCCCCAAAATGAGCGATTCTGTGCACTACAGAGCCCCAAAATGAGTGATTCTGTGCACTACAGAGCCCCAAAATGAGTGATTCTGTGCACTACAGAGCCCCAAAATGAATGATTCTGTGCACTACAGAGCCCCAAAATGAATGATTCTGTGCACTACAGAGCCCCAAAATGAGTGATTATGTGCACTATAGAGCCCCAAAATGAGTGATTCTGTGCACTACAGAGCCCCAAAATGAGTGATTCTGTGCACTACAGAGCCCCAAAATGAATGATTCTGTGCACTACAGAGCCCCAAAATGAGTGATTATGTGCACTATAGAGCCCCAAAATGAGATTATATGCAATACAGAGCCCCAAAATGAGATTATATGCACTACAGAGACTCAAAGCAATGGATTCTGAACATTACAGATAGTCCAATACTCTACAAAACCAAAACAACGTCTGGCGTTAAAAAACTTTCGATGCATTACAAAAAAAAGCGTTTAGCACACATTATAAAAGCGAAAAAAGGGTGTCAATTACACTATTGACCCAAAACAAGAGCTTCCAGCACCCGCAAACCCCATAACCCGTTGCACAGACCCCCCTCAAAGAAGACAAATCGTGGTGTAGGCTTTATCACAATCCTAATCTGACACTATGCTGTACAACGAGACTAAAAGCAGAAGGGAGAGAAAATTTGAGAAACTGATGAGGCGAAAACTAAACATTTGACTAATGCCTACACAGCTAGACACCAATGAAGCTACAGGTTTCCAGAAAACTACATATGCTGCCATTATTATGGTTTAGTTTAGTTGTTAACCAACTTCATGGACTATAAAAAGATACATTCGCACTTGTAGAATGTATACGTCAAGAAGCAGATGCGATAGCGTAAGATCCCATCTCCCTTTGTAGTTTTGTCGAATCTTAGGCTCCAGGAGCAAGAAATGTCAGCCAGTACTACCAGACTATGGAAAAAGCATGAGGATATTTTCAAGAACACGATATAACAATTGCACTGCTAAAGAGAACATCAGTTGGAGCAACGAGGTGACTCGAACCACCGACCAGACTACACCCAACCATTCACCTTACCACTGTACCACGACATGGTATAAGTTATACTATGTTGTACAGCTTTTCTCAATCCTTGGCGGCTTTGTTTACATTTATTAAACAGTTTACGAGCATGGAAACTTTCCAATCAAATGTTGCCTGAAACGCTGTGCGTATTAGTGGCTTTAGGCATAGTATGTACTACTCTATCTAGAAATCCAACATTCTGTTTGTAACTCATCTTTTATGTATGTAATTTTATCCTGAATAAACATTTATTAAATTAATTTATTTATTAATGTGTTATCATTATACACAGCCTCCTGGTGCTGCGGAGTCCATTCTGTTTAATACATTTAAAAAGCCGCCAAAGATCGGGAAAAAAAGATGTAGAGGTTCCTAAGTACTCGCGTAACTGCTTGATGAAGCCAGGTCCAGGGCGGGAGGGAAGCCACAGGTTGCAATGCAACTTCGCCTAACAAACCGGTTCTCGACCAATTGTAACTGGCCATATTTTTTTTCTCGCGCGAATGCATCATTTCCGCTATAGTCCCTGACAACATCTTAATCTTAATTATGGATGATTTATTGCTAGAACCTGGAGTTTATCTACCAGTGTCTGATATAGAACCAGTGACAGCAATTACTTTGGCACAGCCTCGTTGTGGTAGACCGGTAGCGTCCTCCTAGACCATGCAGACCCCTGAGATGTTTATATCTGGTGTGATATCACTCTCTTGTGCCCGTATATAACCCGGTTTGTGTGTTATCCTCGACGACCGCAAGGATCATTATTGGTTACACTTCAAACACCCGCATTTTGGTGAAAGTCGGAGGTTTATTGGATATGGTTATTACAAGTACCTTTTTTCTTCAACTATACATGCTAGCGTGAATCAATTTTTTTTTAACATATCTTTCTACCTAACAAATAAATTTTATATTAACAGATTCAACTCACTCATCAAAATATGGAAAATTGTTTACATAAACGACTTCTCACAAGAGTTTCAACGCGTGCAGCACCACAACCTCCCTACTCGTCGGATGGAGATGTACTGAGGTGGCCAGGCTGGGAGGACGACTGGTCGGCTAAGGGTGAAAGTGATGACGTCACGGCTGACACACGTCATCCTGCCATCTGGATTGTAATCAACATTTGAATTATTAATATTTTGTCCCCTCGTGATCTACGCTACCGAGGAGGTTTTTAAGTACTATGGTCATGGACTCTCATCTTAACTAATATGACTGTTCATATTAGTAAAGCTTTAAACGATTTCGTAATTGTGTCGACGGATTGGTTTCTCTAACTAGTCAAAACGAAAATAATGGGCAGACATAAAGTATCATATCAAGACATATGATACTCTTTTATGGAAAGCCTATCACCACTCCTACCCCCACTTACACAACCCCTTCCCCCACCTACACTACCTACACTACACTATCCCAGCAACAGCTTACATCACCACTACCACCATCCCAGCCGCCACCTACACCACCCCCGCCACCACCAATGACTGTATTAACCTACATTGTAAAAAAAAAAACCATTTGACACTATTCTTGGTGACAGACTAGCGAGGGAATTACAGACACATGGAATAAAGAAATGAAAAATGGATAAAACAATGGTGTTAAATGAGAATGAAAAAAATGGTTAAATGGTCATTTAACACCATAAAATGGTGTTAAATGAGAATGAAAAAAATGGTTAAATGGTCATTTAACACCATAAAATGGTGTTAAATGAGAATGAATCTGACTGGAGAAATGTGGTTTGGGGACATATCAATGGTCCATTTAGTGGGGGCCAAATCTTTTTGTCATATACATTAATGACATGGATCTGAAAATATTACAAACCACATCATCAAATTTGCAGATTACACTAAAATTTATAGTAAAGTGGGAAGTGAAAATTATATTGATGCCCTTACAAAGAGATCTACATGAACTCCACAAATGGTCAGAACGCTGGTAAATGCTTTTTAATATCGACAAATGCAAGACCTTCCATGTGGGGCATAACAACCCACGTCACAGTTACCAAATTAATAACATTAACTTCCAGCATATTGATGAAGAAAAGGCCCTTGGAGTCAGAATCCATCGTTAACTGAAAGTTGCACAACAAGTGGGAGCTGCAGTAAAAAAGCTAACCAAACCCTAGGAATAGTCAGGCTAACCTTTGACTTTAAGGAAATGAAGGTAGTTATTCAACTGTTTCTTTCACCCTGATGCCCCTGTTACCTAGCAGTAAATAGGTACCTGGGAGTTAGACAACTGGTACGGAGCTGCATTCCTAGGGGGGGGGGGTGCAAGAAAAAAATTAGTTAGTAGTTAGTTACAGTTCATTGATTGACAGTTGAGAGGCGGGCCGAAAGAGCAGAGCTCAACCCCGCAAGAACAACTAGGTGAATACAACTAGGTGAATACCTGCGGAAGCAGAAAATGCCAAAATATAATTGCTGCAGTTCAACATCCATCTCATTGAAAATATCACGACAAATGATGGTTCAAAATCCAGTTCAATAAAAACATCAAGACAAATGGAGGTAACTTTGACAAGCCGCCGGCTTCCTATCCTCGTCGAGGCCACTAGAGATATAGCGGCCCTCATGTAAATTCAAGTAAATTCAGATGAACTAACTGAGATTCTGTGGGAACGCGGCTGTCTGGGATTCCAAGTGAACGCGGCCGTCTGGGATACTGGCTGCGTGATGTTTACATTTAGCAGCTGATCACTGCCTCGTCAGGTGTGCAACAGGTGAACGACCTAAGTTAAACATATATTTTGACTTATTGCAGAAGTGTCTCTTACTAAACACAGCTCAGTATTAAGGGTATAGACGCTCTGACTTATTTAGCAAAGGTTTTATGTGCTTTAGGAGAAGTTTTAATTAAATAAATTTGGTTTATGTGTTATAGAGCGAGTGGGACTTCAAGCGGGGTAGCAGGTGCCAAGTTTTCAAGGTTAATGTATCACGTAGAATCTTGACGGGAAACGGAGTCGCACTGAAATAATTGGGTTATTACTGAGTTCAATTTATTTTGCAGGCAATCATTCCAGTTATCTGAGGTGACATTGATCATAACATGATCTCAAGTGATAACAAAGAAGGGGTTTGGCTTCCCTGTGTTCCGAAGAAGTTTGTCAGGTCTCCCCCTTAGGTCAAGGATGAGGTTGACCGTGTGGTCACCCAACTAATCAGACCCAACTGTGTTTAATTGACTGAGTGACGTGCATATCAGCCATCCCCACTATTCCATCGTACAGTTTTAGTGCTGAACTGACAATTATCATAAGTTATTATCAGAAGAAAACTAAGCCAGTATGACTATACTGTATTGCACTTGGAAGGTATATAATTATAATACAAGCATAACTTGTGCTTGTGTATAGAAGCACAAGGAGCTGGGATAAAGAGGGAGTGAAGTAATGGAGCACAACTGCTTGAACCATTTGGGGATTGAACACTGACAATGCATGATATGAGGCTGCTGCTCAACTGACCAGTCCAGGCTTCCTGTCTCTAAGAACAGGAATTATTATTTTTTGTTAATCATTTGGCTTATCTCTTGCTTACTAATGTTGGATATAAACCAAATGTTTAAATAGGATAAAGATAACCTAACTTAAGAGGACATTTATGAATTTCAATGTACAGTACTTAAAAAAAAAGTCACTGGAATGTGTGTACAAATTTTGTAAAAAAAAAAAAGAAAAAAGTGAGTTGCCCTGGCATATGGCAAGACTGTGGTACAAAACTCATGTCATGTGATATATATTCACTGAGTTATAGGTAATTTCAACCCCCCCTCTTATTTATACACCAGGTCATCTCATTTGACAATGTAACATCTTCCATTAGTGATGCGACGGTGCTCACCGTAATAAAATGGAATTTTCTGGTGTGGGATTGTGGCATTGCAGCGGTATTATTTCCAACTTAGCACTTTCTCTTTGAAATTACTTTACCTTGGCTAAACTAATGTTTATTAATGTTGGACATAATGTTTAATTAGGCAGAAATAACCTAATGTCAGACAAAAACTGTATTAATTATAATATTTATATTCCAGACTAATGGCTGATGTTTACACAAGTCCAGAGAAACATGTGGTACTTTACAACAATGTTAAAATGCCAATCCTTGGCTTAGGTGAGACGTTTTGTATATCAGTATTAATTTCACCTTACAGTAATGTTTTGATTATTATATTATTGTCTTGTCTACAGTGTAGTGAGTACTCACTGGTGTGGTGCAGTATATGCTGGTGTGGATGATGGATGCCTATTACCATGTATTCAGCTAGACTGTTTTCATAGTTAGGTTGTCAGCTAACTTGCAGTGTATATACAGTATTCAGTTTAATGATGTCATAGTTATATATACAGTATACAGTACTCATTTTATGATGTCTGATTTTATGATTTATTATATACAGTATTCAATATAATGCATTGACAAATAGCTTTTAACTCTAGCCAATTCAATGTTAAGTAAATGAATTCTTTGTGATCAAAATACTTACAAACTAATGTTGCATTGCAGGAACATCTCATAATGGTGGATACAGCCACGAGGCTGTGGTTTATGCACTCAAAACGTGTGGTTATAGACACATTGACACAGCTAAGCGGTATGGCTGTGAGACGTACATTGCTCGAGCTGTAGAGGTAAAGGTCTAATGATGACATTACTTGATTTCTATATTTCTATTGCTTGTTGCAATACTGGATTACATACCTTATTATTATTCAGTAGGTTTAACCACAGAGGTATTCATTCTATGTAGTATATGCCAGTACAGTATAAGAATTGTTTCTCATAATTTCCTAGTCTAATATGTGCTACTGTTCTCTTATATAATAAGTGTTATTCACAGAGTCCACATACATGAGATATGCAATATATTTGTTTGAGTTTACTTGCAAAAGTATTATTTAACCACTAAATATATTCTTTATTTCATAGCTCTAATTACAGGCAGTTACCAACTAATGAACAAAATGTGTTTGGAAGAAAAGGGTTGTAAACTGGATGTTTGTAACTTGAAAGCTATTTGGTCACATAAAATGCAGGTGTTCTGTTTGACCTACTGAGGACCAGAGCTAAAACCTGGATATTCCTCTCTCACATTGCTACAGAGCAAGTGACAATTTGCCACCACACTGGGAAAGCCTCCAGAAAGTCAGCAAAGCTTTACAGACAACTGAAGGGTTAACAGAAACAAAAGCTGCCGATTCTTCGCGGCAGGGGATCGTATTCCAGGGCCTGCCCGAAACGCTATGCGTACTAGTGTCTGTACAAGAATGTAACAACTCTTGTATATATCTCAAAAAAAAAAAAAAGCCTAGAAAATGCCAAACAACTTTGCAAACAATTCACATAGAACAAGAGAAATGTTCACAATTAGAGTGAAGCCACTGGTAGTAAATGCCACCATTGGGCAGCCCGGCTTCTGCTTGCAGCCAACTGTCGTCTCAGTTCTGGAGCTGATAAACAGCACACTGATGAACCACTAACCTTGTGCGTAGGGAGTGAGGCAGGGAGCCACCAGAGCGTATCCATAAAGAGGCATTTCAATACATTTAATGCTGGGTTTTTGAGGAGCATCCATCCTTAGTGCCTTCCTGAAACTAACTAACCACAGAGAACAAAAATGGGACTCAAAAAGGAGGAGCTTGCACTAGGACGAAGAACAAAATTCAGACTGGGAAGCACGGTCCAAGGCAACACATGACTGGCTAGGATCAGGGACATTAACCAAATTTGTTAATGTTGCTGGGTGTTTTGGACTTATATTGGATGTTTTGATTTTTTTTTCTGTTGTGCACTTGGAATATTTTTGTTGGGCATTTTGGATTTTCCCTCGGGTGTTTTGGATTTTTTCTCTGGCATTTTATATTTGTTTATACAGCATTTTGGATTTTTTTTATTGGAAGTTTTAGATTTGTTTGTAGAGTGTTTTGACTTTTTTCATTTGGCATTTGGAATTTTTTGTTGAGAGTTTGGAGAATATTTTATCTACCTTTATTATTAAGGTACTTCCCAAAGATAGACATTTTGTTCCACACAATGCTTTATTTTATTATTTTCTTTTTTAAATTTACAGGAGTCAGGAGTACCTCGTGAAGAAGTCTTCCTGGCAACAAAATGTTGGCCAACGGACTATGGCACCACCACTACCAGAGAGGCCTTCAATGGCTCTTGTCAGAGATTAGGTTCAGAGTACCTAGGTAAGTGTCGCTATAATTTGTGTTCGTTCAAGGGGGTTTGTTGCCACATGCATTTAGTATTTTATATATATATATTTTTTTTTCAGTGGCTTTGTTCAGTGCAATTATCTATTTGCTGTCAATAATGTAATTTATATGAATGAATGTATGAAACATTGGTATGCATAAATATATTCCTGTCAGTAGAATGTACATCACATTATATTTTTAGAACAATAAAACATTCTCATTTTGCTGTTATCTCCCTGTATACATACATTACATTTAATTGTTTATGTTTATACACCAATACAAACCACTAAGCATTTCAGCCGAGCGTGGTGATCTCGTAACTATTGATCCAAGCACAGGATAACTACACACACTCATTAGTTGCCAACAGCACCTGTGGAAGCAAAGTGCCGCCTGATATACTGTGCACATCGCTAACACTAGCCAAAACACTGCAATTATTATCAGAATCCTGGTCACTAAATCCTGAATATGAATAATTTTTCACATGTTCATTTACTAAAGAAACATGAGGTCCCCCTTTCATGATGCGTAGAAGCATCAAACTGCAGCTGTGTGCTGTGGCTGTGTGCCTCGCACTGTGAACATTATCACCTACATCATGTTCATTGATAGCTTAACCTTGTACATAGTCATTATAATTGGAATGATATATTTCATCATTAAGTGATACTGTGGGCATGGGTTGCATGGAGTTCTATTAATAGCATCTGTAGGTGCATTCTACTAGTAATCAAAATTGAGGAGAGTAGACTCCTGACTGTGGCCCCACTTGACCATTATCTATTCCTAATAAAACCATTTAAATAGGATTCTTATCAGGTTTTTGGGAAAGATTATGAGAGTCCTTGCATAGTGACATTGTCTGAACGTGGTCTGAATGGCTTGTGGCTCAGGAAGCATCCCAGGGACCACTCAGAAAAGGGTGTTTCACTATATTTGTTGGCACTGACATCCAAACATATAAACCTAAGAACATAAGAATAATGGATTGTAGATGGTTTGTTATTCTTTATCGCTCTGATGAGTGGATTCTGAAACTGAGTGGTTTCCTTGCGTGTAATATTCATTACCCTACAAGTCCACCTCCTCACCTAATGTTGCTTTCTTATATTCAATGAAATAAGGTAAAAGTCTGCACATGGGTAGTCCAGAGAGGTGGGTTCATTCACTTCAAATGGCTTCAATATTTTCTCATAGGTATATCACGTTCTTACGATTTTGTTGTGCATAAAGGCATTAATATCATTATACTTTGTTATTTCAGATATGTATCTTCTTCACTGGCCAGATGTTCCATCAAGTGTGAAGGATAAGAAGCAGCTCTTGCGGGACACATGGCGGACACTAGAGGTTGATTTGTTTTTTTGTTTTTGCAGATTAAAACAAATGAGTCGGGGATTTGTAGTACAAAAGTACAATATAGGCATAAAAATGACCATTTCTCTTTCCATTTTTAGTAGGAATGAATGCTGTCAGCATATATGATAATATTTCTTTCAATTTTGTTCAGGGAGTCGTCATAACTTTGTATGAAACTTTGAACTTTGAAAGATGCTTCAGTCACATGTCTTGCAGGAAGTCTTAATGATTATGTACGAGGTCTCAGATTTTAGGTCTCATACATAATCACAGGTCACATAGGAAGTTGTAATGATTATGTTTGAGACCTTAGACATTGAGTTAATACTGTACTTAAATCACAGGTCATGCAAAAAAGGAGGGGGTAACTGAATCTGGTATTCTCCAGGTACTACTTGATGAAGAACGAGTGAGAGTGATTGGTGTGAGTAACTTCTTGGAACGGCATCTAGAAATGATCATGGAGGAGTGTTCAGTCATTCCTCATGTCAACCAGTGTGAGTTTCACCCGTATAACAACCCAAAAGAGCTCCGAGAATATTGTGCAGAAAGAAGCATCCAGTTTGAGGTGAGATGATATGATATCCAGTTTGAGGTAAGATATTTTCATCGTAAAATACTGTATATATATGAAGATAACTTTAACTATGTGAAGATAACATTAAGATAATTTTATCTTTAGTTATTTTGTCCTAATCACCAATCAATGTATAACTTATGAAGCAACATATGGATTAATTGAGAAAAGATTGTATAATACAGTATCTTAATTGTGAATGGTCTAGAAGTAAAGGTTCTAAAAGTTTATTATTAAAAACTAAGTGGTGCAGCTATATAAAAGTGCTACAGTGAGGTGTGCAGGTCTAAAAACAGTTACAGAATCAACTGGGAATAAATTGCATGTAATGACAGGAGCACTGTAAGGGCCAGTAGACTGAAGCATTGTTAAAATTAAAAATTTAATATTGAGCCAAATGAGGGTAGTCAAGACAGCAATGTATATAAAATAGTTTCCATGCATGTGTGTGATTCTCCATTTGGGATTTCCATACATTAGTTGGGCCACGGTGTTCCATTAGCTTAGTTCACTTGTTGCTTGCATCCTTTACTATATGAGAGAAGAGACAGTGGAAAAGGAGGTATCAGAGGAGTTCTACTTTATAAATAAAGACAATACAGGAAAGTAGGTGAATTCTTCGGTGGATTTCACCGAGAAATATTGTCGATAGTTGAAGATTTGAATGAGATGTATGAAAATGTTTGCAAAATTTATGACAAAGGCTCCTAAAATTTCATCCAAAACTAGAGATGCATAATTAGGAAACACAACTGGTTCAGTGGAGACTACTGAAGGCCTAGAGAACACAAAAAGAAAGAAATGGAACCAATATTAAGAAAGATCTTACAACTTCAAGAACAAGAGGTCATAGAATTAAGCTAAGGAAACAAAGATGGCCTAAAAAAAAAATTGAAAGTTCTCTTTTTGCACATACAGTACAGTGGTAGAATGTTGGAGCAAGTTAAGTGAGATGGCGGTGGATGCCAAAACTGTCAGTAGTTTTAAAGTTTCATATGACAGAGTACTGGGAAGATGGGACACCATGAACATAGCTTTCATACCCAACCCACACACATGAAAAGAAAGGAAAGTAACAACATTTTATGCCATCCTGGACCCTCGTCAAGTTGCAACCGATGAGGAGCCAGGACTGGTCAAAACCAGGCCACATTTATCCAACAAATTATGTGAGATGATGTTGAAGAACTTGCAAGGGAAGAGTATTCAAAGATGCCAAACTTATTATGTCTATGGCAAAGCATTATTCGTGGGGGTAGTCAAAGTCGATCTCTGGACGTGTCCGTAGGTGTGCATCCAAAACCTCCATGTTCAGTGCTATATAGTAGAAACCAGTTTGCACTAAAATCTGGTTTATATATCTAGTGAAGCATGATATTTTTTAGGGCATTAGTGCAGTTCTCGGGTGATTTAGAGAAGGTTCATTTTCCCACCCGGAGACCTACGATATGATATATATTTTTCACACTGGTTTTGGAAATATCATATTACACCTGTGTAGTTATGAGCATCTCCAGTATGACACTCCTGAAGTTATGACTACTGTACAGTATGACACCCCTGTATCTTTGAGTACTTTCTTCAGTATGACAATCTTGTAGATCTGAGTATTTTCTCCAGTATGATAATCCTGTAGTTGAGTACTTTCTCCAATATGATAATCCTCTAGCTGAGTACTTTCTCTAATATGATAAACCTGTAGTTTAGTACTTTCTCCAGTATGATAATGCTGTAGTTGAGTACTTTCTCCAGTATGATAATCAGGTAGTTCTGAGTACTTCCTCCAGTATGATAATTCTGTAGTTATGAGTACTTTCTCCAGTATGATAATCCTGTAGTTGAGTACTTTCTCCAGTATGATAATCCTGTAGTTTTGAATGGTCTTTCCAATATGTATATATTTACCCGATTCACTTAAGACCACTACCCTAATGGCCTCGATGAGGACAAGAAACCGGGTGCTGTCGAAGGCCCCCCCCCCCCAATTTGCCTTGATGATCTTTTCTAGGTATATTTTAAAACTTGCCACAATTTTGGCAGATATGACTTTGGTGGGTAGGCAGTTCTATGGGTTAATAACCCGGTGGGTGAAAAAGCATCTCCTGTTCACAGTCCTACATTTTGGATTGTTGAGCTTGAATCTGTTGCTCCTTATTTGTGTTACATCTGACCTTCTGAAGAAATATCCGGATCAACATTCTCTTACTTGCTCAGTATTTTAAGTTTCAATGAGATCCACCCTGTAATGCTTGGTTTGCAGTGTTTTCAGCCCTGAGGCCTTCAAGCTTTCCTGATACAGATGCCTTGGCTCTATAATGATTTTTGATGCCCGGTGTTGC
The DNA here is from genome assembly GCF_040958095.1 of Procambarus clarkii. NCBI lineage: Eukaryota > Metazoa > Arthropoda > Malacostraca > Decapoda > Cambaridae > Procambarus > Procambarus clarkii. The sequence continues at coordinate 9,602,336 of NC_091241.1, read as the reverse complement.
ACCTTCTCCAGAGCAGTTATGTCCTTCTGAAAATGGTGTCTCCATGCTTGGATACAGTAATCCAAATGAGGGTGCACCAGAGATTTATACAGTTGAACCATTACCTTCTTTTCCTTATAGTCAAAAGTACGCTTGATTATCCCAAGAGTTTGGTTAGCATTTACGACTGCTGCACCCACCTGTTATGCAACTTTTAATGAATGGTGGACTTTGACTCCAAGGTCCCTTTCTTCGCCAGTCTGCTGTTTTGTAATGATATTAATTTGGTAGTCATGGCATGGATTGTTATGCCCCACATGCATGGTCTTGCATTGACAATATTAATAAGCACTTGCCAATCTTCTGACCATTTGTGGAGTTCATGTAGAACTCTTTGTAAGGCTTCAATATCATTATAATTTCCCATTTTACCATAAATCTTTGTGTTGTCTGCAAATTTGATGATGTGATTTGTAATATTCTTATCTGTCATAGATGTATGTATATGACAAAAAGGGTAGGTCCCAAAATGGACCCTTGTGACACCCCACTTATCACATTTCTCCATTCAGATTCATTTCCATTTAGCATGACCCTTTGTTTTCTTTCCTTCAACCATTGTTTTATCCATTCTAATATTTTACCATTTATTCCATGGGCCTGTAATTTCCTTGCCAGTCTTTCATGTGGTACCTTATCGAAAGCTTTAGCAGAATCAATGTATACTACATCCACCAGAAGGCCTTTGTCTGAGTAGCTGGTTACTGTCTCCAAAAATGTGAGCAAGTTTGTAAGGCAGGATCTGTTGTTAACAGATCCATGTTTGTGTCGATTGTACGAGGTTGTTCACTGAAAGATGGTGAATGATTTCCTCCCTGAGGATTCATGGTATATCCTTGAGGATATAAATGGTATATATATATAATATATGTTTACTGTGTTTTTGAGTACTCTCTCCAGTGAGACAGTCATATGAAGTAAAAGATCTCCAGTGTTATTGTTTTTTGTTGTTGTGATGTAATGTCTGCCATTTTCTGTTTATTGACTAATTTGCCCTATTGGAGTTGAAGCCTAAAGTATAATTTATTTCTTGAACTGCTCTTGTTTCTAATGACAAATTTCTTCCCACCTCAATAGAGTGGAAAATGATCTAGCTGGACCAAGAATGTTGGACTGACAGAGAATGTCTTTGATCTCATAGACCCTTATCTGAAAAAAAAGTGCTTGTTTCCTGCTGTGTCTATAATTCTTTGTGCTTTGAGAATAATAATTATATTTTTGCATTTATTGTACTTTTATTTATACAGTATGTACAAATATCAAGTACAATTTGTACTGTATATACAAATATCAAATACAATTTGTACATTATGTACAAATATCAAATACAATTTGTACAGTTAGTACAAATATCAAATACAATTTGTACAGTATGTACAGTTAAACAAATATGTATGGATATATGTACAGTATCTGTTAATATATTGTATATAAATAGGTGAGTATTTATATATATACATATGCTACATATTGATATTTAGGTACTGTATGTGCATGAATGTGTATATTCATGGGTGCATGATTTGTTACTAAGGCATTTGTTTGATGTAATCAGGGCTATTCTCCACTTGCTAAAGGCTTGGCCCTAAAGGAACCTACAGTGGAGGCAATAGCCAAGCTTCATAGGAAAACAGCCTCTCAAATCCTGATCCGCTGGAGTTTGCAGGGAAAGGTTCCTGCTATTCCCAAATCAACTAATGTAGAGCGAGTGATGGAAAACTCTAAGGTAGATTATTAATTCTAATTATATCTATATTTGTCGGCAGATAGGACGCATGTGTTTGGTCAGTGAGCACCAAGTACATATGTTGTATTTAAACGCACAAAATTATGTTTTTCACTACAAAACCATTTGAAAATTACTTTTGCTAAATTGATGATAAAATGAAAGAAATCCAAAAAACCAGCATTAAATGTAATGAAAGTTCATTTTCTGGGTGAGCCCTGGAGGCTCCCTGGAGCTATCGGACTGATATGCGATATATTAGTCTGGGGCATTAGTCAATTGCAGTTCTGCCTACTGGGAACCACGAGCCAGAACCTGGCCCCCTCAGAGAGGCAAGGGAGCATTGGCCTAGGGAAAACAACCCCATGTGGTTGGGGGCATTGCTTGTCTGCCTTCGACCGAGTACCCAGAAAGGAAAGCATGACCAAACAAACCCCACATGGAAAGATAATTGCAACCGATGACTGAAGAGAGTCAGAACTCCCTCAACACCCAAGGAAACAAGCAAACGTCATACACCGCCGCCGCACCGCTCGTGCACGCAGCCCTCCCGAGAGGGGGAGGGGAGGGAAGAGGAGTTTATCACCAATTTATCACCATTTGTTTGGTGATCAGGTGGCTTGGTTGAAGGTGTCCCACCTGAGAGCTTCTTTTCAGCGACAGTTTGAAGTTTCCTGGCATTCATTCTGCCATTTTCTCTCTATAGGTTGTCTTGTCCTTTCTATCTTAGCTCTTTCAGGATCGTCATTTAATGTCTACTACTGTCGCCACGTATCGTGTGGTGCTGGCGGAGCCACTGTAGCTTGTGTTCGGTGTCGATGTAACTTCTGCCCCGTTCCATAAGCTTTTTCATGCTTTGTTTCACCTCCAGCCTGTTGGGTAGCTGGCACAGTGGGGAGATGCATGGACGAGCAAGTGACAGCATGGTGTAATATTTGCTTGGGAATAGAGGAAGTTCTACCTCTTTGTTCGGCTTTCTTTTGCATTTCTCTTACCTTGTGGCCTGTTTTGTTACGCCTACCTTTCTGGGTGTCTAACCTTGGTTGATGGCAGATAAGGTAAACCCCCAACCATGGGGATTTTCCAGGGCCATTACTCCCTGGTGTCTCTCTGAGGGGGCCAGGGTTCTGGCTCATGGTCCCGGTGGGCAGAACTCCATTGACTAAAGCCCGGGTCTAATGTATTGCATATTAGCCCGATAGCTCCAGGGAGCCTCCCGGGCTCATCCAGAAAATGGCGTTTCATTACATTCAACGCTGGTTTTTTGTTTAGAGTGTAATGTAAGATTGCTGCCCTACAACATGCCTCCTTGAAATATTGTCTAGTTGATAAATGTATAAAAGAATTATATATTTTTATATTATAGGGTTACTGTCCACTAGCCAATGGCCAAATTCTTAATGAGCCTAGAATTCAAGAGATTGCAAGTGTGCACAACAAATCTCCTGCACAAGTTCTTATTCGGTGGAATCACCAGAAGAGAGTTGTATGTATCCCAAAGTCCACCAGAGAGCACAGGGTCAGAGAGAATTCAGAGGTAGAGGACAGTAATGGGCATGGTAGCATTCACTTGTGTGTGATTCAACTTTTGTAAAGATGTCTCCTTTTATTTTTTGTGTTTTTGTAATCAGTGTTTGCCATGACATAGTTTTAATTTGCTTGTAGACCATTGTGTCTCAATACATTACCAAGGCTGAGATTCTAGCACTGATATGATAGGTATAAATTTTATGTTACACGACTGATCAAGATGAAAAATTATTATCCCCTATTTACTGTTATTCCTTAACCCTTTGGCTGTGGCACCTCTAGTTTGGACCATATTTTTCTTGGGTTTAAACAAATAAAGAAAAAATCATGCTTTGCAATTTTTTTGTTTACAGTATATATAGTAAATAAAATATTACCTGCTATTTCCATAGAAACACAAACAAATTAGGAGAAATATTTTCATGTTGAAAAAGTGTCATGTGCAATGAAATACCTCACTCTGATCATCCACCCTCAGCCTCTACCACCTTGAAGGTGGTAGAGTATTTTTTGAAGGCGAAATACTACCTTCAGTAGCTTCCCTAGCTTAGTCTTTAGCTGTTACTAGTCACAATTGAACAAAGGCAGTTATTCTGATAGACCCTTATTGTCTACTGGAAACAATAGCCTTTTCAGTTTCCCTGTGCCATTTTACAAAGTAAGGAGTGCATGGTGTATGGTACGAGCAACTAACCCACTGTGAAGCATTGCCCCGAAGCATGGCAGAGGAGCATAAACAACAAAACTGAGGATATGATTGAAATAAGTCAAGGACCAGTATGGGAACAAGACCAATAAGTAAAGGACCAACATGGGGACAAGAACCATAAAAGCCCCAACAAACTGCTTCAACATGAAACCAGACTGACTGACAAAAAGCAAATAGCAACATGAAGGCCAAAATACTGTACAATATAATGTAAATTAAACTCATATCTACATTAGAATTTATATAACTGTTAGTGCTTGGATCTCGACCCTTGGTTTAAGTACTGTATTGTATACACTAATCTTTCTCTATAAGTGTAAATCTATTGCTTACCCAGATTTTCCTTTCTACTAAATCACTAACACAATTACTATCTATTAATCTAAATACAGTACCTGTGTTATTCATAAACTTTAGACATCCTGGTTTGATTGTGTCTTGCTAGTACTTAGTGTACTAATCTTTGCCCTTTGCAGGTGTTTGACTTTATTCTGTCTCAAAGAGATTGCAACAGTCTTGATTTATTACACTGTGGCGTTCACATGTCGTGGGACCCAAATTGTGTGGCGTGACGTTTCCCCATAACCTGTGACAGCTCTCACACACTGCCTCTGAGGTATGTTTGGCTGTGTGGTGATCACTAATAGAACAGTTACATAATTGCTTTATGCCTTTTCTGTGGGTAGCCCTGTCGGCTCGTTGAAACTATCTGAACTGATATGTGCTATATTAGTTTGGGGTCATCAGTCACAGGATTTCCTTTGCCTACCGGGTACCATGAGCCAAAACCTGGCTCCCTTAGAGAGGCCCAGGGAGCAAAGAAGGTCATTATAGGCTCATAGACCATTGCACCTCTCCCTTAAGAGGTGCAATGGCCTATGAGCACTTTACATTCAAAGTACCACTATGTCATAATTGGCATTGACTGGGGAGGGCACCCAGAAAGATAGGCCCAAAATCAAATTGTGATCTGTTTCAAAACAAACCACAATCTGGTGAAAATTGCAACCTACCTCTGAAAAGAGCAAAAAGAACTTCTCCAGAAAGAAAACAAACAAGCAACACTTCATCGAACTAGTACTCCCAGTTGTTAGTGCTACCTCCTCCCCCCCCCCAAATGGTGCGAGGGGGGAAGGAGATCAACAAATCTCCTGCATGCTTCCCATGCAGAAGATTTTCTATTAGTAACCACTATGTTGGTAACAGACACATGCCTCAAACCACAATCCTTCCATATTATGGCCCTCTGCCTTGCTGTGTCAATCCACAATGAATATACAGTAGGTGTAGAGTATTAATGGAAAGGCAGTGGCTGAAAAATTTGTTCTGCATGGTTTACTCTACAAAAGGACATTGGGTTGGCACTCAAGGCATATTAAATTCAACAGAGGAGCCTCAACACAGTTGGGTGCCCAGTCAAGAGATAACCATATTTCCTACTGTTGCACAAGACGGGCCTCGTGGCTGAGTGGACAGGGGTTGTAGTCCTAAGAGCCCGGGTTCGATACCCTGCAGTGGCAGAAACAAATGGGCAGAGTTTGTTTCACCTGGTTGATACCTGGTTGATGGGGTTCTGGGAGTAGTTCTTCTCCCCAAGCCCGGCCCGTGGCCACGCTTGACTTGTGAGGGTAACTGGTGCGCCTGTTCACCTAGCAGTAAATAGGTACCTGGAAGTTAGACAGCTGCTATGGGCTCCTTTCCTGGGGATGGATGGATGGATGTATGTATGTGTATACTTACCTAGTTGTGCTTGCAGGGATTGAGCTTTGGGTTTTTGGTCCCGCATCTCGACTGTCAATCAACTGGTGTACAGATTCTTCAGCTTACTGGGCTCTATCAAATCTCCATTTGAAACTGTGTATGGAGTCTGCCTCCACCACATCACTGCTTAATGCATGCTGTGTGCATGTGTGTGTAAGAGAAATATTTGTAGCAGACATAATAGAGGAAGAATAAATTGGTTAGAAAGACGGGGTCCAAGAGCTAATAGCTCGATTTTGCAGATACAGATAGTAATATAGTTCTACCAATCCCACTGGCTGCCCAGATGGGATTACAATGCATCCTTAGAAGAATGATTGGCAGCTGGTGTGGGGACTACACATGCATTTGAACATTGACTGATATCTATATTGACTGCAGGCCTGGCATGTTTCCCTGGATTTGTGGGCTGTCTTCTGGTATGGTCCCATACACTGCAGTTAGGGATTGATGGTTTTCAATGGGACACCCAGCTGCTGCTGCTAAGTAGATGCAACGAGCAGGGAATCCTAGATCACCCTAAGCAAGAAAAGGCCACTAGAAAGGTGAACCAAACATATCCCGTGGTGCAGTGGTAAAGCACTCGCCCGGTGGTTCGCAAGTGCTTTGGCCTGGTTTCTTATCCTGGCTGAGGAGGATTTACTGAGCGCCGATCCTTAACTGTATCCTCTGTTTACCTAGTTGTTAAAATGATTCGGCGGGTTGTATTCCGGGGAAAATTAGGATTAAGGACTTGCCCAATACACTGTGTTCTAGTGGCTGTACAAGAATGTAAGAACTCTTGTACTGTATATATAAATAAATAAAATAAAAAATATAAATAGCAAGGTAAACAAAACAGAATTAAACAGTGAAGCCCAAAGACAAATGAATCACTCAGTTGTGAACGAGTTCTCTCGTTAATTCCATCTGTGTACTGCCATGGGAATGCTAACCTACCTCCACCAATCCCCTAGTCTCGACACACTAGTAATTTAGCCAGAAAAAAAAAAGAGGCTCCAGAAAGGGGAAGGGAGTGGGGGTTGCCAAGGATCGACCAGGATGAGGCATTTTATTACATTCAAAGTCTTATTTTTTTTTTTTATCTATTTTCTCACTTTTAATAAAAACTTCATGAGAAAAAAATTATCAAATATTTTTTACTCAGAGGATGATGTAGTAATTATTGGTGTAAATGAAAGTTTAACAAATGAACTGGGTACTGTATTCTCAAACATGGATTTGAGAGAACTGTACCAAGTACTGCTCTCAAACTTTTAAAACTTCTTTAATGGTCTGCTACTTCCAACTTCTGCATTCATTTAATCTTCTTAAGTCATCATTTGCACAATTTGCACAGTACTGGATAATGTTTGGATTAGTGTTAGTAGGATTTCTGATAGATCAAAATGGCGAGTGCTGTGGGCAATTGCTGTTTCTAAGCTTATTAAAAAGTAGCAGTAAAAGATAAATGGATTATTTTCCAAGAACAAGTACTGTACTGTAAATGTGCAGGGGTTTTACTAAGGTCTTCATATAACAGACTCAACATTTTGATAAAAATTTAACATCACATTTTGCTTGAAACTTGTTTATTCTGAAGTGTTCCTTTTCCTCAGGTGTATGATTTTGTTTTGAGTGAAGAAGACATGGCAACACTGGACAACATGAGAGGAAAGCTGACCATCATGGACCCAAGTGGTATACAAGCCAAGATTGACAACCCCTTGCCTGATGGGTACAAACTCAATATTATCAAGGTGCAAGCACAACCATAAAGTATAATACATGATTATCATCATCACCACACTGCCTTAATACCCCACAAACTTTTGTGGGGGCAAAAAGCTGCCCACCAAGGAGGGCTGGAAAAAATAATTGCGTGGAAAGAATACCAAAAATTTACAGAGTGACGCCTTGCTTCTGTCACTACACTTGTCAGGATCAGGAAAATTGTGTCACAGCACACTAGGAAGGTAAATGGAGATCATTTACAGGTACAGAAACTGCAAAAATCCCATGCAAGCTGCTCTTAGTTAAATCTAACCACACACTCATGTCTAGCCTCTGCAACAGCGTCCCAATTTCAGTGACTACGTACCAGCAAGACCAAAATGGCAAAGTCCTCTTAAAAGTAGAGATTATTGAAGGCAGGACACTTGTGCAGATAAGGCAGGACTACTGCAATCTGACTTTTGCCGCACTCTGTAAATAATAACGTTACAAGTCATTTGCTCTTGGTTCATATGACTGTTATAATCTTTGCTACATGCTTTATGGAAAATATCGGAAATAGATATTTCCGATATTTTGAAAACTGCAGGAGGAAGTTTGGGTAAAATGTGACCCATGGCATTACCGTTTTCACTAATTGGCACATTTTCGGTATAATTTCAAACTGCAAATATGTGCTTACGAAACGTAATGTCATTCTCTCTAAATAACTATATTTCAATGATCAAAAGAGGATAAATACCACATTATGAGAGTTATTTGATGTAACTGAGGATTTATAATGGAGTATTGTTTCATTGACTTACCTCTATGTTAAATTCATTGCATAATATAGGTGAATGTATACATCTATTGCTTAAATAAAGTATATAAATATGCGTTGTTTGTTTAGAGGTAAATGAATGATTGCAACGCTAATTACGAAACTAGCTTTCACATTGAGAGCGAGTGGTCGCTAGGCAAACTATAGTGTATTCTATATCTATTTCCTTCATTAATGTAGGTGAATGTGTGCATCCATTGCATAAATCAAGTATATAAATATACTTTTGTAGTGTTTATAGAGGTAAATGAAGCATTGCATAGCTAATTAAACCAATTTTTTTTTAAAACTTACATTGTATTAAACCAGCCTATCCTCTTAAATGGTCACAGAAAATTATGTACTAAATTGCCTGAACCTTTCCTAACTTAATTGATAAACCATACATAGAAAACAAACTTTGTAAGCTGCTATGATTTATAGTATAGTACATCATATTTTAGCCATAGGGGATTTTGACATCAAAATGTGCTGAATTATTCAAGAGTACACATTTATCAAATTGTAAATGTAATGATCAAAACTGTAAATGTTATGATCATAATTATTATTTTTGCCAATAAGAAAATTCATTCATTCGTTCATTCAGTATTTATTAGTGATAAATTACAAGCGACCAAAATACAGTACAATGAAAGACCTCGTGCACAGCATAAGGTAAAATGCTTAACAGTACGGTGAAGGCATTGTGTGGTTTAAGAAATACAACCCATCCTCAGACCATGCTCAAAGATGCACATGTTAATATTTTGAACAATGCAATATACTGTGTCACCAACAATATTACAGAAGTGTGTGTTTATCACAGGCTTTAAACACGGACCTAGATTTGGGGTTTTGATTATGTCGACAACTATTTGTTTTCTCAAAATGCTGCCTCCATACACTTTAAGTGCTTTGAGCATTTAGTGAGTGAAAACTATCAGAGAGAAGCTTGATGAGCAGCAGTTGCAAATTGTGCAACATTTATTTTATTCATAAATTAGGACAGCTACTAATTGGCATAGATCCAAACCCTTTGTTGATGATGGGTTGAGAAGATGAACTAGAGTATACTATTAGTATACTCTAGTATATTATTAGTTGTAGACCAAGAACTTGCTGGATGTAGAAAACCAATAACCATTGTGATAATGAATTATCTACCATTTGTACAAAGCTAACCATTAAGTCTATTAGAATAGCTTAAAATTTAAATGCTAATATGAAAACTTTCATAATACACATCCTAGATGTTTTATATTTAAGTCACAGATGTGTACCTTCATCTCCTTATCACTACCTAAATTGTAATACTGGCATGCACGCACTCAACCTTGTATATTCATAATCTTGCAGAGAGTAAGTCACTGTAACATGGCCAAAAACAAATAACCCATCCCACACATGGAATGAAAGTAAATTAGTTTCAGTATGTACTGTGACCCTTATCGAGTCGTCACTTGATAACAGTCCGGGGTGGACCGAAACATCATCCTTTCATTTCGTTTCACATGTGGGTTGGGTTATTTATTTGTAAACATCTTTTGTCATATGTAATATGAGAAGAATACTAATCAATATCTAGTACTTACTTGCCACTGATCACAAGTTCTAAGGCCCATCTCTGACATAAATTTCAGCAGATGCCAAGTTGCACATCCGTCGTACATTATATCCTTGACATGCATTTGTGATGCTTCTACACTTAATTTATAAATTTCTACATTTAATTTATTAATACAGTAGTAGCAATAAGTCAAAGTTGAAACACAGAAGGCAGAAATAGCACCATTAGTCCTGGTTTTACTATGTACTTTAAAAAATTTTTTTTGTAAGTTTTGATGCTCTTGCAATTTTTTAATTATCTACCAGTACTTTTAATATTGATAACTGCCGAGAGTGAGTCACAGAAAAAAATAGTTTCAAGTACATTTCCTACATTAAATAATGGAACAAAAGCCGTTTAATCTTTTCAGAAGCTTAGGTCCGAGATGAAAACTATATACATTACTGTATAGCACATTATATTTAGTTGTATAAAATGCCTCATACACAGTACAGTATATAAAAATATCCTTAAATGACTTGAATCTATGAAATTGTAGCAACATCAATGAAAACAAACACAAGCAAGTCTTCAAAATCTTTCCAAATTTCATAATAGCAACAAATATAAATAATTGTATTAAACTTTTGAACATTTCTGCCAAGATACAACATTCAGCAATACAAACTTTGAAGACAAATGTTTTGCAGATTCCACATACAATGTCCTATATTAAACATGAGATAAATTACATGTAACAAAGATTAATATTTAATAAATAACTTTTTTACCCCAATATCTCTTATCGTTATAGAAAAAATAAAATTTAGACAATAATAAGCAACAAAATGCAATAAGCTTGTGGCTTATCAAGATCCCTGCAAGCATTACATGTTCCAACATAAATGATGGAAGTTACTTTAATTCAATGCTCAATGAAACCAAGTTCGTTTGATAGGATGTATCACGCATAGTCAATACATATACAAACTTACGTTAACACAAAAATAAGGGCGACACTGAAATTATTTACTCTTATTACAACCTAGACACGAAGCAGCTGTATGCCAGCATCGCATGGAGGCCATAATGTTGATTCCCCCGAGATAGACTGCTGAAGTGACCAAGGTCACGAGTATTTATACCCCTGATGGTGATGTCACATTCTTTGTCACATGGAACAATGAGCCGGTGGTGTAACTGGTGGGTTACCTATACATAGCAAGGAACCAGCAGGTCTTGCAGTCGCCACCTGCCTGGAGCTCTGAGACTGGGTGAAGGGTGTACTGGTGGTGGTTTCTAGACATTCATCTGGGTTGAACTCCATACCAGTCGTAATATGTGATATGCAGAGTGATGAACAATGAAGATGAGAAGATGATTCCTGTCTCAATCAGTCTTCATTCATCTAGCCCCATGAATGGGTTTATTCAAATACTTGCAGTCCCTATATGGTGCGTGGGAAAGCTTCCTCACTTGAAACGCAGCTCTCCAACTACAGTTCAGTATTTGACTAAAATACCCACTCCTGTATTTAAAAATTAGGGTTATAACTATTATCAAATTAAAAATCATACAATTCTGAGTGATCATGACAAGGCGGATGCAACATCTTCAAGGAGCCGAGATGGGTGATCTTCCATTTCGCCGAAGCTCTTGATGGTTTCGAAACGTTCATCGTCCAACAGTCTCTCCAAGCACCACTGTATTTTCTTTAAGTCATATATTACATGATTTTTGCCAATTTCCCAGTATCCAAAGCTGAGAAGTGGACCTTTTCCTAAGAAGAGAAATTTATTTAATTTTGTCTGATTGGCTATTATTTTATGACATTGCATAGAAAGAAATCCACAACTTCCACAAGTACAGTGAATGGGAAGAAAATAAACAGTAATTTTAATTTAAAAAAATTTCTAACCTGTTAGGTAGTCGATCCTTCGTCGTGCCACAGTGCGAAGAAATGCGTAGAATTCTTTATAGTCCATGCCATGAGTGGCACGCAGCAACAGCTGACACTGACTGACCCAGTCATCCATTTCAGTGCAGTCCCGAATAGCATACTCGACCTGAGGTTTGTAATGCTTAGTACTTTTAGTGTTCGTTATCATAGCCAAGTCACCAAGCATTAATGCAACCACTTATGAAACCTGTACATTTTCCAACAATCATTGCAGCTTTGAAGCGTCCCAACAAAATAATTCCAGAAAGCCCAACAAAAAAAATCCAAAATGCCCAACAAATACAGTAACTACATACCAACTTTAACTGTATACAATACACCTTCCATTTCCCTTACCAATAATATTATAGGAAAATATGTTACATGTAATATTAATGGAATTACACAAAAATTTGTGTAATTAGGTACAAATATACTGTACCTAACCAATTTTATTTGGTTAGGTTGGTTAGGTACAGTATAACATGGAATAGTATAATACAGCAATGGCAATAACAGAATGTTATGGCACATAGTTGGTGAAGATGGAAGTGTTTGTATTTATGGCAGACCCCAATTTTTGGAGATAGGCAGTTTCAACATAATTTCCTTTTATAGTCCAGGAAATCTTAATATTTGTTATCGTAGTGTATAATGTTAAATTTGGGCACATTGTTTGCTTGTTGAAGATTTTTTATTTGAAGGTTACTTGGTTTGAGAATAAGTGGAATTTATTCTAGCACTTAAATTACTTAATGAACAATGAAAGTATACCTCACTTTACAAAAAATATATGCCTTCTAATAATGAGATTACATTTTCTTACCAATGACTCTTGATTTATATGCAGCAAATTTATTACCAAATTATGATATTATGAAGTTTCCTTATGATAGTTTTACAATAATAAAACAGATTTTGTGCATTTAAAGTATTGAAATCGGTCCATTAACTGCACCTGTCTCGCATATATTTTTGTTTGTCCATCCAAATGTTATCTCATTCAAACTGCCTTGACACTTCTGTTACTATTTAAATTTCATCATCTTAAATGACATACAAGTACTGTACCTCACTTTTAAATAACTTGAAAGGGTGCTCTAGAATCATAGTGACTTTGCATTTTTCTTCTGATAACTACATACTTTTCCATCTATACTTCACTTCCATAACTTTACATATTCTGACATCCTTTATCCTTCATGTTAACATGAGCAAGATTCAGGCACACATCATCCTGTCACCAAGACATCTCTTAGGTTTGCAAGACGGTGGTCATCAAGCAAGAACAAAGTAGGTGGGTAGTAAGTCAAATCTGCCAGAGCATAGAATCAAACTTTTAGCTGGTGCTTTACGAGCCCAGATGACAACCAACTGACCTACAATATTTTTAACCATATCTTCCTTAAAACATAGAAAACTGGAAATTGGAATTAAAGGTAAAAGAATAATTCTCCATCACTGTACATATTAGTGTTATGCTTGCTTACTTTTCTGATGTCTAGATATCCTGTGTACTCCATAACATTTGGGGTGGCAGTGCATCTGGGAGAAACTAGGCCTACGTGTCAAAGATTTTTGTAACGAGTCTGGCATCAAGAACTAACTAAAGTCACATCATATCCCAGAATATACTGGGACTATTTTAAATTTACAATTGTGTTAATGTGAACAAAAGGAAATGTGACGGTGGTACCTGGTTCAGGGACTCGACCAAAAAGTCCCAAGCTACGTGGATGTTGGTGCCATTTAACCAGTTGTGGTTGATAGAGATTGTGTCCTCCTAGAAATTAAACATTGACGAGTTATAATCAAAACATGAAGAATGCTGCTAAAGCACTTTTTCCATCTAATGATATGTTAAGAAAAGTTTGTAATTCAAACTCTGAAGGAAAATGTACAATATACAACCCTTGAAACACACACACATCATTTTAATATTGTCGACCCATATTGGACATATCATCCAAAGACGTTTTAAGTACTTTTTAACATTTGAAATGCCCATGGGGTACATAGTATTCCCAATCAGTATTTAAAGTCTCCAGCAAATATCTGCCACCTTAAAAATTAACTTTTTTCATATTCTCAAGGTAAGGATTTTTTCAAAATAGACAAAAAACTTGTATTCAATTTTTCCCCCACAGAGATAATGGTTAAGTTATACTGTGTTAAAAGTTATGAGTAACAACTTTTTTTCCTCTATTCACTTCCTCTCCATTATTCACTTCTCTTTCTCTCTATGATGTATAATTAGGTTCTATGGTGTATAATTATGTCTTGATAATATATATTCTAGACTAATATAAATTTTATCTGTAAGAGAAAATGTCTGTGTTCAAGGTTGAAGGCCAGATACTCGGAATTAGCGTCATTAAATTTTGCAGGATTAATGGCGATTTTATTGGAAGTGTCATAGTGGAGTCGGTGGGGGGGGGGGTTCAGCATAAAATAAAATCTGTATTTTAATAATAATGATAATAATAATAATAATTTAAATAGTTCATTTTGTTGGGAGACAGGAAGTTTGTGTGTGTGTGTGTGTACATATATACAGTATACTGTACTTAAGTCTTGTATCAAAGTCCCCCCTCCCCCCAGGTCGAACTACTGACCCACCCTAAGAAGCAAGCCTGCAACAGTTGCCCAACTCCCAGGCACCTATTTACTGCTAGGTGAACAGAGCCATTATGTGAAGGTATTTGTGACCAACTATTTCTGTCCCGCCTGGGACCATAAAATGTTAAAATCTAAACCCAGGATATGCTGACCCCTAGCAAACAACACAAGAGACACGTTACCCACTAATCAATCTAACAGGTTTCCTAAAAATTAGGTTTAAAAGATAGAATGCCTGAAATAGGACACATACAAGATGCAGGCAAAAATATGCTTTCTGAATACGTCCAAACCAAGAATGGCTGAAAAAACCTGTTGTGTGTGAAAAAAAATACCAAGCATCATCCTTGAATGCAAGGGAAAAAATTAATGCTAATTTTTGGTGTGGAAGGGGGTGGGGGGGGAAAGAGTTCTTGCCAATATAATTTTAATTGTGTTGTGGGACAGGCAGCCAATGTATATACAGTATATATAATAGGCTTATACAGAGGTCCCCCCCTCCCATTTAATCATGTGGGCCACAATGCCTCCCCACCCATTCCTCTCACCCAGTTTTATTACAACATTTATTCAGACTGCTTGCTTGAGCAACCTCATTCATAATGTTATCAGACCACCAACAAAAAAGAACCTGGGCTTTCGAGGAGAGCTGTATCCAGAAAGCATATTGTCGTGTGTAGTACGCATGTTCTGGGAGATGATTATAATCCAAAACAAGCAAATGTGTAATACAGAGAACACATTGTCTTACTAGGTTCCAGACTTGATGATGCCATCCTGAAGGAACAAATATAGTTTCTCCGAGTTCCTGGATCACCTCCAGGCGCCCTATCGCAGAAGGTGCTTTTGGATATTTGGAGGAATCACTGAGGGTGAAATGATATAGTGCATAAATATATGGGGTCTATCTACTCTTCTTCATGTACAAAATATTTATGTACCAAAAATTCAAATAATGATTCTTTACTGATTGCATCAATTATCTGCACTGCATTTTGACCATTTAGTAATTAACAAATAGAACAAGTTAATCATGGCAAAGTTGGGTATCATTCTTAGAGTCAACCTGGATGATGATCTAGGGTATTTAAACATACAGAATTAACCTTTTTTCTACTGAATTTCTACTTTGGCCACATTTTTTGATTGGGTCTACACAAGGCATAATACAAATAGTTTGTTTTTGCAATATTTGTTGCATCCATCTTAAGATCTTTCCAGCGATAAAAAAATATACAAGATATAAACCTATCTACTGTATATCAGTATCTCCTGACAGATTTAGGTCTACTCCATAGGGTGAAGTTCCTCTCTAGTGCCACCAAATGGCTGCAGCTACCAAGACTAAACTCCTGTTCTGGAGATCTGATGGCTGAACAAACATTTTATTATGTCTAAATAATATTTGTGATGCATTTGTTACGTAATTATCAAAAGAAGGCACCAAGCCGGGGAAGACTATGTAGCACCATCTAATGCATTTGCCAAAACTTGCATACTGGGAAAGCTTTTCGTAGTTCAACCATAACCGCTTAATACAGCAAAAAGGTTATATCATACCTCAATTCTGCAGAGTCTACATCATATATGGGTGTACCAAATGGGTCTCTCAAGTACTGGTCCTCGCCCGGTGGGTAAAACACCCATCTTTTACGTCCACAAATATTTGCCGACCAGCTATATGACCGGAACACATCTGCATGAAATGGAGTCCTGAAAAACAATTTTGAAATATTCATGTATTGTATACAGGCATGTTAAATTCTGAATTTACTCACAAACTAGATAATCTTAATTTGTAAATACTTATATATAAAATTATTTATTTAAAATTCATGCAGTATTTTAAATAAATTTAATTATGAAACAAAGATAAATTCCAACTAATACTGCCAAAATCCTGATCGGGGCATTTTTATGTTCTATTAATACTGTAACGTATGGCAATTTATGAGATGTACATCACAATACCCTGTACATAGCTGCAATACTATACACACGGTACACAGTACATTCAGTGATATAATGATCTGCCAAATCTGATATGCCTCTGCATAACCTACATACTGCATATGGTACAAAATTCATGAAAGCAATATTGAACAGGTATGGAGGATGTTACAGGAACAGTGAAGGCCAATTAATGTGATGGACACAAAATGCCCCAACACACTAGTGCATTGGGTTGGATGGTTTTAACTATAATAATAAAGGACTCACCAGCTACCCTTTGGTCCCATATATACAAATCGATAATCATCCTGGATATCTTCCCTGACTTCCCAGAATTCATTGAGCCAATCAGAGGCGAAGTACTGGAGGGTTGTGTAAGCACCATAATCAGGATATGCTCGCACAAAATGCCAGTCCTATAAAAGTTGAGTTATAAATAGAACACATCATACATCAAGGAA
This sequence comes from Procambarus clarkii, assembly GCF_040958095.1. Classification (NCBI taxonomy): domain Eukaryota; kingdom Metazoa; phylum Arthropoda; class Malacostraca; order Decapoda; family Cambaridae; genus Procambarus; species Procambarus clarkii. The sequence goes on along the minus strand of NC_091241.1, from coordinate 9,585,535 downwards.
GCTATGGTATTGCACAATTATACATTTACATACTGTATGTACAAATATGCAAGAACTAACTCCTTCATGTGTTTACCAGGTATTAAGAATCACACTCCTCCTCCTCCTCCTCAAAATCACTATCACACTATTGTAATGAATGGCACAAATATACTAACATTACCTTCAAGTAAAGACACTGTTTGGTTCCTGAAGATGTTTTCCTGAGGCCTTTCCAATAGTCAATATAGTCTTTCAACTTGTATGTAGTCTTCTCCTGCGAGTCATAGTGCTTTTGGTCACAGTTTGCCACGGGCACTTCTGCCTCCCCTGCAGCAGTGGAAAATAGTATCCTAAGATATATCTTTGTGACATAAAATTGTTCTTTCATAAACATGTTATGTATCTTGTCTATACTGACTTGAATTATTAGTTTTGCAATTTAAAAACTTCGGAATTAGTACGGTTGGCTTTGCTTTCGACTCACTATTGGGAATCCCAGGTGGGACAGAACTGGCACGTTTCCTTTCCAATAATGCCTCTGATCACCTAGCAGTAAATAGTACCCAGGTTGTTAGGCAACTGTTGTAAGGTTGCATTCTGGGAAGGGTCAGTAGTTGAACCCTAGGGAGACCTCAATACCAGCCTAATGTACATATATACACAGGCCTCCTGTCCCCGACAAAACAAATTATTATTATGCATGTACCAGCATTATACTCTTGAAGTATCTGCATGAAAAATAACCAGTCATCAACCATCACTGGTTGATGTACATTCCTAGAAAAAAAAATCAGACATATCACCAAAACTTATAAAACTAAAAACTAAAACATAAAACTAAACTCACAGATTTTAAGAATTTGTTTAATAAATACCTTTACATGTGCAGAAATGGAAGGTACCTTAAAAAAACAAATGTGTATACATAAGATGAGATATAAGAGAGATGGTTTTGCATTTTCACAAAGTTGATTATGAGGGAATAAAGAATGATCTGGTGTATGCAGATTATGAGGGATTAAAGAAGGATCTGGTATGTACAGATTACAAGGATTAAAGAAAGATCTGAGGTGTGCAGATTATGAGGGATTAAGGAAAGATCTGACTTGTGTATATTATGCAAACTGATGAATTAAACAATGATTTTGTTTACATGTAAATAATAATTATATGGTGCAGTAATATATACTGTCATAAAAATCAAGAGTTTGACATAATTGAACCAACTTTCTTTAGAGCCTCAGTAGCTCCCGAAGATTAAATCGGGTACCAATTAGCCATGCCTCAATACATCAGGCCTTCAAGACCCACTGTGAGGAGAGAGGAGCAGGGGGATCAGAAATTAACCACAAAACAGAGAAAACCATACAAGAAAGAATAATTGCACCAAAACAGGCAAGTGCTTAATGGAAATTAGGCACCTCTAGGTAAATACCCTAATAATAATAATGTATCTGACTGCCACCAGATGGCAACTCAGGTTCCCTGGGGTCTCAACCCACCATCCTCCTCACTCTGGATCAGCCCACGCAAAACTTCACAACTTCACAGGGAAGAAGGAAACCGGGCAGTAGCAGAGAGGTACTGGGGGCCCACCAGAAATAGGCATCTCATTGCATTCAATTATTTATTTCTTGAAGAAATCCTTAAGTAGTTAGCAGATTACTCTCAAAAAACAGAAAAGCAAACTTGTTCAATCCGTGGGAGAAACTAGGAAGAAAAAAAAAAAAGTACAGATTAAAAGGACACACACAAATCACCCAAGCACACACAAGCATGGGAAGACTGAAGGACAACCAACATAAAGTGAGAAGTCATCATCATCATCAGGACTTCCAAAAGTAGCTTTTTAACCAAGGAAAAAGGAAAAGCATCAGCACATCCCTAGATCGGGGACAAACAGCTGGCTGCCTGACTGAACCATCAGGCTGAGGATTTGGAAAGGCTGGTCTTAGAAATAAGGACCTAAGAAACAGAGCATTAACAGCATGAAGAGCGTGACAAAACACTGAACTGAGGCCAGACGACAGAGACCGTACTGAAACTCAACTGACATCAAAGAATGCCACCAAGAGCCTGCAAAGGCTCCAGGACATCCCATGTTGCCTGCAAATATTTTCTTTTACAAAATATAATGCAGGTAATCACCATACGTGGTTTAGCAAACCTTCATAACTAGCGGGATGTCACAGCCTATTTACTGGGGCCAGGTCTTGAACTATTCCACATGGCATAGGTCTACCTAGTAATAAAAAGCTGTGTATAAATGTATAACTAATGCATGATCACCTACAAGTCCTTTAATCATCATATTCAATAAATAACTATAACAATAAATCAGACATTGAGGAGATCTGCAACTACCAAAATGTTCTTGCAAGTACTGCACGTGAGCCCCGGCCGACGGTGTGACCCAGTCCGTCCTCGCCCGCCACTCCTCGGTGAAGCTGCTGGAGAACACACATGGCTTGTTCTTCTCCAGGAACTCCCTGAAGAACTCCTCGTAGGCTATGTGACCACAGATACGAGGTAAGGCAGTGAGGACCTGGTCTGGTGTTTCGCGGCCAGGGCTCGGCTCGCCGCTGCCCAGCTCGATCATCTGGACATGTAAACAGACAGACGACGTCTCCCAACTTACTAAAAGTACCTTACAACTAAATTATTAATTCAATATAATATTAATAACGATGATAATAATAATAGCAATAATATTTAATAGTGAAAAAGCAGAATATAGGTTTAAGGCTAGTTAAATTGCAGCAAACAACGGTATTACTTAATTGCTCAACCTATAGTCCGCTTATTAACAATCGCCAATATCATCTCAGTAAAATATAAAACGGTACGAGGAAGCCACATACACACAAAATGAAAATACCCTCAGAAGGTTTGCAAATGTGTATATTAGCCCTAAAACGTTGAGAGATGTGTTTGAAGAGTGGTGGAGCTTGTGGTGCCATCTGTGAGGGCGGCGGCGGTCGCTGTCAGTGGCGGCTGGGATGTGACACGGGACTCGTACACCGCTCTCTTCTCTACTATTATGGCGCTCGCAGCTGTTAATATAGTGTCTGTGTGATACTCTGATTGTGGATAAGTATAACAGAGTCTCTAGAGGAAAGTATGGAGTCGCGAGAGGAACGGTATAAGGGTGAGGAGAGTAGTGTGGAGGTGTCTGGGAGGGAGATGGTGGTGGCACTTGGTGATGGCAGCAGAGAGGGAGGAGGAGGAGGAGGGAAAGATGACCCCAAGAATAGCAGCTCCTCCCTCATGCTTGGCCTCCTTGATGAGTTCACCAAGATTTACTCTGATCGTCTGCAGCGCGTGGAGGAGACGGCTATGAAGTGTGACCAGCAGCAGTACTGGGAGGTAGGCACCCCATAGGCTCTTTGGGGAAGATTTTGGGACAACCTATTAAATCGTGATATTTTTTTTATTTTATACTGGTTATATATCATCATCGTCGTGACCTAACGTCTTGACTAGAAAAAGAGTTGTATAGACAAAGTTTTGGCGTGTTAAGGAGTTTATCTAAAAGTTATGTTCCTTCAACGTTGACAGTGGCACCTATTAGAGCCATTATATTATTTTAATGTAGCCAATCGGATTGCCAATGACGAACGGTCTTGAAAGCAACATATTCATAAATTCGTTCCATATGTCCTAAGTCTACATGTCGTAGGATAAGCTTGTTGCTGCTATACAGTCACTTTGAACCATCGTGTATTAATGCATTTATATGTATCCAACCCGTCCTCTTAAAAATAACGTCACTTTCATGTATCGCCTGCAATCACCCAAAATAATCACAGGTGTAAAGCATATTGATAGGGAAACAACACCGGGCAGATTGACTACGAACAGAAGTCCAATGAACAAATCTGTTCATTGTTCAAATCAATGAACATTGAAGTCCAAACTGTAATGGAAGGCCAACATACACACATACACACCTATCAGTGTACCTGTCCATTTATACATAACGACAGTGATTGCATTTCTGCACAGCTAGTCGAGGTGTCAAGGTCACAATCACAACACTACACTACACTACTCTAGCTAAGGTTACGTTATACTTGGTCACGAGAAAAGCAAGTATACCAGACATGCAAGCTCGTGATAAAACCATAAGGACAAATGGGAGGAACTTTGACAAGCCGCCGGCGTCCTCTCCTTGTCAATGCCACTAGATATATAATGACCCTCGGGTAAATTCAGGTAAAACTGTACATTCTACAACAGGCACACTTGGGATGTTTGACTAGTATGCCATCTTGGATAAATTACATTAATTAGATCAATTATAGCCACCGTTGTTGTAATGTTCTTTATCTTGGGTAATGTTGAACAGTCTAAATGAAAATGTTCTCTGTTGATAATGTAGAGAATAAGGGTGTGCAGGCTACAGGTCGTCCCAATACGACCAGCCTTAAATAACATGGTGTGATCATACTATTGGCTCCTGCCATTGACATGTCTTGATCTGCATAATGTGCGCACATTGCAGTGCATCTGACCTAAATTTGTATGAATTAATAGTGCAATAGTAAAAGATTTTAATGCCGAATGGTCTTCCCACATGTTGACTCCACAAGCCAAGTACTATAAATAATTCATTCATTCATTTTGTCAGTCAGTCTGTGTATATTTATACGTTAGGCTTATATCGAGGTCTCCCAAGGTCTAACTATTGACCCTCCCCAGAATAAAATACAACAGCTAACTAACTCCAGGTTACTTATTTACTGCTAGGTGAACAGAGGCGTTAGGTGATAGGAAACGTGCCCAACCATTTCTGTCCCGTCTGGGATACCCCCTATTCCTATTTTTATATTAGTGTATGCCCTAGAAAACTAGTTTTTATTATCAAAACCGTTATCAGGTTTACAATCATTAAGATACTGGCTTATCGAAGATGTGGGTTCGACCCCATTGTAGTGTCTCAATATTTTCTCATAAACGCACAGTTCTTGTATTTTGACATTACTAACTAACTGACATTACTAAAATTCGACCATGCCCGAATATACTCGAGCATGCTTAATCGGTTCCTTTTATCAGAACTTTAAACATCCTCCTAAACCAAGATTACTTGATAATGGTCCAGGACGGACCGAAACGTGTTGCTCCAGCTTTTGATGTGTGGTTTGCTCGTCGTATCTTCACCCCTTCCAAAGTGCTATATAGTCTAATGGCTTGGCGCTTTCCCCCTGATAATTCCCTCCCCTCATTCGTATCTTCAGCCACGTTATTGTGACTCATCGTCTGCATCCTATCCAAGGTAACAGATAATACATTGCCTAACATTGCTTACATTTAACTATGTACAAACCCGCAATATAATTAATACGTATTTGAGTTAAAAAAAATATATAATATGCCGCATGAAAGATTTGTCCTGTCAGTTGGTCGTCTGCTGTTTGCAGAGACGTATCTAGGGAAAATAGTGCCTATGGTAAGCAATGGAACTGCGCCCCTATCCAAATAACTCGAGCCCATCTCTTGGATAACTTTACTATAAAATCATAAAATGCCTACACAATAAATTAAAACTAATAAATGCGTTTGGGCAACGGCCGCCACAGCGACGAGCCTACACACAAATGCCAAAGTCCATTCTATGCACCCGCCAAACCCTCTGTTTATGAATGAAAAACGGTTTACACGCGACTCTCAACTGATGACATTCGAACATTTCCGGAACAAGTGCTTCACTGACGAATTTTGTTCGAACCACATTATAAATGCTTCACCCACGTTCTACAAATAAAAGTACTCGCCAACCTATGCCTATATATTCACAATATGCTAATACTTTATAATATTAATTTATATTTGAGAAGATTTCTGTTTTAAATGAACAGCATGTTAAAATTTATGAATGCGTCTGTGGGGTCAACCGCTGGATGTAATGGAATTGAGTCGAGGATGGATGCAGGGGCTGACCAATATCATGGTACTGTATACAAATACGTATAACAATTGATTGTACTGTATATGCTAATACAGTATTTATATATTGCATTGAAAGTTTCTTCTTGACAACGAGAAGCTGTGCATGATCTAGCATGACTGTAAACTGGGGGATATTTGCCACAACATTCGTCCTACTCCTGGGTCTTATTTCTTTTAGAATCTGATTTATATAAGCATAGTAAATAGGTTAGTGGCGTTTTGCTTAGATTCTGGCAGTAAGCAGCGTTGTTGAACCCTGGCTGTAGGAGTTAGTCTGGGGTGTGTATTCACTGGGTCTCTTGCACTAATTTGAGGTTTGGCACCTAGTCAGACGGGTGTGGGTTGTGATGTAACGCCACCGGGTGGGCGTGTTTAGGGGGGGGGGGGTGGCTGATTGATGGATGAGACCTGAATCCCGTTTCTACTCTGTCGCCTACCCGTCTGCCTCATGTTAATGTATATCTTGAGATGATTTCGGGGCTTTAGTGTCCCCGCGGTCCGGTCCTCGACCAGGCCTCCCCCGCCCCCAGGAAGCAGCCCGTGACAGCTGACAAACCCCCAGGTACATATTTACTGCTAGGTAACAGAGGCATAGGGTGAAAGAAACTCAGTCCATCGTTTCTCGCCGGCGCCATGGATCGAACCCGGGACCACAGGATCACGTGTACAGCGTGCGATATATGCCAACCCATGGTGGACAGGCCACCGAACTTTCAAACCACCTCTCTCTCTACACCCACATCCTCTGCCTGAATTTCATCTCCCCATCCCTCTACCTCCCCCATCCTTTCCCATCCCCTTGGACATAAAGAAGTGCTGTCCGCTCGGCCGGCCGGCCCTCCATGTAAATTTGTCCGATTTACCAAAGGATCCACTTAACACTAGTGGACCTCAAGGGAATCGACAGGGTAGATAAAGACAGGCTATTTAACACAAGGGGGACACGCACTTGGGGACAGGTGGAAACTGAGTGCCCAAATGAGCCACAGAGATGTTAGAAAGAACTTTTTTAGTGTCAGAGTGGTTGACAAATGGAATGCATTAGGAAGTGATGTGGTGGAGGCTGACTCCATACACAGTTTCAAGTGTAGATATGATAGAGCCCAATAGGCTCGGGAACCTGTACACCTGTTGATTGACGGTTGAGAGGCGGGACCAAAGAGCCAGAGCTCAACCCCTGCAAGCACAACTAGGTGAGTACTAGTGGCTTCGACGAGGACAGGACGCCGGCGGCTTGTTGAAGGTCCCCCACATTTGCCTTGATCTTTTCCAGATAGATTTTAAAAACCTAAGTTTTTTGGCATTTGTGGCTTCGGCGGGTAGGCAGTTCCTTGGGTTTATAACCCTGTGGGTGAAAAAGCATCTGTTCTCAATTCTACATAGAGGTTTGTTGAGCTTGAAAGATTGGTGATTGTGAGCAGATTGTATTCCTACTGAATGGTTGTGCTCAACGGATATATAGTCCACTGTACACAACCCAAGAATTTACACACACATTGTAACTATATGTTTGACATACACTGTAACTGTTTGACTATTTAGAACGGGATGACGTATCCCAAATCCAAGGACTTTATCTCGGTTTTGCCTGTCATATCAGCCCGTTGTCCTAAAGTTTTCCAACGTCAAGAAAATGTAATAAAGTCCTCCCCCCCCCAACCTACCAGCAGACCCAAAACAAGAAAACGGGACAGTATGTCAATTTTGCGAGTCGCTGCCATTTTCTAGTTCAATTTTTGGCCTTGGGTAGAGAATACGTCAAAATTCGACGTTCTATTAAGAGGGCAGGTTGACCGTAGTTAGTGAATGTAATTGCAATGAATTTTCTCAGGATGGCGGGGGGGGGGGGGACGGCAGCTTGTGTGCGTATATTCGTTAGGCCTATATACAGGGAACCCCCTACCCCCCCCTTTACCCACCCAGGTCCACCCTAAGGACAAATTAGTAAGCCCCTAAGATGCAACCCCCACAAGAAGCTGGCTATAACTCCCTGGTACCTATACTTGCTGCTAGGTAAACAGAGGCATTAGGTGATGGGAAACATGCCCAACCATTTCTGTCTCGCACGGGATTCGCCTTGCCTGCGAGTTTTATCTTACTCATCATGACATTTACTACGAGCCTCGCAATTTTACAATAAAATTTAGAGAAACTAATTAGTTCTCCGCTAATGTAGACTGCTTTGCTTAAATAATGTTGAGATTCCTTTATTGAGGTGAAATAACGCCACAGTTTGTTTATTGGTAAATGTAAAAAAAAAACACTTTAAAAGGTGGAGGATAAAAGGAGGGTTTGTGGAGAGTTAGTGTGTGGGAGTGGGGGGGAGGGGGCAGGTGCAGCTGACACCACACCGTCACTACACTAGGCTCTGACGACGTGGCATTCATTATATGCGTAGCCCGTCCTCAACAGCGTTAGTAACTAAAGTGAGGTATTAACTCGCTCGAACCTAACCTAACCGAGGACCAACGAATAGAAAACGGGACATCACGTCAAGTTTGCGACCCGCTACTATTGCACGACACCTTTTGTCGCGAGGTAAAGTATACGTCAAAATGCGACGTGCGTTGTTAGACGGACGGGTTGTTAGACCTAGAGAGGACCATAATAAAGCTATCAGGACTTACTCTCCCCGGTAATAGGAAAACCATCACAGTTCGCTTTCTTTGCATTAATTAAGTGTAAATATTAGATTTTTGTAGACATGCGTCCCTATGTTCATGAAATAGGAAGGAAATGTAGATGTTTATCTCAGAATGTTTGGTAATATGTTTATTGTTTGTGATGTGTTTATATGTATTAACACGATGTACTGAACGGGGTGAGAATAGCTTGAGCTACCTCATCCCTTTGTGTGTATTTTATCTCAATAAACTTATTTCAATTTCATGAAATAGAGTAGAGTCGCTTTACACACAAATCACAATAGCGTGATGCATCAGATGAACAAATCCACAGGGATCCACGAAGTCCTGGTTTGTGTCTCAGGAGAGGCTGCAGGGTCCAAGTAAATTCAGTAGAATTTCTGGTTGCAATTCTTATACCATGTCGTAGCTGGGTTGATTAAGGCAGCGTCTGGGATGCTCTCGGACGTAGGTTCGAATCCTCGTCACGGCCCTTGTGGATTTGTTCATTAGAGTCGCTTTATTGAAACAACAAGAACGAAGGTAAAAGACGGGTGTTGGTGTGGACCAATTAAATTAGCACAAAATGTTGCAAAAAATGTTATATAATTTTTGGACGACAGGATGGTTCACTCCCCCCCCCCCCCCCTTGCTGCCGCTCACAGGATGAGTATAAGGTGCACAATGGACTCGCTGCCCCCAGCCCCAACAATCACTCAGGAGTGATGCTGCCCAATAAACTCGCCCCTCAGAGAACACTTTAAACCGCATTCCATGCGGCGATCATGCCGCCTTATTTCCTCTGAACTAGTTAGGTCGAGATCATTAACGTGTCTCGCAGCTCAAAAATAGCCCAGCTTGCTACTTGACACTTTTTGTTCAGAGTAGCTGAATCTAAAACAGCAGCAGCGAAGGCCGCTGAAGGCAGGTTGCTGTTCTCACTCATCCTGTGAGTAAACATTTTGCCATAGTGGCATAACTGTGCAGCGTCACTCATTCTGCGAGTGAATCGAAAAACCAGCATGGAAAAATCAGCACGAACACCATAAACTATTTAATAAATGTAAACAAAGCTGCCGTGACTGGTGAAAGATGCACAGCTTTCGCAGATGTGTAAATGCTCTATGAACCCTGGCCGTGTTTGGTGGGACTGCGGTAGCCGTGTGGGTTTGTATGTGGTGGAGGCCGTGGTTGGTATTGTGTAATACAAGACATGTGGTGGGCAGACCTGCGGGCCTCCGCAAGTTGTCCGGTTAGTGTTGATTATGGTCTTAACCGCCAACCCTTGCATGTGGTCATGCTGCATGTAAGGGTTACACAAGACTCAACTGATGACGTTCAAACACTTCCCGAATAAATGCTTCGCTGACGAAATTTGTTTGAACCACAACGCTCTAAATGCTTCACCCAAGTACTGCAAATACAAATAATTGTCAAAAGAACAAAAACGCCTAGGCCATAAACCAAATGTTAATATATAATAAGTGATTTATATAGACAATTGAACGTACGGTATGTTAGAATTAACGAACATGTTTTTTTTTTTTTATCGGCCGCTGCATGAATGAGCACAGCCTAATGGTGGGTTGAAAAATGCTCACGTGAACAGAAGCATCAAGTGTAGGACAAATGACAAATCGTTTCGCTGGGAATTGATCCCTGGACATTTATAGGTTCAAGCCAACTGCACTAACCCCCGCGTTACAGGTTGCCCAGACACGCTCAGTACAAGTATATATCAAACTTTACCATGAAAAGAATGGATTTGAAATTGTACGACTTGGTAATGGTGTAGGACGGACCGGAACGTCGCGCAACCTATCTTATTACCATGGATAAATTACCTGAAATCCTTGCACTGTATCCACATTTCGCTTCCAGTAGATGAACGACATATGAGATTCAGAAACAAGTAGTGCATTGTGAGGACTAATAATAAACAGAAGCTCCCCTATGACTGTAATATCCCCCATTGGTTGGTTGGTTCTCGTTTCTTCATCTTCTGGTGTGTGGTCATCATTTGATTTTGATTTCTGTATAATTTACCGCTATGGCGTCAGACACGACCATTCGGGGCGGACACTGAAAACGATAACAGCAAATGATAGGAAACAGGAAAATGGAGCAACACCAAACAATATCTTTCACAGGTTAGTGCGACGTTTGACATTGGCGACAAGTTGTCAGAGTTCAGCAGGTCGTAGTGACAGTAAAGCACCGACAAAACTACCTTCTGGGCCATACAAGGAAACTTGAAGAGTCGAAGGAGTATGCACCCAGGAAATTGACTTCGTAAATTATTGTTGTTGGCAAATGGCTTTGTTAAAATGGCCTTGCTGGCAACTGTGCCACTGCAGGAGACTACAGAAAAGCTGAAAACTCTGGAGACAGTCAGTTGGCATTGAGCGTCAGAGGCGGGAGTTGTGTTCTTTGTGGGACCCGCTTCTCACGAGGTACCCCTGCACACAGCTTTGCTCCAGCGTTTGTACTTACTATTACGGTGCGCTAAATGGTCATTTGAGTTGGCTGAATTAGGTGCAAGGAGGAGGGATTTGTGTAAGTACCTTGTATATATAACACCCAGCCCCCTGGTACCCACTTTCCTTTCTTTTACTCTACCTTGTTTTACAGTTGCTACTTGTCCTCGCCATCATCCACCCCTCCACTCTCCTCCAGCCATCATGCTCTCCCTCCTCTCGCCATCATCCTCCCCCTCTCCATCATGCTCCACCCCCTCCTCCAAACTCATGAAACCATACAAGAGTGACACAGTATCCAGGTGAACCCAGACAAGTATAGGTCGCAGAACAGATAAGTTTTACTGAAGTGTATCAGGTGTGTGGGTAGCCACACACCTGGTGGGAATTAACATCTGTATCTATATAATAGAATGTGTGAAATAGATGGCCAGACGATTGGGGCTAGCCTCGCTCAATTTTCCGAGATGACAGAGTTGGGGACGGCAAATGTCATAGCCAGTAACCTGAATGTTCGGGTTCTACAGAGATGTTAGAGAAATTTTCAGAGAGAAGGAAGGGACAGATGGGAAATTTAGAGTGGGGAGGTGGGAAAGAGGAATGAAACGGGGCAGTCTGGTACCCCCATCTGAGCCTAACATTTTAAAAGCACTACGATCACCTTCTGTGGTTGTTCAATAAATCTTTGAACTATATGTTTGACAAATCTTTCACCCTGTCCATGGAGGACAGAAGAAAATGTATATATGCTAGTTAGCATTGTAAATGTGTGGCCACGTCTGTGGTAGAAAATAATAATAATAAAAAAACCATCTAGCAAGAACATGTGAATTCGGTGAACTACATCACCCACTGGCCATGTGTGGCAGCTCCTAGTCACATCAACCATTTGGCTCATGCATGTCCAACCCGCGCTTGAAACAAGCAAACACGCTCCCACGTCTAATACGTTACCCGGTGACCTGTAATATTAAATGTCTTGTTGCTAACTCTTCCGTACATTTATATAATAATTATTGACCAAAGATCCCTGCTAATTATGAATTTCTCGCATTCAGACTTCGCAATTTCAACATTGTCTAGCTGATATGTTAACTTGTAGGTTAGCGCCTAAGCTAACCTACAATTAACCAAGAACAATTGGTTAATTATCAGTTAATTATTTTTAAATAACCAAGCGCCTAAGCTACGAATCTTACAATTTGTTTCCGATAATAAACTGCGTCTGCCAATTTTCATTGGAAATTGTTGATGTTTAAATGACAGTTGCGTAAATAATGACAGTAATAGTACTCTTTGTTTGCACTACACACAGAAATCACAATAGCGTGATGCATCAAATGAACAAATCCACAAGGGCCGTGACGAGGACGAGGATCCTCGTCACTCGTCCCTTGTGGATTTGTTCATTGTCTCTGTTTGATTTGGCAAGCAAAGGGCCACTACAGGCCTAGGCGTGTTCATCTGGTAGATCCCAAGTCATTTCCCACAGATCTCGAACACAGTTCACTTTTGGCTGTCGTCTTATCTTGAAGCTGCTAGTTTATCCTTAGCATTACCAACACCAGTCGACTCAAAGCCATGACAATCGTAGGCCTATACTGATTTGCCAACTGGCGAGAGGCAAAAGGCTCTCACAAGATAACTGAGTTTTTCACGCACAAGAGTCAACAAAACTGTATATGACGAATGTTAAGGTCAAAATTCTGACCTGTTTAGGCAGTGGTCAAGAGGATCTTAGATTACTAATTTCCAATGTAAAAACGGGTACGCTTAGCGATAGACTGTCTGCCTGCCCTTGTTTTTAATTGTGGGGAATTTATTGGTCATCATTTGCAAATATTGTTTATAATCTAAGTCAAAGCAGACAAGAGAAAGCCTTGTGGGAAATTGTTGCATTAGCTAGTGAATATAAGTAGGCGTTCTTAAGAACTGATTGATGCATGTAACAAATCTGAATGTTGATGCCTTTATAAATGTGAGGATACGTTTGTAATAGTAGGCCTATCTTTTTGAACAGCACGGTAATCAATCCAGATACTGTGGTGTTGCAAGGATTTTATTTTTGGCTACAACTAAGTTAACCTCCGAGGCCGAGTGCCATCAGAATATTCATCCTGTAAATTAGGACGAACCGTAAAACATTCACTTGTAACCACCTCCATAGTATTGAATATCAAACTTCAAGGTTCTGGACCCGCACAATCGGCTATCCTCTTCTCATATGCATATGGATGTCTAGCAAGGCAGCAGTAAAAGCCGGAAGCATCCTCAAGAGTTATATGGTCAGATCCTACACAAGACGGTTCGAGAAAGCTCGTTTCCTGATTGTTAAAACTGTATGTATTATTGTCGGTATGTATTAACTTAGGTTGTGTTAAGCTATGTTAGACTGTATTAGCTTAGCTGAAGCTGGGTAAACTTGTGCAAGTTGCAAAGTCAGTTGACGAAGCATCATATATATACGATCTGACTTTTATCTGTCCTGAATGCCCAAAGATCTAGAAGCTTAGTTACTCGGATTACTCAGGAGTTTTATTGTAGTTTTAAAGTATGTATGTATATAAAATAATTTAACAATTATTTAATTCCTCCGGAAATATCAGCAATTGTTAACTGGCTTGTGAGTCTTAACCCTGAAGAGGTATTAATTTTGATGGAAAGCAGCTGGCGGTAACGTGAGCCGAGTGGAGGATTGTGTTTAGAGTGGTGGGAATACTTATTAGCCTTAGTACCTTCACAACACTGTCACTTGCTTAGCTAAAACAATTATGGGGTTCACTTCCTGAACACATTGTGCCTCTTGTAACCTTTTTCACCACCGCCCACGGGATGGGTATGGGGTGCATAATAAAGAAATGAATAATAATTAGTGACCACGAGGACGCAGGGTCTAGTTATGCCTCGCCTACTACCCTTGTTGTACCTGTTGCCTTATTTAACTATTTTGACATTTGAATGTTTTGTCGAATGTGGCCATAAAGTTGTGGATGGAGGTGGCTTCCACAACTTCTTTTTTCTTTCCACTTACTAACCAGCCGTGCAGGGTGTGGGCAATTCCTTCGACTCGTCCTCAGGCTTTGTTTATCCATTCAACAGCAGACTTCCAAAGACACGTTCATCTATATTCTATTCTATCGTACTGGGAGTTCAAAATCGGTGATTTCTCGTATATAAATGGTTATATATTAGAATTTGGCATATAGTTAGTCCTAAATTAGGCGTTTAAGTTCCGTTGGCAATTATTTGCATTTTGCAATACGTGGGTGAAGTGTGTAGGGAGTTGGGGTTTCCTTACATTTCTTGACACAATATCGAAGAGTATCGATGATTCATCGTTGAAACAACGTTATCAACACCAAACATCTGGTGTTGCTCTTGCATATTGTGCCTACCGAGCATCTTTGTTACTTGTGTTTCACGCCGACATGATTAATATGCCCTTGCGTAAACCTATGCTACCGCTGAAGTTAAACCCCGACTTTCAAACATGCAGGTAATTTTGCATTTGATTACTAACACGAGCCTATGGTGATCTCAAAATCCCCAACGGACAAAACATGATGTACTATAAATCCTAGCGGCTCACATTCTCGTTTTCTGTGTGAGTCGCGCGATTAGGTTAGGTTTGTGTGTTGTAGTACACCATTTTCTGAGCTTTGTGACAACTGGAGCAGCCCGTCCTCCTAAGGATAAAACTTCAGGAAAACGTTTAATTTAGTGTCCTCTCGTAATCTAACAGACTAAGCCAGAGGACCCCAAGCAGAAAACGGGACAGTACGTCACTTTCCGGACTGGTGTTGCGTGCTTACGTGCAGGGAACGAGTTCCAACCCCTTGGCCCAGCCTCGTAACCGAATGATCGCCAGGCATGGTGCGTCATGACCTCTCGGGGCTTCCATGATGTTTATTTATGAATTCGTGCATGGACTTTAATTCCTTTATTTCATGCTGAATGTGGCACAAGAGATGTTGCTCAATCTCTCGTTCTGGTTCCCCTCTCTCGTGTGACCCCTCGTCGTCTTGTCTCACCTCTTGTGTGACCCCTCACTGTGTCCTGATCTCGCCCTGCATGTTGCCCTAGTGTGTTATCTTGAGGTTATTTTGAGATGATTTCGGGGCTTTAGTGTCCCCGCGACCCGGTCCTCGACCAGGCCTCCACCCCCAGGAAGTAGCCCATGACAGCTGACTGACCTATTTTACTGCTAGGTAACAGGGGCATAGGGTGAAAGAAACTCAGCCCATTGTTTCTCGCCGGCGCCCGGGATCGAACCTAGGACCACAGGATCACAAGTCCAGCGTGCTGTCCGCTCGGCCGACCGGCTCCCGATGTTGACTTAGCACCCTTCTGATAATTACAATGATGAAGGTCAGACGCTCGTGGGTAGCCTTGCCAAACTTGGCAGTGTGACTGGTGGTAGTAAGTGGACGCTCATAAGGGAGGGGGGCCAGGGTCAGCCCCCATGCCCCTTTTGAAGGTGTCGGACCGCCATGAAGTCTGCCTTCCATTCATGAAGTCGGTGGAGATATAATGGTCGGGCCAACTCCAATTACTCAGGGCCTCCCAACACTAAAATAGTGTTACAACCTTTTGGGATCGACCCGGGCAAAGACGGGTACCTCTTCAAGTTTTATATAATCTTCCTTGGTAATTCATACCCGTTTTCGTTTGTTGGCAGGTATTTAGGGTAGACTATGGAGTTAATGTTTCCTGTGTGTTTGCTGGCGGAAATTTATTTTAATGTTTTCATGAGATTAATGGTACTCAGAGTGGAACGAGTTGCTTAGAGAGCGTGGAGGGGGGGGGGTGTCTTGAGGGAGGAGAGGTGGGGAATGTGGGGGTTGGAGGAGGGAGGCTTGAGGGTATATGATTGGCGTAGAGAGAGAGAGAGGGGGGGGGGGGTGTTGGAAGCCGGAAATATTAGTTGGATACATAAGCGGTATCTTCGGGACATCCTCTCTGAATGACGTCAAACACTCTGGTCTATCAGACGTGGAGATTGTAGGGGGGGAGGAGGGGGGAGGGTCGTGGGAAGGAGCTGTACTGACCTATCAGTGTCTACGGGGGTAATGAGGTCTGGCGCTCTATGCCCTGCTTACTGTGTTTCAAATGATACCTGGTACTCTACTAGACTACTATAGTACCTGTTTCGTTTGAATTTAACTATTGACGTTGAAATTATTTATCAAATCTGGCCTTTCTTGTGACTGGAGGTGGCTTCAACAACTTCCTCTTTTAGAGCATTCTACTTGTTAAGTACCCGTACAGGGAACAAGCACTTCGATCCTTACGTCCCATCGGTTCAACCAAGTTTCCAGCATAAGAACATAACATAAGAACAATTTTTTATAATATTATTATTATTATTATTATTATTATAATATAGAATATAATAATATAGAATATTTTATAATATTATTATTATAATATTATTTGACATAAACTATGTAACCCTTCCCTAGTCTAGGGTAGCAATTGACAGATGCGATGTAGCTCTTCATGTAGCCTAGGGTAGGTGCATACATGCGGATGTACCTAAATGTGTTGATAAACAACAATTAGTGTGGACGAGGAAATGTGTCCCGGGTCATAAATATAGAGCTGGTGGCGGCGTTAATGTGTGGAGAAAGCCAAAGGGTTTTCCTGGCGTCACAAGTGATGTGTGGAGACTTTCTGGGAACTTCTTCCTCTCTTGGCCTCCAGTGATTGTTGCATCAGGCTACCGTAGGTTACTTAGTGTCCCATTTTCTTTGTGATTCGGATGCACCTTATTATGCATAGGCCTATTAGAGGTGCATTTGTTGGGCTTTAACTAATTGCAGCATAAATTAACAAGTGTTCACTACAAAATGTATATACTACATAGGCTACAGTAGGTATATATTACAAGTTATAATGTTACTGGTGCCAAACTGAGCAATAGTTTCCTGTCGTGTGCCTGCGTAGGTGCTCGAGGGTTGAGCTTCAGCTCTTTGACGTCTTATCATATGTGGGAGACGTGATCCAGTGACTTCACTTGGCTAATCTTGAAACTGTAAGTCTGGAGCTTACAACAACTAACGCTATGAACATCATAGGTTCACGGTTATTAAGTATTTTCCAACGAACATAAGAAACATTGCCGGAACAAAATGTCAGAGAGAAAATTAGACACGTTCCTGCAAGAACTGCCGAGCCAACTGGGTTATGGTGACTGTATGGGTCTGGGGACCGCTCCAAGCAAACGGCCTGTTGGACAACATGGTTTCAGAACTGGACGCTCTTGCCAATCACAGTTGCTGGACCACTATGACATGGCCTTGGATGCCATGGAAGACAAGCAAAACGCTGATGTAATTTACAGATTTTGCAAAAGCCTTCGACAAATGTGACCATGGTGTTATTGCACACAAAATGCGTTCAAAAGGAATTTGCCGGAAAAATAGGCAGATGGGTGTACAATTCTTGACTAACAGAACCCAATGTGTAATAGTCAACAAAATAAAATCCGGACAATCAACCATAAAGAGTCCCCCAGGGTACTGTGCTTATGCTCCAGTACTTTTTATCATCATATCGGACATAGATAAGGACACATTCTATAGTACTGTATCATATTTTGCAGATGACATTAGGATTCTTAAGAACATAAGAACATAATAACAAAGGCAACTGCAGAAGGCCTATTGGCCCATACGAGGCAGCTCCTATTTATAACCACCCAATCTCACTCATATACATGTCCAACCCATGCTTGAAACAATCGAGGGACCCCACCTCCACCACGTTACGCCTTCCCCTCCTTTTCTCTCCCCTCCCCTCCCTCTTTTCTCCGCATTTCCCCTCTTCTATCTGTTCTCTCTTCCACCTCCCGTCCCATCACACTCGCCATATTTCAAGTAGTTCATCCCGTCCCCCGCCCCACATCCTTGTTGAGGCAGCACACAGCTGCTCATCTAGTTCTTCACGCACTGTTCTCTACAGTTGTAAGTTTAATGTCGTTAAGGGAAGCGGGGCCAGCAGGGGCAGGTAATATATCAGAAGCAGGTGTGTGTGTGTGTGTGTGTGTGTGTGTGTGTGTGTGTGTGTGTGTGTGTGTGTGTGTGTGTGGGTGGGTGGGTGGGTGGGTGGGTGGGTGGGGGGGGGGAGTGTGGTAGACTGGTACTACCGAGGGTGTTGGCTAGCCAAGTGTGGGCGCTGGGTGGGGAATATTTGTTAGGTTCAGCATGCGGGCGGGCTCTTTTTCTCCCTCCCACCGCCCCTCTCTCTCTCTTGCCACGCTCAGAGTTGTTTTGTGTGTGGGTGGTAACACTATCGTGCTTAATATAGTCTAGAGGTTGTTAGGTTAGAATTAGCTATCACTGCACCTCGATACCATGGTTTGACTGCACAAAAGACAGCAGGAGTCTAGCCAGTTGCAGTTAACTTGTGTGTTTGGGATTTGCTGTTTTTCTCCTGTATGATAAAATCCTTAAATTTTGAGCTGTTGTTCCTAGCCATTCATATGTAAAGTAAAACCAAGCGATTCTCATCCTTTGTAGTCACGTTGGTATGTAATAGGACAAGTGATGGCGATTTCAAGTCTGGCGAGAAGATATGGGGACATACCGAGTATGTCCCGTTGGAATCGGTTGGAAGTCTGCAATTGTAAAAATTGTTATCAGTATACTATAGCATAAAGCGTATATAGGACGCTTTGAACGCTTCGTATTTTTCCGTATAGCATAAAGTAGTATAATTATTACATGTCCATCAGTAGCCGCGATTGACCACATCTCTACTTCCTCATCCCGGCCTTACGGCAGCTAGGCTTTCCCTGGGTGATGAGCCATTAAACTCGTTCGGTTACATAAAAATATGGTTACGTCACGGAGAACAATGAGAGGTGGAGAAGGAAGCTGGCACCACATTGTTTCCGCTTGCATAATTTCCATCTGTGGCCCATGGCACAGAGAAGCGGTGCTCAAAACTCTTAGATATTCTGGGTTGAAAGATGAGGTTGATAAAGCCACCCCCCCCCCCAATGTATTTGATGTATACGATGTATACTTGGATAAAAATCCTTAGTGCCTAGAGGTAGGAGGGGGTAGATAGATTCACGCACAGACGACCCATTAAAAATGTTTGAACGGCCTGTCCTCACATTGCGACTAGCATCTGAACGTTGAGAGCTTCCCATGAACCCCCACAACCATCGCAGGTGCCACGCCCAGCGCATCCATATCCACTTAGGGATAAAATTCTCGAAAAAAAAAGTTGGCGGATTTGGAATTTTTTTTGTTGGCAGATGTGATTTTTTTTATTGTCGGATTTTAATTTTGTCAGATTTTAAGTTAAATTTTTGTCCCATACTTTCTTTGAAGCTGATAAGACGCATATGGTCCTCTTATTTACATCGTGCTGTCTAAAGTCCATTACCTGTTTGCCTCTCCTTCAGTTCTTCGTCTCGGCACCATACTGGGTTACTTACACCTCAACTCTGGTGCCTTTGGTTCGTCCCCTATCTTGAAACTGTATGTATGTGGAAACTGGCGTTCTGTCTCGACAATCGGGTTGCCATATTTCCGTATTTTCCAGGACATGACCTGGATTCAGGTGTTTACATTTGAGCGGATTTTTTTCTTATTTTATGTTTGCGGATTATAAATTTGTGGTTGGCGGATTTAGATTTTTTATTGACGAATTTGGATTTTTTGTTGGCGGATTTGACTCTTTTTCGTTGGTGGATTTAGACTTTTGTGTGAACTAAACCTTATTGATACCTAACTTACCGACCCATGCATAGAAAATGATTGTTCTTGAACCGCTATAATTTATAGTACTGTACCACATTATTCGTAGGTTGGGGATTTTCATGTCGAAGCATGTGTTACTTGAGAGGACAGGTTGTAGCCAAAGTATTGACTCTTGATATCATAGTATGAGGGTAGACTAAATGAGCCGAGCTACCATCACTGAAGGGTTTCACCACTACCCACGGGATGGGTATGGGGTGCATAATAAAGAAAATCAATCAAATGAAGGAAGATATGATAGATGTAACTAAGATATTGACAGACAAAATAAATCGATAGGCAATAGACAGAAACAAAACAGAGGTTACCTAAATTTACCAGAGGGTTACCTTACCTTGAGGTTACCTTGAGGTGCTTCCGGGGCTTAGCGTCCCCGCGGCCCGGTCGTCGACCAGGCCTCCTGGTTGCTGGACAGGGTCAACAGGGACAGAAAGCCGGTGGCTTATCAAAGATGCACTGTTAGTCCTCAGTATTTTTCCAGCTGAATTATAACTTAAATACTGTACTGCTATATTAATTAGTTTTTAAGACTGATGGATAGGTGATTTCATTCACCCTGTGGGCTATGGGTGAAAAAGCATCTCCTGATTTGTGTTGTAACCTTTGTTGTTTGTAACCTAGAGGCTGCTGGCCTTTGGAAAGTTACATTTGGACCTTTTAAAGAAGTGGTCTGAATTAATATCTTCCAATTTGTAAGGCAATTTAAAATTCTCAATGCATTTGAGAATTTTATCCTTTATCTTTTGGGATATAAGGCAATATGCCTTCAATATGTGATTAATGAATCCGTGATCATTATTAGGGGGTAGGAAGTCGTAAGTATATTATTTTGGGTAGCCTATATTAGTTACTGTAGTTTAATGCTGATAAATAAGTTCATTGACATTGAAATGTGTATGAATAGACCAAACATACATTGCACACTACTTTCAAATCAGTTATCAGTATATACAGTTATTAAATATGATTAGTAGTCACTAAGAACTCTTGACCACCAGGGGTCAAACGTGCATAACCAGGGTTCACCCCCAGCATGCACACAGTACTGAAACCACTTCTTAAACAATCACAACATTTCTGTATATACTGTGGATGCCTGGGGTGAGCCCTTGCTATGCAGGTTCGAACCCTGGTTAGGGTCATAGTTCTAAGTGATTTATGGCTTGGGGTAGCTTTCTCAAGCTTTCATGAATAGCAGTACATTTAATGGTTTGGTGCCCTTTCCTGATAATTACCTTACATTTCCCACAGAACAAAGTGCGTGTGTTGGAGTCGTGGGTGCGTGACCTCGGGGAGCAGAACGCAGTCTTGGTGGTCACTGTGGAGGAGCTGGAACGGGAGGCAGCAGACCGTGTGGCACTCTTGGAGGACCGCCTTGCAAAGATGGCCACCACCACCAGGGAGTCTTGCGTCTCTCTGCGAGACCATCAGATTCAGGTTTGATGGGGTGTATTTATGAAACAACTATGCATAGAAAGCTGTGGTGGGGATTGAGGGATGTTCTGGGGCAGGTGGGAATAGGGTGAGGGGGGGGGGGATGAGGCAGAGGCTTGTATAGTTGAATTGTGGTATGGGCTAGTGGTGCATGGTGGAGTTGACAGGTGGGATACTATGCAAATCTATCATAGTGGGGGGGGGCAGGAATGGGTGTGTGGTGGAGCTGTGATGTGCTAATAATATTGGTCATTCTTACATGCAGTGAGCATAACAGCAAATATATATGATAGGATGGATTATGAGAACCTTTAAATCATTCATGCTCTCCTGCCTCAAGTACTCGTCAGTACTCACTGCCATTGTTCAACCACTTAGACTGGACAGAAGAGCAACAGTCTTGCTCCTTGCAGGTTGATGTTCAATCCAAGTTAGTCAGTGGTTGAGCACCATTGCTTCCCACCATATTATTCCAAATTCATATCCTCATCCCTTCCATGTGCTATATAGCTGTATTGGCATAGTGCCTTCTGATAATCATTTTGCCTTCCCCTTTCAAAGTAGGAGAGTTTCCTGAAATAGATGAATAGAGAACATATACAACATTCATAGACATGATAAAGAAGCTAAATTATTGGGATCGTCTCGAAGCATCTGAAATGTGTTCTTGGGTAAGGAGACGAGAGAGGTATCATATATATATACTATATACGGAAGATATTAAAAGGCAGGTCCCAGATATGCACAATAAAATAGGAACATACTGAAGCAAAAGACATGATAGGAAATGTAAAACAGACCCAATAAGGAGTAGAGGTGCCATAGACACATCAGAGGTCCATTACTAGTCACTCCTCTCACCAAATACAAGGAATATTGCCAGAATTCAAGTAGATGTGTTAGAGACAGTTGAGAAAGTTCCTGTGGGAAGTGCCGTACCAACCAGGTTTTTAGTGGATATGTGAGATTGTGGGCTGCTTCAAGTAAAGCCTTTTTGATAAAGTTATCTCAACACAAGAATGGCCCCAGACTTGGGGGAATAATAGAATTTATGGAAGGAATTGCAGGCAAGGAGCAGGAAATATGTTTTGGTTTCGGTGAGGATTGCATTTTTTTTTTTTTTTTTTACCTCGGTAAGGAGTGCATTGTGGAGGGTGTGGCACAGTGAGGGGGTGTATTGTGGGGTTGTGGCATTGGCAAGTTGTGTGATTGGGGGAGGGGGGGGACATTATGTACTTGAGTGTTTGCCTGGAGGCAGTTGTAGGGTCCATCTCTAAAACCTGTTCAGTTTGAAACCCATGATTTTTGGATGAAATACTTGAGCAACTAGAATGTATAACATTTGATAATAAAGACCTTTAGGTCTATTACACTATTGGGTAGTGTACTGAATTTGTTTCACAAGCTTTACATAAAATGAGAATTATGCAATTAATAATGTGGTGGTGTTTATTTAGGGTACTAATTTTGACTATGCAATAATAATTATATTAATAATTTATTATTATTAAGAATATTACTATTAATATAATAATAACAAGGGTGAGGGAAGCACTAATTGCCTGTTGCTGCAGACCATTTGGAGATGAATATTAAATTCCTCTCCATCGTAGTCATTGGTATCCATAATGTTTGTCATCTTATAAAATGCTGCATGTTGCTTATACTGCACCATGCAAATTGCTGTAAGTTATTGTAAACATGTATTGTTGCTTACAACAATGTTTATGTTGTAAGCAACAATTTGATCTACGTTGTCCTCTGGCATCCATATGTATTCCTTTGGGTTTGTTGACAGGTATCGTCTCTAGTCACAGATAAAATTGGGTTGGAGAAGAAGGCTCAGAGTCTTGGAGAGAAGATGCTGGCTCTGGAGAGACGGAATGTGTGCCTCAAGGAGGAGAATAATAACCTACAAAGTGATCTCACAAATCTTGTGCAAGTGAGTGTAACTGTTCCATTTTGATTCATTGGTTTCAAGATTATTTCTTACTTGCTCAACCCCCCAAAAATGTAAACATTCCCTGCCAAGTGAAGTGTATGTTACAATGATATTGCTCTCATGTTTGGAAAACTTTGTTTTCATTTGTTGTTTAATTTCAGACAATGAGTATATTTGGGATAATTCTGGAGTACTGTACTAATGTTAAAAGCATAGCTTGTCAAATTTCTTGCCGACTTAAGTCATGGAAAGAGTACTTACAGTATTTTGTTCCCTGTAGGTAATAACCCGTGCGAGACAGACGGGTCAGTGGGAAGCTGATGATTTAACGTTCTCATGCGTGACGCCCGAGCAAGTGTTTGGGACAGTGTTATCATCCTCCAGGTTTGTAGTTGCACTTCCGTTTTATCATACAAATGTTTAAACATTGCATTTAAACAATAGGTTTCCTAAATATCTATACTATACCCTGTACATATTATTTTCTGTTTATGGTGTACAGTATATATATATACTGTACAAGGTACAGTGGGTTGTGAATGTACTGTTTATATTTTTGCGATAAAATGGCACATTCCAGCAGTCGATAACATGCACAGCATTTTGGCCAAAATGTACTGTGTTCATTATGTAAAGGCATCTAAATCATGGAAGGACTTGCTTCAGCATTCCATTAAATTTTATTAGAAATTGAACAGGGGTTGATGGACATAGAGAATCAAGAAGATTGAGGGACAAAGGAGTATGTTGTATAATCCTTCTAGTTATTGAAACACACATTCAGATACAGTATTTTTAAATTTATTTAGTGTCAAGTACAATACAGTTCGGCTGTCACTGTCTACAAGATTGGTATGTGCGAAGTTAATTTTGCATGTGATAGATATTGTGATGAACAATGTAAGCATTATTTGATTAAAAACATAAATTTTGAGTAATATTCACAGATTAAATTCTCATATTTTGAGCAGAAGATCATCGCAGTCACTCAAGGAAAGTCAGCATGACTACATTCACCAAATCTTTGAAGATCGCCTTAGAAAAGATAACTCATCTTTGGCGAGTTCTTTCTCAAATCTTCAAGTAAGTAGTGAGAGAAATTATAACAAAGATCACCTTTCGACAAGTTTTTTTGAGCAATCATTTCATGGGAGGGCCTCATCAGTAGCTCCATAAGCTTAGTGCTGGCTCAGCCAAGTCTTGTGCAGAAGTACCAGTCACCAGAAGTAGCCACTTATGCCTTCTGGGAGCCACGGTATGATTCACTCGTAATACACGTGAGAAGCCTGGAGTTCAGAGATAATACAAAAACAAAGACAAATCCATCAGAAAGCATAGGCACAACAAAACTAATAACTGTGCCGAAGAAAACTAAGAGGTAATGAGGCAAAGTGATCTTTGCCACGAGGTAAACACCCTAACCATTGTGCCTGTCATCAGGCGACAACCCTGGATTACCAGGGGTTCCAGCTCTCTCTTATTTTCCTGGACATAACATATGGGGTATAGGTACCATTGATAGCCTATCCTGTGCTTCATGCTAATACAAAGTGGTGTATATTATTGCTGGAACACAAGTTCCCTCAGGGGCCTTTGCACTTTGTTTCCTTTCTCGTGAGTGGGTATTTTTTCTCGCACATTGTGTGTGCCCTAATTTTGTATTTCACTCCAGCTGTGGACTAGGATTCCCTTCCTTGCTAGTCAGCTTGCATTTACTTTGCCCCTTCAGAGATGACTGCTTTGAGGGTTTTGGGTTCTTCCTTTGTGGGGAGGGGGGGTTAGCTTTCCTGGCATTAATGCCGGGTTCTTGTCGTGGGTTTTGGGTTGCAAGCCCGACGCTTTAGACTGTTCCCACACTGTGTGCCCAGCTTTGTTACCAAGCTGTGTGCTCTGCTGTGGTTCCTGGGCTTGTGCATTCTGTGGTTTCCAGGCTTGTGTGCCCTGGGGTTCCCGGGCATTAGTAGCTGTTTAGTTAACCTAACTGTGGCAACAATTTATTTATACTTGTTAGCCTGGTAGCTTGGTAGTTCTCTGGCCCTGTGTTATTACTTCCTTGTACTGTGTGGTAGGCAATAGTGTTTCACTGCTCATCAGCCTTGTTGCTTTGCTTTTAATTTTTGTACTCGGCCCTGGGACAAGTTGGCTGGAACTCTGGGTGACCTGGTAGTAGCTGAACTCCATCACAGTTAGGGTGTTTATGCCACAATAATGATCAATAATAATCAAGGATGGGTCTAAGCCTGATGAATGTCCCTACAACCCGTAGTCTCAAGTGTTCACAATGTCATTAAATTGAGATAGTAAATTGACTGAACATGACCTAACCGAGGATCCATGAATTGAAAATGGGATATCACATAAATTTTGTGAGCCACTATGATTCTTTGTAAATCCAGTTTTTGGCCTTGGGGAATTTAGTCTTCAAAATGTGATGTACTATTTGAGAAGGCGGGGTTGCTTACAAAGGTTTGGTTGGGTCAACACTTGGCTCGGTTAACTACCAAGTGACAAGCAGGAAAGGGGATTTCTTGAAATTTAGTGCTTGATTTGAGTTAGAGAATTTTTTTTTTCTTCTTTTTTTAGTAATGGGTAAATGGTGGTGGAATTGCATATAGATTTTCTGGATCAGCCCCTGGACCTGGTGAAGCTTTCAGAATTTTAAAATGTGGAGTTATGGTATCCCCAAGCCTGATTCACTCAAAACTTTAACAAATAAAGTACACTATAGTACATTAGTTATAATAATTCATCATATGGAAACAGGTTTAAATAATTTAATTTTGTCTCCATGCAGAAATAAAAGCCATGAAGAAATTACAGTACAGTATTAGGTTTATTTATGCATGATTTTCATATCTGTTAATACTGTACTAAAACTAATGTAAAAATAATACAAATGGGGGGGTTCAAACACAGGAGATAATTGCAGATATCGATTGAAGTTGTGTTGGGTTTAAGAGCAGAGTGCTGGGGAGGATGGATATGTATTATACAAAACGGTGCTCAGATAAATTTGGAACAAAGTATGTGTGTGACTGTGTGCACCTTTTCATGTTTCCATACATTTTCCACCTGATACTATGGTTTTGAACCACATAAACTTTCAAACACCGGAGGTCATAACGCTCTGCTGCACTCGGTGAACAGTTTTAATTATTTTAGTACTGTATTTTATGAGATGGTGTGCCAACTCATTCCCATCATGGGGATGGGTGAAAGAATGGGTGAACCCACTCCTTCCCATTAAGGTGTGACATTGAATTTTTAAGTTGAAATTATATAACCATTTGTTTTAGGATGCAGACAGTGCATATGGAGGACGAGGGTCTGAAAAAGACCTGTTAATTATGAAATTGAAGGCTGACCTGCGAAGTTTGCAGGCGACGCATGAGGAAACCAACAGGCAACTGCTAGAGAGAGACAAGCATATTGCAGACTTACAGGTAACATTCTGTATATTATAAAACTTGAATGAAAATCATTGTAAAGATTATTAGATACTGGAATAGTATTGGATTTGATCCACGATGGAGTACGTTAGTTTGGAAAGAGTTTAGTTGTTTGCATATAATAAATATAGCTTGTAAAAGAAGTTAATCATTTGTATTTTAGTAAATTGTAATTTAGTTATTCTCTCATGCAATTCATCTCTTCTTTGAACAGACACAACTGACAGATACCCACCATGAGCTAGCCTTATCTCAGGCTGAAGTCAACAGTGTTAATCACACATTGCAAGAAGCACGTCACCGCAGTAGACATGAAAATGTTGAGGTCCGTAGTCATTTAGGAATTTGTTTATTTTTCTTAAGATTTGCAAGTTAGTCCCTTCATTATCTTATTCCTAATACAGTCTGAGGCCTAATATAGTACATATGTACCATACTAGGCCTAGGAATATTTATTTATTGCTCTATTTTTCCGGATTCTTATGAAGTGAATAGTACCAAATTCTATTATCTAAGTGTCCATTACGTCAGTACAGTATATGTATTATGGTCCACGTAGATACAAAAAGTACTATCTAAAGAGAATGGGTTGTCAAGTGACATCGGCCTTTCATTCTCCCTTTCACACTTGGGCAACACAAACACTACTACACTAGTAACTGCCTCAGGGTACTGTGTTGCAGCCAATTTATTAAATATAGTAATACAGTATCCAGTTTACAAGATGGATGAAACATTAATTGTTGTAAACAAACTGATAGCTATTTATGGCTCTATATTTACTCTCACTTATTGGGTCCTTCAGTGCAGTGGTCTACATCCTTGGCTTGCAATCCAGGATTAAGGGTTGAGCCCTGGGTGGGACAGACAGCTGGGCCCCTTTCCATTAACCTGATGTCTCTGCTCACCTAGTACCAAATATGTACCTAGGAGTTGGATAACTGTTGTGGGTTACATCCTAGGAAAGGTCATAAATAGTTAGCCTAAGGGAGACCTGGATAAGCCTAACAGACTTCATGTCCATAACTTTGTTAAACAATAAGATGAACGGTACCACATTCTCTCTCTCTCATGATTACCGTGCTGTATGTAATCAGGCTGTCCTGCTATACCCGCTACCTAGCATCACTTGTATGTACTTCATAGTGATATACTTCATTTATTCATTCATTCATCTGTCTTTAAGGTAGTCTAGATTGCATTTACTGTGTCACTAAAGCAGAATGGTAGCTTTTATGAGCCATAGATGCCACACTGATCAGTCAAGTTTTGGATCCTTTAGTAGTGTGGTCAGTGATCTCGACTCGTAATCGAGGATCCCAGGTTCAATTTCTGAGTGAAACAGAGGCTGTTGGGGATGTTTTCTTTTATGATATTTCTGTTCACCTAGCAGTAAAGTGGTACCCAGGAATTGGGCAACTGTTGTAGGTTACATCCTGGGAAAGGCTGGTAGGTTTACCTAGATGGGGGGGGGGGGGGGAAGATTGAAGAAGGAACTTCAATACAAACCCAAGTACAGGCTTGTGGTCATGACTTGGTCATGTTTTGTTGACCAGGTCTCACCAGGAAAGCTTGGATGTTGACCAGGCTGTGAGAATAGGAAAAACCTATGCTTGGTTATGTGTAATCTTTACATTGCATTATTATTCCTCATTCCATCTATCTAATGCATCATGTGACTTGGATTCTCTATTCAATCAAACACTACATTTCTCGTGTTCATGTCACAACAGTATTTTGTGTGAATCCATAGGAGCCGTGATGAGTATTCGAACCTATATGGTGGGTGTTCCCACGCACACGCCCTAGTCAACTAGATCATGACTTGGGCAAAGTTAGCTAGGGTCTGTGCGTGGGAACACCCACCACATAGGTTCAAATTCTCATCACGGATTCCGTAGATTTTCCCGGATACATCATGTTAGTGTGATTACTCTGTGTAGTGTTTTGTGTGTTAGTTGTGGGTTGGATTGCTCGGTATGTATTCATGCTGCAGCCTTTCACATTTTATACCTATCTAACTAGGGCACTCAGTGTAATTTACTTGTCTAACACACATTCCTCTCAGATTCACATTGAACCATCTCTTCGCACACAAACTACAGTATCTTGTGTACTCAGCTAGTCTGTGTAATCTGCATACATAAAGTTTGTGCCATATACGGTACAGTATATCCATAATACACAAAGTTCACGTCTTTCCACCTGTTTACTTGCTGAGTGACAATTGGGTCAATCTACAGCCTTGACATTCTCCTATATGTATATAAAACGAGTTACTTGGTGCTCCACTTGGGTGACAATTAAATCAAATGATCTTAATGTCTTGTGGGACGTTTTTCATTAATTTGCATGTTCTTGTTTCAGATGACCCGTAAGGAAGAAGTCATTCGGCATTTGCTTTCCAAACAAAGTGTGTTCAAGAAGGATTCTACAAACACGTCTGTGAAATCACTCTGCGATTTGGACAATGTTATCACAGGAGAAAATAATGCAAGTTTAGATTTTTGTTTTTATGTTCTGAAGTGTACAAAATTGTTTAATTTTTGTGTAAATATCTCAAAATGCCAGAGTTTTTAGTTTAAGATTGTTAGAAAAGAAAAATGTTATAAGGAGCAGGAAGAACACAACACGAGGCCAACAGGGTGGAGTGTGTCGCCGAGTTGAAAAATACAATTGCTTAGGGGATAGTATGCTTGACTTATTGTATTGAATTTTGGGAGATGCCTGCCTACTATGAATGTATAAACATCTTTTACTCTTTAGGTTGAGGCACAACTCGGCAAGAATATTGATGTGTTAGTAAGTCGTCTAGCCGAACTGGAAGAAGAGTGCCAACAAGTGCGTGACCAACACGCTGCACTCCAAAACACACATGCTCTCTGTACCCCAACCATCAACATGCTTCGGGAACAACTTAATAGATCACATCAGGTTGGTATTGAAGTGTCTTTTGTATCACTTATCACTTGCATGTACAATTCCTTAATATAAGATTGTATGATAAAATCCTGGCATGTGTTAGTTTTTGACTCTATCATTTCTGAAACACTTCAAAGTAGGTGAACACTCTAAGTAGAAACACTCACTAGGTGAGTGAGATTTTATAAAAAAAATTGTAAGCTTTTTAAAAATTAAACCAACCTCCTGAGTTGAAAATGTCATTAATTTATTCATGTTTTTGTATTACTGTATATAGATAATACTATAGAAGTATATCTCCACATCAAATAGTTCGTATATATTGCATCTCTTTAGGTGCTGTTCCTCTCTCGATGAATATTCCTCTGTTTTATTAGGGCTATATTAGTACCTGCTGTCAATGTGCAAAATACCACATGGCTTCTAATGTATAAAAGCATCTGCATGGAGTTGAGTTTTTTGTGCCAGTGGCTGAAATAATACAAACTTGCTACTGCACCTGTTGCACCCCAGTAATATTTTACACTTAACCCTTCCATTGCTCCAACTTCCATTTGCTTTCTTTCCCCATTTGATTCATTAACTATTTTTAGTCATGGGCCCCCACGATCTACTGTAGTACAATACCTGTGTATAGCTCTATAGTTTTAGGGGTTAACCATTTGTGATTGATTGTAATGTGTGTGTGTACATTTGCTTAGATTTAACATTGAATTTTTTCATCCTTTTTGAAAGATTTTTAGAAACTTTGTAGCTTTTCTTCATAATAAAAGCATTTAGGAAAGCCAAATACAGAAGTTTCCCAGTTGTTTTAACATAGGAACTAGGAGGGTACCAAAATTTTAATAAGGCTGACTGGGCATGTACAGTATAACAGTTAGTGTACACCCATTGCATTACTTTGCACTAAACCCACACAAGACATGTGAATAGTGGCAATAATTTCACATGTCCTGGGTTCCCCACTTGGTAATAGATTTGGACGGACTGAAATATCGTGGAGCTCACAGTCGGGAAAACAAGTGTTCATTGTTTCCAGCCACTGAGTTCTTTATTCATTGTAGTTTAAATTACTCTTTGGGGATGGGTTACATGAACAAAATTGGCTCATAGCATGTTAGTTTCTGCATAAGCTTCTCTAACTACATAACCCCCTGATACTCCAATGATATAGACCCAAGTGGAGTTGCGCACGGTACTAACAGCTGAGGTTGCCCAACGACACGATCAATTGGTTGCCCTCAGAGACGAGTTGAAAGAACAGGAGCAGAAGCATCATGAAACTCAGATGCAGCTTCAACTTAAGACTGAGGTTATAAAGGATCTGAGGAAGGAAGTACGGGATATGAAGGAGAGGCAATATATAGTTGATGATAAGGTAATTACTTTTAGTCATCCTATTAAAGATGTTCTGCCTGTCTCTCTTGTAACTTTCATATATTTTTCTTTCTGGGCTTTGGATTTCTTCTATTTGTTTATCCTCATCTAAATTTATATCTGTCTAGTTAGTTTAAATACAAAAGCAGTATAACATGCAGCAACTGCACTCCATCCTACCACATTGCTTAGACAATGTACCATCACTTCATAAATGTTATTTATTGTTTCTCGCACTATTAAGCTCTGAATTCCTTATGTTTACCTAATTCATATTACAGTAATGGAATGCATTGATGTCGTGAAAATGTGTTTATACATGTGGTACAAAAATTCTTTTTTAATGTTGGAATTTAGGTTGTAGGTCAAGTACAGCATTAAAACTAGTTAGATTATTCATGTTCTCTTGAACATGATTGTCAGTGGCTTTACATCCACATTGCCAATTACTGCTAGCTGTACTGGAAGACTGTGAAGGAATGATGCCCAGGACTCAACCTCAGGTCTCTCTCACCTTCCAACATGAGCATGCTTGGGTGCTAACTGCTAAACCACAAGGTGCTTTGCATTACCTTTTTTCATGGTGGTGCACTTGCTTGACATTCCATAACTACAGTAGTAGAAATCTTTGAACTTGTTGCATCATGAATTAATAAGTCTTGTAAACTATTATTGACTACAAATTAAATAGGTTGAATGTATGTATGTAGTGGAAATTGTTCGGTGTGTATAGTTCCTTTGGTCATGGTGGTGCAGTTACTTTGATTTATTTTCATTACAATAAAAATAGGGCAGGGGTTGTGAATGATTTGTGTGACACTCGGTGAGTTGAGGCCAGCCCTAGTGGGTGTTGCTTGCGTGGACCTTGATCAGTCCAACAGTTCCTTATCCCCAATGATGGTGTACTTTACCATATATGGCCACATGTCATGGGTGGTAATAGTTACTCATTGTTTTTACATTATTAAAATGCAAAGATTATTATTAATGTCTATATTTGTAACTAAAATAGTTACTAAATCAAATAAATACAAATAAAATAGTCTGTAATGTATGAGCCTGGTTATTTGAATCCCTCTGAACAGAATATTTGAGTTATCTGGGGAAAATCTCATCCAGATGAGATCCAGACAACTGGAGATTAGGTTGCATAAATTTTCCAGAACTACACATTTAGAGATCTACAGTTTCAAACAAGATGACGAACTACACTAAAATAAGGTGAAGTTTGTTTTGATTACATTTTCTACCTAGTGTGCGTGTTGTGTGCACGTCTGTGTGTACTTGGCTTGTTGTGCTTGCGGGGGTTGAGCTTTGGCTCTTTGGTCCTGCCTCTCAACCGTCAATCTACTTTGTGTAGATTCAAATTATGTTGGTTGTGGTACAAAAACTTGCGAATATTGTCAACATATTGCAATATTTGTTCATGACAATGGCAGTCTCCGTGGTGTAGTGGTAAGACACTCGCCTGGCGTTCCGCGAGCGCTATGTCATGGGTTCGTATCCTGGCCGGGGAGGATTTACTGGGCGCAATTCCTTAACTGTAGCCTCTGTTTAACGCAACAGTAAAATGTGTACTTGGATGAAAAAAAGATTCTTCGCGGCAGGGCATCGTATTCCAGGGACCATAGGATTAAGGACTTGCCCGAAACGCTACGCGTACTAGTGGCTGTACAAGAATGTAACAACTCTTGTATATATCTCAAAAAAAAAAAAAAAAAAAAAATGGCACTATGGACATGATGTAAAATCTCTACCAACAAATACTTAATGTACAAAAACTGTGCCTTTGATCTTACTGTGCGTGTTTTTCTGTGTCTTCAATATGGTTCCCTGCAGTACTGTATTAAAGTTCATTCTCGACTCACAATTAGGAATTCTGGGTTAGAATCCTGGATAAGACAGAAATGGTTGGGCACATTCTCTATTGCCAAATGCTCCCGTTCACTTAATAGTAAATAGGTACCCATTGAATTAGTCAGCATGAGTAGGATTGCGTCCTGGGGAGGATCAGTAGTTCGATCTTGAGGGTGGGGGCCTTGATATAAGCCTAACATGTGTATAACCTGTCCCCCCAACACACAGAATTATACTTTTTCTATTTTTATATTTACAATACTTTCTATATACTCTCTAAAATAGATTTCCTTAATATTTACAATACTTTCTGTAAATCTACAATGCTCTATTCTCAGTTCTTTGGTTTTCAAAATACAAGTCAGACTGACTGTTGGCAGTATTTCACTGGTTAAAAGGTTAAGATTTGTCTAATTGCTCTTAGGTTGCCAGGCACAGTTTTTAACTAGTATTGTTCCTTTGACATAGATGTCCATGCTGCTTTTAACGTGTGCATTACACTGCTCCTTTTTAAATACAAGCAAATGATGTGTATTGTTGCCATTAACAGTAGAGTAGCAGTAGTTAATATTGAGTGGTGTAACTTTGCAGAATGCTTTAACCTCATTGAAGGAAGGAGTGTACAGTGGTACGAAGGAGACCAAGTCATCAGAGACACAGACGCAACAGGTAGGTTATCATTGGGGAGAAAAATACTACTCTACTTAAGTGTTAGTTTAATTTTCATTTAATTTTTTCTTTTCACAGAATATTTGTGTGAAAATATTGAAGCTGTATGATGGGACTGAACCCACATACCTGAGCTCCCGAGTTCAGAGATGCTGGTTTGATTCCATTGTTTGACTTCAATATTTTCTGAGATGTGTAACATAAGTACAGTAATTTCATTATGCACTGGGTTATTGGCATTTATACAAGTCAGTATTTGACTCATTGCCCTCTTGGCCATGTTTGAAGCTACTGTATGACTCGAAGTGTGCTTCATTCACTGTCTGTATTGTAAACACTCCCTAAATCAACGCAACCAAAATGCTGTGCCTAACTTTGTATATATATAATTAGTTTATAGTAGTGTATAGTCGACCTGTTCATCTTAGTCCAGTCTCGAGCAAATGTAGTTGCGAAGTTTATGATCTTACAGAAATACGAGACTGCCAGCGTACAAGCATCATGATGTGGGGTAGTACATCGTGATGATGATGATGATGTAACTCCGTATCCAACTGAACATTAACAATCCCAACAAATTTATGGTGGATAGGCCACTGAATATTTTATCATCCCATTCAGACACCTAACCTTTCATTCCCTGCATTTCCACCTCGCACTTTTCCCTCCCCTCCTTACCAAATCCTTTGGTCAACAAATTCATAAATATCTAAAATAAAATCGGACGATTCATCTTGAATACCGTCAAGACTTGGTCTTGGTCAAGCCGAGTTGTTGGCATTGATGACCAATCATCATCTGTGTTTTAGATATAAATTATTTCATGAATAGTTTTTTTTTACTCATTAATAGTATTTAATAATTTTTAGAAGTACTTTCTTGTTACTGTTGATGAAGTTCATATTTTGAAAAACTAGCATAATGGCACATTATAAAATAAAGATATTTATTTATGAAGAGAGCCACAGTAATGTGGCTGAAGACAAATAACCCAACCCACACATGGAATGGAAGTGACAACATTGTAGTCCATCCTTTTCACTCTATGCCCCTGTTACCTAGCAGTAAAATAGGTACCTGGGTGTTAGTCAGCTGTCACGGGCTGCTTCCTGGGGGTGGAGACCTGGTCGAGGACCGGGCCGCAGGGACACTAAAGCCCTGAAATCATCTCAAGGTAACCTCAAGAAGATCCTGAGATTTAATATGGGTCCAGGATAGACTGAAAGATCATCGTTTGCATTTCATTTTGTATGTGTGGGTTGGATTTATATTCATTAATATTAAAAATTTGTGTTAATGTCGAGCAATTTTTAAAATGTACCTTTCACATGCTGTTTTTTCTCAGGTATTTTCAAGCAAGAATGAATCTTTGGCTGAAGAAACCAGTAGGTCTCCCAATGGTTTCTATTCACCATCACAACCTTCACAAATATCAAAATTGGAAAATGAAGTGAGTCACTTTTGTCAATTTAATTATCAGTACTGTAAGTTTTCTGTCTTGGTTTTTAAATAGAAATGTGCTTTGTGCTGATAATTCCATTTTGAGCATTATAAGAATGAGAGAGATTCTGGAGTAATGTTTGGGAAAAACACGGAGTTGAGCTTCACATCTTGTGTATGATGATAATTGTTGACCCATCTAGAAATGGTTTTTTATCAAGTTTTCTGTTACTCTGTGAGCCAGAGCCTAGGAACACCCAAAGACAAAAGCTTCCCATCTGGCTGTTGTCATCGATCTGTGTCCATCAATGATGAGAAACTTTTCAGGTGGTCTTTGTACCTAGTTGGGGGGGGGGGGGGGGAGATTGGGAAGATAAAGCTCAGGCCTTCTCCAGAAGACTGCTCAGGGTGACACCAAAACAAGGGAGACTTTACATTTGAACTTCCTCCTCCTCATTTGCATTTCATAACAGTTGAACTTAATTTATTCCCAGGAGTCAGTCAAGTGTAGATTGCCAGGGTAACACCTGACCCTGTGTTCAAATGAACATTTGTTTGTTGTGCTTGCTTTGCACTATTTTCATTAAGTAAAGAACTATCAGTGTAGCCTGTTGTTCTCACATTCATATCTCCATGCTAGTTCAAATTTAAATAGCCTTTGTAGCTTGCTTGCAATTGTTGCTTAGCCCTGATTACGCTGCCCCATTTTCCTATCTATGTATAGCTGGCGGAGAAAAGCGTGCTCCTACGAGAACTTCAGAGTCATCTGGCTGCATCTCGACAAGAATTGCACCTCAAAGATGAAACTCTTCAAAAGGTATTGTTGAGATTCTTATAACTTTGTTAATTGTACCAATTTGTATAGTCTAGTATGTTTGTATAGTATAGTAAATTTATATACTAGACAGTGTAAAGGCTGTAACTAAACTTTTGTAATTACAGTACTCGCCAATGCATGCCATTTATTATTTAACCTAACAGTTGGAGCTAAAGCTAGACTCGTCACGTCGTGAAG
This sequence comes from Procambarus clarkii, assembly GCF_040958095.1. NCBI lineage: Eukaryota > Metazoa > Arthropoda > Malacostraca > Decapoda > Cambaridae > Procambarus > Procambarus clarkii. The sequence continues at coordinate 9,549,621 of NC_091241.1, read as the reverse complement.
GATGTCAGAAAGGAGAACGTATGCAGTACTTAACTGGCCAGCTCACCAGCCTTCAGTTGGAAGTTGGTCGGACTCATGGTCAAGCCGAGCAGCTTCGTAGACAGGTAAAGAATCTTGATCGTGCACAATTCCCAGATCACTGTTCCTGAAATACTGTAACAGTATCTTGAATGCACAAAGAAATCACATTAATGTGATGTATTAATGAGAAAATCAGTAGAAACCATGATGAGGATTTGCCTGAATTTCACCTTAATGTTATAGATATAGCACATATATAAATCTTTAATTCTTTGTTCCTTATGGGACCATTTGGAATGAAATAAGTCTAGATCAATAGAGCAGCCTAAATATTGTCAGATACTTAGACTGTGTTATAACTGAATAATACAATTATTGTCATTAACATAATGCAAGAAGGCTACTTCAAAAATGTTTAAGGTAGGGAAATTATCAGGAGAAATCATAAATACAAAATTTTGTAATACTGTATAGCACTTGGGTATATATATAAGGACAGGATAGGAGCCTTCATGACTAGTAGCACTTGGATGGAATAGGAGCTGGACTACAACAGATTGTGAAGGAACAGTGCCCAATCACCTTGACTATTGTTGATTGGCTAAGGCCATTAAAGTCATACCAATTGCATGTGTGTGTGTACTCTGTTGCAGAATTTCAAAATCAAACATTTTATTTTGAATCCAGGTTGAGAAGAAAACAGAATTGATAGAGAAGATGGAATCTGAAAATTCTTCCCTTACACATCAACTGAATGAAAAGTCTGCCACGCTGGAAAGATTTCAAACTGAGCTTCTCAAAACATCAACAGATCTGGAAAGAAAAAGGAAGGAGGTATTATATATTTGAAACTAATGTTTTCTACTTATGAATTGGTGTATTGGTTATGCACACCTGCCTATATCTAAAAATTTGTCTGGGTATTTTCTCACCTTAAGGGGATGCCCCTTACACAAATTTGTTTTGTGCCTTTAATTTGTTTGTAATATTAATCAAAGAGTACTTGAAAGCTGTGCCAAATAATTCCACAGGTTGACTTGGCCATCATTTAAACTAGTACATACTTGCTGGAACCAAAGAAGGGTGTGAGGTGAATGAGAATGCATTCTCATTCTTCAGCAAGCATGTACAAATGAGGAAATATGAAGTAAACTGGGAGAATTGATAAATCAGTATACAATATTGTATATTGACAAATCATTGTTGAGAGTATAATGTGGTGGACTGGCAGGTGGTGCTGTAGCTTGGGTAGTGTGGCAGGGTGCTGCTGCAGTGTCACCAAAATTTGGCATTTTGAACCTTAACCTGTTCTTTTAAGTTGAATAATGATACAATTTTTCACTTTAGTTCTAGACTCAATTTATTTTAATATCACTACCATATAAAGCTGTGATTATATATTGTGTTCTTCTTGATTGGTAGGTGTCTGAGCAGAAGATGATGATCAGGACACTCCAGGAGGCACTGGTGGCCAGTAAACGATCGTGTGACGAGCTCCGATCCCGCCTTGACAGTGACGTGAGTCGTGGCATGTTGCATCATAGCCTCCCGCTACAGATGTGTGATAGTAGCAATAACCCTCTTGCCAGCAACCCCAGTGTGACTAAAAGCATCCCAGTGGAGAGTTCAATTCCACCATCTGCAAGTGAATTGACAAGTGCATGTGTGAATGACACTAGTTCTAATGTAAATTTTCACTTTCCTCCTACTCCTGTGAGTGACGATAGCTGTATGCTAGGAATTCCGCATATTGGAAGCTCTATTTCACATTCTAGAACTTGGCAGCATAGTGCTTTGCCACCTGTAGACAGATGCAATTGTGACTCGGAAAATGGGTTACCAGATAGCAAATCTAATTATAAATGTGCCAACAAAGTTGTTATTCAAAATGCCTCATGTGCCATAACCCCAGACGTGTTGTCATCTTGCAGCGGTAACTATCTTATAATGAACTCGACGTCACGACAGGACAGTCAGGTTTCGTGCAGTATTTCCAGTGAGGTCTCCAAGACAATTAGTGGTCAAAGTTCCTGTGGCACCATAAATGGTGCCAACAGTGTGGTTGGGGTCGAGGGATTTTCTAATCGTGCTCAGACAGGTCAAGTGTATGATGTATAGATATGTCTTGCAATGCACAAACCTCAGGTCAAATAAGAACTCTTGCCATCTTATTGATTTAGTAAGGTCCAGAAACTAAGTACATTGCAGTGTCTGCATATTTTTACAAATTTTGTTAAAATATGAAAAGAATGCTGTGGGCTGTTAGAGAAGGTTGTAAATTTGTTAAAAAAAAAAAAAAAAAAAAAAAAAAAAAACAAACATACATACATGCGAACAAGCCTGAATGGTCCCCAGGACAATATGCAACTGACTTCTTCTTCGTCACTTCTAGGGTGTGAGTTTTCAGTTACATACATACATATATGCGGGACCAAAGAGCCAAAGCTCAACCCCTGCAAGCACAACTAGGTGAGTACACATATACAGTCACACACATACATATATATGATACGATCACTACTTACAATATAGTAACAGGAATCTATCAAATTGACAGAAGTATTTTTGAAAATTGCAACTTCAAGAACAAGATAGCATAGCTTCAAATTAAGGAAACAAAGCTGCTCCCCCCCCCCCCCCCCCCCCAAAAAAAAAAAAAAAATTGATAGTTCATTTTTTAAAACAGTGGTAGATGATTGGAACAAGTTAAGTGAGATGATGATGGAGGGAAAAACTGTCAGTAGTTTCACAGCGTTGTATGACAAGAGTCCTGGGAAAACAGGATACCACAAATATAGCTCTCATCCTGTAACTAATTGTAGGTAAGTAATTAATTATCAAAAGAAGGCACCAAGCAATTACATTTAGGTAATTACACATGCATGCACACAAATAGTAGTAGGCATCCATCAGTCTCGGGAGACTATGGAGTTGCGCTCTCGTTGTCTGTCTGGAGTGGCCTCTCCAAACATATAAATACGTACATATATATACACACACAAATATATAATTATTTATAAAATACATAAATAGGCCTTTTTACAGTATAAATATGTACGGTAATATACAATTACATTATAAATTGGTTGTGATATGAGATCCATCAGCAAAAGCAATATGGATATAGTCGTATGTAAATTCTGGTTATATTTGTGTGCCAATGATAAGTACCTTGTGTTGCAATATTGTCTTGTTTTACTTCTAGTCATAACATGCTGTTATCTTGTTGACTCTTGCATAGACACCCTATGACTAGAGTGGTAGTTACTTAAATTATCAAACACTATTGTAAGTATGTTATTCTTAGAGTACACTAGAGCCTCTTAATGATAAAGTACAAATGATCTGAACAGTAAGTATCATTTGGATAACTATTTCCAGGTTATCTAGGTAATAAGAATGATTGTGACAAGTTTATCTTGACCAAATTATGTTTGTTTACATATGTAAACAGACGCTGTTAATTTAATTAATAATAATTTGCAGTTGTGGGCAGGTGTCATTGGTCACAATTGCATTCTCCGCTTGTTTTGCTTGTGGCTTCATTTACTTTGAAATGAGTCGTGATCATTTTCTAGACCAACAAGTGAAGAATACTTAAAATTAGTTTTTCATGATAGTTTATTAATTAATTATAAGTACACATTTGATATATTTTCTGAAAGATCATTGTTGGCTACATCTAGTAATGATTTACTATATTCATGTTTTAAGTATTTTGAGGTTCTATTGTATTTAAAGCATAATTTGCTTTTATTCATGTTATTGATGTAAATATTCCCAACAAGATTATCAGCCAAGCTTAACTGACAAATCTATATTTTGCTCATTGTATATTAACGGCTGTAATTTATTTGGTTTCTTTAAATGTATCGACTCCAGATGCCATAAAAACCTGCCATGTCGATATGAGGCTTCTGATGTGAACTACATAAATGTCAATTATTTTGCTATACTGTACTGTACAGTATTTTGAAGACTATTTAATATTTTGAAAATGGTGTAATGAGTTGTTTAGTCTTATTTATTTTCAAATTACTTGTACAATTCTGACGAAGTAATGAAGAGTATTTTGCCTGCAGTGCCGTCAGTAGTCATAATAAATGAGTGCGGGCGGAGATTATTTTTCTGTATCCTAGATGTAATTTCTTTCTTTTAAATTCTTCTAGTTATCAGAATATAACTTGTATTTCAATTTTATTTTTTGCCTGTGAGTGAACATTTTCTGCAAATTAACATTGTTTTCCAATTGTTGGAAATTTGGCTTGATTGCAAATTACTATGCATTTCTGTGTAAATTTGTGCACTTAAATTTTGTTTAATGTGAATGCAGATAAACCGATGAAGCAAAACCCTAACATGTACAGTGTTAGCTATACAAGTTTGATGAGCTTGTGCTGCTAATCCGTATACTTACTGGAGCATATTTCAATTTATTTAAATAATCAAACAAAATATTGAACTAAAAATATTTAATACCACAGATCTCGAGTATTATTTGTTGGCCATTAAAGAGTAATAGTTTTTCTTGCATGTTTGGCATCTATGAAATGGTTTTCCAATGGGATTAGCCACTTTTAGGAACTTCAGAGATCTTAATAACAGCTACTCAGAATATTGCATTTAAAACATTGGAGGACCCTGCAAGCTGGTTTGATCAGTGCGATTATTTTTTAACTGCTCAAACTGCACTTCCTTCAAGGGTGTAAAGTGAGAAACATTTTCTTGTCAATTCATTAAACTAGTTTTTAAGTGCGAAGAGCATTTAATAATTGGCTTAATGCTAGTTCGATATCGTGTTAGTAAATGTTTGAAATGTGCTCCAAAAGAAAACATGCTGAATTCAGAACTTTTATCTCTTCGTGCCTTGGATTTCGTGCTGTCGATACCTCCACCTCAGGGATTTGAGCTCTGTGCCGATATTTATAAGCTGCAACATCAGGTGAGCACAGTTATTCATTACTTTTTCAATTAATGAACAGAATACATTTTTTGCAACTTTATCTTGGTCTTTATATGAGAATCACCACAAAGGTCAGGAAACGTTCCAGGCTGCAACACCTAATTACTTTTTCACAGTACACATCAGTACACATCCTCCAATCATAAAATAATCATCTTGATCCTGAGCCTTGATACATCACGGACAGTAGACATTCTCGAGATTCCTTCATCGAAATTAACTTTGTTGCAAGTTACATTGTTTGATTCTTTGACATTTTTCTTAGCATTACTTTGTATCCTCACTCTGCCTTTATGTATGATACTTTGGTCTCTCTTTTTTTTTTTTTTTTTTTTTTTTTTTTTATATATATATATATATATAATTTTTGGGGCATCCCATTAAGGACTTGGTTCATAAGTAAATTGTCATATTTCTTATAACTTGGGACCAATTCTTAATCAAAATGAGAATCATTGTATTTCCATTCTAAAAGTAATATAATATTGTGCTATTTAGGATTTCTGGGTTTAAACGAGAACAATATAAAATGTTTGATATAAAAAGAGGAAATACTAAAGAGTGAAGACATAAAATCATAGAATATGCACCATGTTATATATCATTACGTTAATATAACTGCAGAGGCTAGAATTTGAGGAAAAGCCAGAAGACTTTAACCTAACCTAACCATTGTATATCATACATACCCTAGACACTATTATCATAGCTAACCTAGACATTATACTTAACCTTGCCTAGCATAAACTTTAATTTTATTCATCATACGTTGAATTTGTCATATGTCTTATACACTGTGCATTATAATGTGTGTTCCTTTTTTGTGCTGAATAAATATACAGTAAATGGACGGTTCTTCAGGTGACGGTCCGTGAGTCCCGAGCTGAGAGGCTGGAGAGGGAACTGAAGGACACGCAGTCTCTCCATCACCACGCATTCACCCAGGTCAGTGAGAGGGAGGGAGGGAGGGAGGGAAAGGGATGAAGGATGTGGGGGACCAGGTGAGGAAGGTAGGGAGGGATGAAGGGAAAGGCAAGCCATTGAGACCAAGTAAGGTCAACCGGAGACCGTTAAGGAATTGTGTGGATCTGCTGGCTTTGCCTCTCTTACGCTTCTACTAATTGTGTCCTAGCTCAAAGAATTTGTGGTCCATGTGAAGGCAGCTGCAGTAGTTCCAGTCCACAAAATGAAGATTCATTTAGTGGTCAGCTTTCAATTAATGCAAAAATTGCTACAACTGCTTATTCACCATCCTCAGGTACTGTGTTGTCAACAATGTGGTCTTAGGAATGGTTGTTCAGCTGCTGCTCATGTTAAACCTCTCCATTAAGTGACTTCAGTCACTGAATGACTGAGATCAGCTGTCTTGTTGCACTGGACATTGCAGGTGCCTTTGACCAGGTATAGCACCTTGGTCTACTAGCAAAAGTTTCAAACATTGTGTATATCAGGTTTCAACCTCTCATTTAAGGCTTCAGTTAAGTAGTGTGTGTCTTCATGAATGGAATCAAGTGTGGTCCTCAATAAGTTCTCGTAGAATCGTTTATAAGTGGAACAGATTATGACAGGCTTTTCTGATTTTGTAGACCAAACAAGAGCCATGATGGAAATAGAGGGTACTTGAGTTTAAGCTAAATTTCTCTGCCAGTAAGGACATTTATTAGTGAGGTCCTTTGTAAAGTTTCTACTATTAAATTATAATTATGGATCGGGAACCATTTGTGATCCTCCAAGCATAAATCCTGGATACAGATTTAGCATATACTGTACCTAGTTTCCAAAACCCATTTTCATCACTGGTTAGATGATACATTCCACACTCGCTGGCTGCCTCTTCTATATCTTCCCGTCTCGGTAACTTCTAGTGTCGGCATGAACTATCAGGCCTGCAGATGTTTGAATACCATTTGCCCCAACACAGTAAACAACTTATTCTCAGGCCAGGCTTGTTAAAGCAGTGGCCATCTCCCAAATTATTTATATGTGCAAGCATTCTTACATTCTTGTAAAGTAAATAGCATGCACAGTGTTTTGGGCAGGTCCTTAATCTTATTTTTCCCTGGAATATGACCCACCAAATCGTTTAACAGCCAGGTACCAATTCACTGCTGAGTAAACAGAAACTTAGTTATGGATTGGCACCTAGTCAATCCTTCCCGGGCCAGGATATGAAACCAGGCTAAATCGCTCGCGAAGCGTGGGGGGGGGGTGTGTGTGTTCCACTGTGCCTTGGGACTGTTATAGTTCAATGGATAGTTAGGAGAAGGTTAGGTTAGATGTTTAGGTTCTGTTGGTGATTATTTGTGTTTGTAGTATGTGAATGAAGCATTTACAGATTTGCGATTTAAGCACAGGACGCCAGCAAATAAGAAAGAAGGCACCAAACCGGGAAGGCTATGTAGCACCATCAAAGTGCAAAATAATCAGAGGGCGCTAAATATCACCAAGGATGCCAATACGAGAACAGAAAAGCATAAGGCGAATGATATCAAAAGTACATATCCGATTCACCAAAATTCTATCGAGGGACAGGTGACCGCGAGGGACGGTAGGAAAGCAGGACACACGTTTGTCCTGGAAGTCAGGACATTCAACAAGGATGTGCATGACCGTAAGAGGGACAATAAGGAGCCGGGAGGCGCTCCACTAAGTGATCGTGAGTTAAACGGGTATGGCCAATACGTAACCTACCCTAGAGCAGTTTCCCACCGCCGGTTACGGTGGTAGGATGTCAGCAAAGCATTGCTTCGAGAAAAGTACATACATCATCAGTAGAGATGTGTGTACCCGTTTTTCATTCATAAAAAGCTTCATAATCCAGCTGCCAATGAATGAATTGGTGGCTGGATTAACAAGCATTTCTTGGCCTTTGTTGATGCGGGTGAGCTGTAGTACAAGGTATTGTTTATCATAGACGTCTTTCCAAGAGTTCAACTTGCCAAGTCTCCAGACATGCACTTACAACATTAAGCCCAGAGACCTTAAGGGTGAATTGTTCAATTAACAGCTTCAGCTGCAATCCATGTCTGAGTGATCTGGAATAATGAGGATATGTATAATAAATAAGGCTAACTCCATTTATAGATTTCTCGATAGAAATACACTTGTCAGTCGAGATTGGGGGTAGAGTCGGAACCAGGAGCCTGAGGGTCAACTCTCGCAAGTATAGCCAAGGAAGTGGACACACCAATAAACCACCACCCTCCAGGAGGAAGAATTCCTTAAATACTGTATGTATATCTTGTCCTGTCAGCTTGTGGAGAGCGGTGGGCGAGTTGAGGTTCTGCAGGAGGAGAACCGAGCCCTCAGCCGGCGTGTGACAGCCCTCCAGCAGGACCTTGCACATGCCCACAAGCAGGAGGCACGCCAGACCACCTACTGGAAAGGGCGGGCAGAGGACGTGACCCACAAGCTCTCTCTCTCACAGAAGGAGGTAGGTTCCTGAGATATATGTAGCCTATACAGATAGTGTAAGTAGTCTGGGAGTGGCCTACGAGCTGATGTGGTAGCATTCAGTAGCCTGGGAGTGGCCTCGGTCCACAAAACAGAGTCTATCGGATGTTGCACAGGATGAGGGGGATTAAAGAGAGGGGGCCACCGACATACCTCAGGAGATCCTCGACACACTTCCCTAGTCCTGCAGGAGGAGACACAGATACACATGCGGGAGACATGGACACACAAATGCACATGAGGGAGGGGGGTCACCCAGAGATACACATTGGGACACAAGGAGACAGACATCTTTGTGAACCACAGATCTGACCTCATCCACTTGAAACTATTTTGACCATGGACCTGCATGAGTTGGCCCAGCTGTGACCTCGTCTCTACTGCAGGTGCAGACTCTAGAGGAGGAACTGGCTGCAGCAGCGGAGGCCCGAGTGGACGCTGACAAGCAGGTGGAGGAGATGCAGAAGAGAATCCTTCAACAGCAACAGCGGCTATCTCCACATGAGGTGAGTGTGGAGAGGGACGAAGGAGGAATTTGCGGGGAATAGGAGGAGGAACAAGGGTAATGGGGGGAGAAAAATAGGAGGTACTAACATTAGGTAGGAGGTAGTACATCAGTGTACTAACACTGGAGGAACATTAAATGCTAACATTTGAACAAGGTATATAAACAGTCATCTAGCCAACACCTGTTGATGCGAGTATTCTAGCTGTGACACCACCGGCAGACAAGCGAGAGTGTGGAGAGGCTCGGGGAGCAGCTAGAAGAAGCGGTGGCAGCCTTGACGGAGGCCAGGGAGGAGGCCCGGAGGAAAGGCGAGCAGCTGCGGCGAGCCAGACAGGACGCCGATCAGCTCTCCGATGCCCTGGGCTACGAGAAGGACCTCAACACCACCCTGCATGACCAGGAAAGTATACCCCTCTTACACCTGATAAACTAGCCCCAGGGCTTCCTTGGATTCCCACTCGGTACCCCCCTCCTCCAGGGGTTACCTTGGCATTCCACTAGGTCCCCCAGAGGCTGTCTTGTACTAATTGCACCCAATCTTTTCAATAGGGCTGTTTTGCATTTTGTGACATGCCTCATGGAATTATTTTTGTGTGAAGCTTTGTAACCAGTTTATCTAAGTTCCCATGTAGATTATTATGTATTTCCCTTATATGTTGATAGCTCTAAGACCTGATAAAATATAGATCTGGTAAAGGTTTTGTAGAACTCCCAAAACCTGGTCAGTCTCCATGAACTAAGTAATTATCAAAAGAAGGCACCAAGCCGGGAAAGCTATGTACCACCATCAAATGTGCAGAATAGTCATAGGGCACTAAATATCACTGACGATGCCAATACGAGAACAAAAACGCATAAGGCGAACGATATCAAAGGTATCCGATTCACGAAGAATAATATCGAGGGACGGTCAGGAAGCAAGACAGATGTTCGTCCTGGAAGTCAGGACATTCAACAAGAATATACACGACCGTAAGAGGGACAATGCAGTTTGCACAATAAGGAGCAGGGCGGCGTTCCATTAAGTGTCCACGAGTTAAACGTGTATGGCCATTACATAACCTCGCCAGAGCAGTTTCCCACCCACAGTGGTAGGAGGAAGGCCACAGGGACACACTACTCTTAAGAGCATGCAGTTTGTTACCAGTAACAGAAGATCTACAACCCTGCTAATGGGCAAGGATGGAGGAATGATTAACTGGGTAAAAGTCAGAATAAGGAATACCTTTGCGGGAGATGGGACAAGTGAGGATAGCCTCCTTAGCGACAGCATCCACACGCTCATTTAAGGGGACACCAATATGGCTGGGAGCCCAGAAAAATTCCACTGTCTTAAATCTACTGGAGATAAGAAACTGCTAATGTTGAATCTCGACTACCACAGGATGAACTGGATTAAAGGACTTTAAAGCCATGAGGGCACTGAGTCAACTATAACAACAAAAGAGGATGTGTCGGCAGAGGGAACGACGCCGAGCACCTCCCAGTAAGATGGTGGAATCAAATAAAAGGTGCAGTGGTCACAATGAGAGGAGTTGCTCTAGGTGATGAAGTGGTCAACACTTGGGGCTTGGTGCTCAACCCCGCCACACAAAGGTGGGAGGGGAGCAGAGAGGGGTAGTCAGGAGGGTCAATGAAGCAGCTTGGTCTGGGCCCAATTTAGCAGTGGCTACAGAGCCCAGTCTTCCATCATAGTCTGCCTCGGGGTCTGGTCGCCCACCCCACGAGCCTGGGTGAGAGGGGTCAGTTCAGTTTCCATATAGCATCAACTCTAAAAGTTTGGGGCCTGGAGCCAAGGGATACCACCTACAGGGCAGCAAGGAAGGCCGAGTGCTGGCCTAATGCAGGAAGGAGGTGCAACGTCCCCAGCAGGTGTTTCCCCTTTTTAACAGAAGAGTCCTATGGCCTCGTCCATTCTCCCACACTGATGTAAAGATCCCAGTCTCCCTTTTGCCCCAGCCTGGACACCCAGCCATCCACTTAGGGCAGCCCCTCGCAGGCTGACCCCTCCAGCAGATGGTCCGTTGACTCTCAAGGCCCCTACATTTATGCCCTCCACATGTACAACTCTCAAAGAGGGGCAGGAAAGGGGGCGAAGGCAACCCTCACAGGTCCCAGGGAGGTGTATGCGAGCCCCCCCTCACCACGAAAAGGAGGCACTTCTGGAGGGGGTAGCAGTATAATAGGTACCCTGAGAGTTAGGCATCTGTTGTGGGCTGTTTCCTGGGGAAAGTCAGTAGTTAACTTCATTTTGTACCCTCTGGTGCAAAATGCCTCACTCTTAAAGATTATATAAAAAATGCTGATTTGGCTCACATTTGTCCTCAAAATTTATTGACAAGGCAATGGAGTTAATTTCCCAGAACTTAAAGCAGTGGCCAGGATACAAATGGAAGTGTATGACAAGTGCCTTTGAACTTGCATCTGATGGGTTGGTAGGGAGGAGGTAGAGTAATTATGAGAAAGCACCAAGTTAGTATAACTATATAGCACTTGCAAACAACATATCGACAAGGATCTAGGGTATGATGGCAGTGAAAGCATGGTTCCCAACCACTTGGACCATTGGGATATTATGTTGACCTGCAAAAATCAAGACTGTCGCTCGACCGACCAGTTAAAGTGGTTAGCAGCATGGAGTGAGAGCAGTGTGTTTTTCTGTGTTGGTAGGTGGAAGGGCTGATGAAGGAGGCCACAATGCAGGAGCACAAGGTTGGAGAGCTGCAGCAGGACCTCAGGAGAGTCACCCGTGACACCCAACACAAGGATACCCAGGTACATTCAACCACTTGTGCTGTGTCCACATTACCTGAGGACTACATGTATGACAATTTTGGCTTTGGGAGGATAATTTCATCTTCCTCAATGTTGCAAAATATACTAAACCTTCATGGTAAAGTTTAAAAAGTCAGTGTCTTGCATAAGTCAGTTTCCCAGTTTCTCCCCTTCATTCATGCTCTCTGTTGTCTGCTCTAGTTGGCATCCCTACAGTCTCAGCTGGAAGGTTTAAAGAATCAGGTGTCCACAATGGAGGACCTACTGGACGAAGAGCAGCGGGAGGTGGCTTCCCTCAGCGACTCCTTGGCGCAGGAGACCAAACACCTCCACGACGCCAGGGCCAGGTGTGACAAGGTAACTTATGACGGCAGAGCCAGGTGTGATAAGATCACTTAATTCTGAAAGATTTGGGCTGTAAGTGACATGACTAATTACTTAAGTACATACTTCTTAGTGTGACATTGATTGAAGGGATTAGTTAATTACTACCTAGTTTGATGAGGCTAGTTAACTAGCTACAGACATGACTAGGGATAATGAGTTGCTTAACCTCCTCTTGATGTAACTTTGGTTCATGTGGTTACCGAACTAGCTCCTCTAGTGGCTAATTTCATAAGAAATACACTATTGCCATACAAGCAAACTATCCATCACTATAAACAATTACATAATACTATGATTCGCCTGAGGATGAGCAAGCCAGGTACAACATAGCTGCTGGGCTAGTCATGAAATTTTACCCATTTATATTGTGTATTGAATATACTGTAGTTACATGTTAATAATAAGTATACAGTAAATCAAATTTTATTATTACTACTACTGCTATGAGACATGAGCAAATGCTTGGTGGAAGACTTGCTAACCCTGCTTGAACAGCGCAATTTCTAGGCTCTCGTCAGTACTCGTCCTCTTTTTAATTGTCACACCCTTGCAGGCGATGAAGGAAGCAGCACGGGCAGAGGAGCAGGTAGCAACACTACAGCGGGAACTGCAAGAAGCGCAGGAGAAGATTTCTCTGCAGGAACGTCGCATCAGGGACATGGTGAAGTTAAACATTCCCGGGAGTGTTTGAGACTACCACATGTGAGACACCCCTGCTGATTTGTGCTCCAAAGGAAGATTGAAAGGGGTGTATTTTTTATTGCTCGGTAAACCAGCAACATGTAGCAAATGAAATTTGAAAGGGGCTTGTTGAATTGACAGGAAACTTTGCAGCAAGATATTCCCACGTAAGTTGATTGGTTAATGCTATGTAAATAATAAGTCTAATATTAGTTCTTATTTTGTTTACTAGTATATCCACAGATGGTGTTTAAAGTCTGCTGTTGACTAGATCTTTTGAATTATGATGTCAATGCGTGGGAAATTTTGAATGATCGGTGTCACACTGTAACTCATGATATGCTATTTCTTTGCCAGGAGAGTGAGAAAGAGAGAGAGGTGGCAGCAGTGGGGGAGCGTCTGAGGGTGGCCCATGAAGAGAGTGTGAAGAGGCTGGAGGATGCCCTGCTCACCTATACCCACATGCAAGCCCACGATGAATACCAGGTAGGCTTATGTCTGCCCCCACTATCCCTTTCCAATCTATAAAATCCATGATGACAGTACTGTACTGTATTCTGCTTCAACATATTGGAACACCTACAATATCATTCAGTGTGAGAAGTGCATAGGTGACAATTTAACTATGCTTGCCTCTATAGATCACGAGCGATTTCATTTAGGTTGAAGATCTGTTCAGGAAGGATTGACTGGACACCAAACTTAACTGTTTGTTCCTGCCCCCCTGTTCATCTAGCAGTAATTGGGACATAGACATTGGGAAAATAGACATAAATGGGGAGGGGGAGGTTACCCCAACGTTGCTCGGCAGCTCAGGTGATGAGGTCACATCTTCACTACATGCTATCTTCATCACTGTAACTATTTTCACTACCCAGGGACCCCTTTTAGTATGTGTGTTAAAAAAGAGAAGTCCGAGGCGAGTTACTTTTGTTTATTCAAATGGTAAACAATAAATAATCTTAACTTACTGATTTAAAAAGACTTACATATTTTTAAGTAAACTACATTATTCGTGTTGATCAAGACCACACACTAGAAAGTGAAGGGACGACGATGATTCGGTCCGTCCTGGACCATTCTCAAGTCGATTGTGTACATTATTTGTTTTCACCGACCTTGTTCTTCTACGTGTAAAAAACTAATGAAAAGGTTTTCAGTGAAATGTGTGTGTTTTGTATGGATTGCTTACTAACATTTGGTTGATAAAACTCGAGAATTATGTGGGGGGGGGGAATAACCAGTTTATTAATTTGATTTAATAACCTCCAAGTTATTAAATAAGGGAAGTTAAATCTTTTGTTTTGTTATGAACATAAAAAGATTTTGACCCAATTAATAAAAAATAAACAAATTACCTAACACACATGCAAAATGTGAGAGACAAAGTTTTGGTCCATCCTGAGCCCTTATTATGTCATAACTGAGATAAGAGTTTGGGTGGATATAAATAGGAGCTGCCTCGTATGGGCCAATAGGCAAACTACATTTTCCTTGTGTTCTTACACTCTTATATTGCAGTTTTGGCTTGATAAGTGTCTGAAATACCATCACTTTCCCCTAATTGTTGAAAGTAGCATTGTAGCAGTGGTAGGCCTCTGCGGGCTCTGTGGTAAACCTAAGCTGGCTCGATAATAACACCACCGTCTCTCCCTGCACTGTGACACAGGTGGAGAGCCTGGAGGAGTCGCTGGCAGAGGTCGGGGGGCGGCTGGCAGAGTCTGAGGCGGCGGTGAAGGAGGTGGAAAAGGAGCGGGACTCCTTGGGACAACAGCTGGAGGAGGAGGCTGAGAGGAGAGAGAGCGATGCCAGGGACCATCACACTCATCTTATGAGGCTCACTGAGGAGAACTCTCTTTTGAAGGTGGGGCAGGTGGAGGAGGCAGGGTACAGGGAAAAAGAGGGAATGTCTAGGTGGAGGAGGCAGATGCAGGTGGGAAGGAGATACAAATGCAGGGGGGGAGGTGGAGGTGGTGCAGCAGGTGTGTAGAGAAAGGGCAGCAGGAAGGTGTAGATTCTGTAGATAAAAAAAAAAAAACTTAATAATTTACAATAATGAATAATAAGTGGTAATAATAATAATAATAAAAACACTGCAAGCCTCTTAGTTTGAATTCAACAAGTTTAATCTGTTCTGACTTCAACTTGTAAGATTAATGTCTTGGTCTACAAACTCAAGTAACATTTATCCTCACTCACTCACTCACTGTCTGTCTTTCTGTCCCACCAAGCTAACTGTGGGGTTGGTGGCTGGCACCATAATGATACTGCTTGATATCGGTGCTATACTTATAGCCCATGAGAATGTGTCGCCAAATGAGTGTATGGCAATGTCAAACCTTGATGGAACATGTCAGAATGTGTCATGTCTTTTCAATGCATATCAGAATGTCGGTCTATATCAAATCATGACAAATGTTCAGAACATGTCGGTGCATGAGAGAACACACCAGAGCAGGATGAAGGGAAGGGAGTGGGGGAGGGATAACAGTGTTAGTGTCTTAAATAGCAGTGGTGATAGTAGTAGTAGTGTATTATGGTTGTAGTATTAATGATGTAATAGTAATGGTATTAATAGTAGTGATTACCAAGTAATACTACTTGTAATACTTGTAGTAATGGTTGCAATAGTGGTAGTTGCAAGGTTATTATTATAACTTTGGTTCAGTATTTCTCCTGTTCTGGTAAAACTATATAACTTTCCTGCTGACTATGTGATCTGAAGGGGAAAAGCCTTCTGCTTTTGTCCTGATCTCATCTCTCCAGATAAACTACTTAACTAGCAGTGCTTACCTAATAGTAACTACAGGGACGTAAGGTCTAGCTCATCATGTCTTGCCTACTAATTCTTGTCTATAGCAATAATAACCTTGGGTTGCGAAGTTTACCAGCTCATCAACTGTTAAATAAATGCAGACCAAGCTGCTATATTTTAAGAAACTTGCAAAAGTGTCATAAGATGATGCTTATCAATACTTGCTGAATCTACTATATAATAATATAGTATATATAATAATCTACTACATCATAATAATATATGGTGTCTGTGACAGACACGGCTGGAGGGTGTGCATGAAGAGACGCAGACGTGGCAGCAGCACTGTGATGACCTGGAGGAGAGGCATTCCCTGGTCCTCACAGATCACAGCCCCCACTACAACTGTCACCTGCACCAAGCCCACCTGGCCAAGGCTTTGCAACAGGTCTTTGGAGCTCTTGATACTGTTATTTAAATGAATATAATGGATAAGAGAAATATAATTCCCACAATATAATATCACAAATATCCTGATCAGACCCCTAGTCAATTCCAACCCACGCCAAAACATAGGCATATTGAACAGTATGGAGGCACTCGTGGGGTAAGGTCACGACTTGCTAACGCAATTTTATCTTTTCTCGTGTAGGTGGTGGCCCTTAAGGAGGCGTTGAAGTCGACGAATTTGGAGAAGAACACAGCAGAGGAGGAGAGGGGCCATGCCCACGAGCAAGTCCTCAGCCTTATCAGGGAATGTAACTCGCTTGAGGAACAGGTTGGTACTGGTTGCTGTCTTAATCCTCTTCACTCAGCCCCCATCCTCTCAGTTTACCACCATCAAAAATATAACCGTTTTGCCATAACAGAAATGTTCAAACCCAAACATCCCATTTGACCTATCAAAACCCCATGCATAGTAAACATCAATACAGTATTACCCTTCTTTCCCATTAATCCATTGGAATTTGAATGGAATGGTCAGGTGCATACAAAATGCAAAGTATTAAGTGAGGGCAGATTTGTGGGATTTCTAAACTGCTTATAGCTTGTATAGCAGTGACAGGATTTGTGAATACTGTATTGTATTGGTATAGTTGATATGTCAGGATTTGTATATCTTGAAGATAATGACTCCTTAGCTTTGTTTTTCTGATCAAGATAAAGGCTTGATATAATCTGTGCTACACCATTCCCACTCTTCTGTGTACTCACCTAGTTGTGCTTGTGGGGGTTGAGCTCTGGCTCTTTGGTCCCGCCTTATAATTGTTAATTGACTGGTGTACAGATTCCCTAGCCTACTGGGCTTTTATCATATCTACATTTGAAACTGTGTATGAAGTCACCCTCTACCACATCACTGCCTAATGCATTCCATCTGTTAAATACTCTGACACTGAAAAATTTCTTTCTAACGTCCCTGTGGCTCATTTGGGTATTCAGTTTCCACTTGTTCCCCCGCGTTCGCATAACCCCCACACCCCGCGTTCGCATAACCCCCCATCCCCCGCGTTCGCATAACCCCCATCCCCCGCGTTCGCATAACCCCCCCCCCCTCGTCTTCCCAGTACTTTGTCATCTAACACTTTGAAAGTACAGTGCTGACAGTTTTGTCCTCCACCTTCTCACTTGGCTTGTTTCAAGTGTCTATCGCTGTTTGCAAAAGAAAACTTTCTAATATTTTTTTTGCACCTTTGTTTCCTTAACTTGAATCTGTATCTACTTGTTCATGAAGTTGCTGGTTTCAGGAATTTCTTTATCAATTTGGTCTATTTCTGTTAGTGTTCTGTAAGTGGTGATCATATCTCTTTTCCTTATAGTTTTGGCATGTTTAATGCTTCTAGTCTCTGCTTGTAACTCTTGTTTTTGAGTTCCAGAAGCCATTTTGTAGTATGCTGTTGCAGCTTTTCTATCTTTTGTGTCTGTCTCTGTCCCCTTGTCTCACTCATTCACTCACTCACACACCACCACCACACAACTTTGCCAGTTAAATGTAAAATGTCAACCTGACTCGACTTGGCCTCCATCAGATTCACCGTCTGGCTAAGGACAAGTGCCGGCTCCAGGAGCAGGTGTCTAGCCTTGAGGATGAACTTCACAGGGCCAGGGATGATGCCCAGGAAGCCAAGGACCAGCTTGCCATGAAGGTCGAGCAGCTGGTCGCCCTCGAGAGAGAACTCGAGAATGCTAAGGTAGGCTGTCAAAGTCCTCATTTAGAGGATGACCTTAAGCCCAGGCAGTGAGAGGGGGGGGGGCTAGCCCAGCTGGTGGGGGTAAACCTAGCTCAGATAGTGAGGGGAGGGCGCGTAGGTGACAAAGCGGATGGGGGACATGACAAGGGATTACGGTGTTGATTAATATTGTAATTAATTTATAAACATTCTTAGTAAAGGCTAGGAATATAATATACCATATACATTGACTAAGTCAAACAACAATGACCCAAAATGGATAACCATGGCACTAAAGAACCTTATTGGAAAAAAAACTATATACATGCGAATTAAGAAATTAGCTAGCTCACTATCATGCTTTGCAGCTCAGCAAAAAATAATGGTAACGTCTAACAATAAAAAATAGATCCTAAGCAACCCTGGTTAACATATAAAGGCTGATGCTCAAAGAACGTCAATATTACAGTGCTTAAATTTATATCAAAACCCTGTGGTGGTTTTGATAGTTTAGTCATTTACATTCAAAATGTGATTAATTAGATGAGAGGACAGATTGGTAGGCCAGTTTCCAGTATGGTACAGTGTTAGAGGCTTTCTGGCAGTCTAGTAAGCTGCAGTTACTGTGTTTAACTTTGCTGCTTGATAATTGCTGTTGTTATATAGAACTGTGGTGGGTTAGTCAGGAAAATGTATTGATGACAATCACATGTTATTAACTGTTACAAAATGTGTTTTGTAAGATGTACAGGCATCTATTAGTAGTACAGGTATCGGATCATAATTAACACACCATGTCCACTTGGATCTACACAGACAGTGGAAGGTGGTGATGCTGGGTGTGGCAGTGGGGGACGTGACGGAGGGTGTGATAAAGAGGAGTCCTGCAGGGAGGTGGTCACGGCCCGCCGGGAGGCATCTGCAGCCAGACGGGCACTGGTGGAGAGAGAAACCCAGGTCAGGATGACTCAGCTTAGGGTTACCGCCCTCGAGAGATCACTGCAGCACCGCCAGCATGAGGTAGGTCATAAAAGAAGAATGGTAAGTTTGAAGGATGTAGGAGAGGTTGTAGTAACCTGGATGTTGTAAATGACATATTTGCTTCTTAAAACATATACTAATACCCTGTTGGATGCTGTAAACTCGTGTCAATATCTGTCAAGCGCGGTACACCAACCCCACACTCACTCATGCTTTGCTAACAGTTACAGGTGATGTGGAACACTTCACTTATTACTAACTTGCCTTTGATAGCGAGATGATATACCAATTAAATTCTTACTATTTGTTCATTATCATTTATTAACACTCTTGACCCTTACACGGCTCCAGTCTCCATATACTTTTTTTTTTATACATACTGTATTTGACTTGTTAATCTTTTTAATTTTCACTATGCACAGTATGATGGACTTTTTCAATAGCTGAGCCATTTAGGGATTAAATAATGCCACCATACACTGAAAAAATGAATAATGTCTGGTAGCAGGATCATAGCACGAACAATGTGTCTATGATCCTTATTCCATAAACAAATCCAACCTATCCTATCCTAGCATAATGAAAGTAAGATAAAATTTGTTGTCTCATGCAATATATATATATATATAACATATCACTGTTGTCATAATGCTCATTTATTTTATTTATTTATTTTATTTATGCATATACAAGAATGTACATAAGGAATGTGAGGATACAAATATGGTAATTACAGTCTTGTAAAGCCACTAGCACGCGCA
Source organism: Procambarus clarkii (assembly GCF_040958095.1). NCBI lineage: Eukaryota > Metazoa > Arthropoda > Malacostraca > Decapoda > Cambaridae > Procambarus > Procambarus clarkii. The sequence continues at coordinate 9,530,165 of NC_091241.1, read as the reverse complement.
GCGTTTCGGGCAGGTCCTTAATCTAAGAAAATTTTAAGGAGGTAAATACTTGCAAAATTTATAGACAAAAAATGCCCTACGAAGGACCGTTGATAAAAAACTTTGACTCGTTCGCCGGGGTAACGAAATGGACTAGGTGCTACGGAGGACCGTTGGGGATAAACATGGAAAAACCCATGGCCCTACGAAGGACCGCTGGAAAAAGCAAAACGGTCCTTCGTAGCGCCTTTTCACACTACTACTACCTCATATAGATACATGATTTAGACATAACTAATATAGGGGAGGCGAAGCACTAAATGCCGTTCCCAGGAAGCATGTCGACACAGCTGTCAATCACACAACTCAACTCATGGCAGCAAAGGTCACACAAGGTCAGATAATCACAAACTTTGATTGCCTGAATTAGAACAAGAAGTTGCTTCACAATTGAACATTAAAGAATAATTAACTATACTGTAACATAATCAAGAATGTCTGCACAGCCATATCACTACTGTACACTTACACTGGAGATTTACACACTAAAAGGATGGTGTGTGTAAACTGTTAACATTGGCTCAAAATGTTTAATTAAACAATATGCCATGTTCAATGTCATATATAAACATTTCAAACTGTGTATGGAGTCTGTCTCCACCACATCACTTATTAATGCATCCTGTTTAACTACTCTGACATTGAAGAAATTCTTTCAAATGTCTGTGGCATCTGGGTATTCAGCTTCAACCTGTGTTCCCATCTTTGTGCTCCACCCCATGCGAAATACACCAGTGTTCCCTTCTTCATGTTCCATCCGTACTAAGTAGTTTGTCTATATCTACCTGTCAATTTGTCTGAAAATATTGTAGGTGGTAATCATGTCTCCCACAGACTCTTGTCTTCTAGTGACATGAGGCTTAATTCCAGTAGCCTTTCCTCGCAACTCATACAGATTCGATGTAATGCCAAGCCCCCGTTTTTCTCTACTTGATTCTTGAAGGATTTTATCTCCCAAATGGTACCTTGTGTCTGGCCACCTGCTCCCTACCTCTATATTCAGAACTTTGAGAGGTAAGGGGGAGGGAGGGGTAAAGCAAGATAAATATGGTACAAAGGGCACTACATCATCAGATCATTGCAGGTAACAGGACTGGAGGAGAAGCTACAGGAGGCAGAGACAGCCACCCAACGCCTGGAGACAGAGGTGGTCCAGCTGCGGGCCCAGGTAACTACACTCAGCACCCAGCTCACCCACGCCCGCAGGCACACAGCCAATTCTCAGCCTCAGGAGGACAAGGTAATGCTGCCTCATTCTGATTATTCTTCCAGCTGGGTAAGGTGTTAGTAAAGTTACATTGATACAGGACATTAATGTGATTTCTATATGCATATACATACTATATTATCTGAGGGATAGTGGCTGGTGTTACCTAGTAGGCACTTAGCTTGGTAGTAACATACCTGTGGTGCCCACAGGTGGACGCCCTTGAAGGAGAGGTTTCACGCTTGACAGGGCAGCTGGCCGCCAAGGAAGAACAGCTGAAGCAGGTACATTGTCTTTCACCTAGGTGATGAGATAGGTTATTGTGTGGTGGTGTCCATATGTTGCAAGGTGTGGGTGGTGTATGAGGGGGTAGGTGGTGTCCCTGTATTATGTGAGGGGTGGGTGGTGTGGTGTGCTAAACATAATTTATCACCACCTTTCTCCACAGGTATCAGAGCGAGCGAAGCAGGAGACTAAGAAGACTGTGGACCTTCAGCAGGAAGTAACCGCCCTCATCAGATCACGTGATGAAGCCCTTCGTAAGGTAATCTAGCATCGTCTTTCCACAACCATTGTCGGGGCTTTTCAAAGATTGTACAGTTTAAAAAACCGTGGGGTCCATGGTTCGGGGTCTCCTAGAGCCAAGGTGAATGGTATTGTACTGTTTACTACTCCCAACTAGACAACATTCACCGTTTCTCTGAACTAAGGGATTTCTGTATGTCCATGATGATTATATTTTTACTACCTCTAGTTCTCTCTACATCCCTAACCATTCCTGGTTTTTCATTTGTGTTTTAACTATGTCTGCCTTGGGTATATAACCCAGGATGCAGATGAGTGCCAGATGTGCTACAACCCCTGGTGTACCACAGGTGTCAAGCATGGAGGCAACAGTGGGGAACTCACAGGAGACCATGGAGGCCACCAAGCTCATGGAGAAGCTGTGGGAGGCACAGCTGGCCACCATCGAGGAGGAGATGGCTAGGCTGCTTTGTGAGAGTAACCAGCTCAAAGACTGCAATGCTGCCCTTCACCATCAGGTGATGTATATACCACCAGGGAGTCTTTGGTCAGCTGATGTATATACAACTAGGGGGGAAGGGAGTCTACAGCCAGGTGATGTATATACCTCCAAAGGAGGGTCTATGGTTAGCTGATGTACCATACATACCACCAAGGGGGGGGGGGGGAGTTTAAGGCCAGCTGATGTAAATGTTGTCATTTGCTATATCAATGTCATCATGAAATATTCATTATATAACATAATGACATAATGTCATTAAGAACATATCATGCACTAGTGTGTCTTTTTGAGCCTACTATGCTAGTAGAAAAAAGAGGAATAGATACACAGGATAATAATTAATAAATATATTCACAAGTATATACACAAATACTCAATACTTTTTTTTTTTTTTTTTTTTTTTTTGAGATATATACAAGATATATTTTGAGATATTTACATTTCCATACACTCCCCTTAGGATCTTAAGCTCTTAATCTCCAGCCAGCTCCAGACTGCAAAATCCTAGTCACTATACCATCCTTGCCTCCGGAGAACCACTTCTCTCTCAAACTACTAGCCCAATGTTTATCACTTCATAACACACACACATTGTGAGAGGAGTGTATGCTTCGCTTTTCAACTTCAGACTTGCTTTTACTTTTTGTTTTCTGCCGAAATGCTGTGTGTGTTTGTGGCTTTGCAAGAATGTAAAAATTTCAATCTTATGTAATCTTGCCAACCCATTGTACCTTCTTGTTAATAAAATTATTATTATTATTTTAATTATATGGATGGTGAAATAGCAAAGAAACTGTTCATGGCATTTGTGAGACCAAATTTAGAATGTGCAGCAGTTGTATGGTGCCCAAATCTCGAGAAGCACATAAACAAACTGGAAAAGGTGAAATGCCATGCTACAAAATGGCTTCCGGAACTGAAAAAGAGTTACAAGGAGACTAGAAGCATTAAATATGCCAAAACTAGAAGATAGAATAAAAAGGGATATGATCACTAGTTACAAACTATTAACATGAATCTACCAAATTGACAGAGGAATTCCTGAAACTTGCAACTTCACGAACAAGAAGACACAGATTCAAGATAAGGAAACAAAGATGCTGAAAAAGTATTAAAATTTTCTTTTGCAAACAGAGTGGTAGATGGTTGGAATAAGTTAAGTGTGGTGGTGGTGGTGGTGGACAAACCCATCGGTAGTTTCAAAGCATTGTGACGAGTACTGGGAAGACGGAACACTACGAGCATAGCTCTCGTAACTACACTTTAGTAATTACACATACTACTCATGATACCAACTCGAAGATTCCACCATAAGTCTAGCCTGGCTACAATGAAAGTGGAGTCCTCTATCCGGGACATGTCACCCTCGCGATGTGTTCATGGCTCTGCACCAACTACTTGATGCAGCTTGCATATTGGAACTACTTGTCCCAATTGCTTGAGCCAATATCTCGTCTCCTGTCCCACATATGTAACATGCCCTCTGGCCCTCCACACAACTCATTTGTGCATTAGCTTTAAAGACCATTTCTGGCTATAGTTTCCAGTCGCCATTAGGTCACTGAAGTACCATCAGCCTTACATAATCAAGGGACACCCTCAGGATTCCAGCAAGCTGATGTCCCTGATGTCTCCTCAATCTTAATAAATCCAGCTTCCATACTTGGCCCATTCATACGCACCCATGAACACTTCCGCTGCCTCATAGTTTGAGAGAGCCTAACTAATCATATCTGTTTAGGTCATAACATGTAATCATCAGTTATCTTGTTTCGAGCATAAGTTAGATACGACTTTGGGTGGATACAAATGGATGTCTCCTATAGGCCTTCTGCAATTTACTTTTATTCTTATGTTTTGAAATGCTTGCAGGTGTCGACGAGGGAAGCAGAGAGCGAGAACCTTCGTCGGCAGGTGAGGGCACGGGAGGCTCAGCTCGAGGAGCTCCACCACGCCAGGGAACTTCTAGCTAATGATGCCCAGGTAACGTGTGCCTTTTGTCCTTCATATGGCTTCCTTGTTCTCCATCTGGGCCCTTTGCCCTCCACCTGGGCTCCCTTGTCCCTTACCACAGCACACAAACACAAGCATGTTAACACACACACCCATGTACATGGATTTCTCAGCACATTCAACAGAGTTCCAGTAATTAGGAAGTTGGTATTCCATTTGACTGAAGGTTGAGAGGCATGACCCAAAAACCTCCTAATTCAACCTCCTAATTTAGCTACTATATCTGTATCATAAGAGATGGTAACCATAGAAAGCTTGTGAACCCGTACTTGTGCCACAGGTGGTGGTGGCAGCAGTGAAGCAATGGCTCCATGAACAGAAGACGGCCAACACCAAACTTTCCAGCAAACTCCACCAGCAGAATAAGCACATCCTTCTCCTTAACACAGAGAAACAGTGAGTGTGTGTGTTGCTGCTTTTTTTTGTGTGTGTGTTCTTGTAACCTTATTGTCCCGTGTTCATAGAAGCACACCAAACGAGAAATTACTGTTTTAGTTGCTGATGTTTGTGTGAATACACCCTGTTCATTGCTTGTTTATGTATGATGCTAATGAGAAACATATACCCCCCCCTCTTTGAGCCTGGTGTATGTATACCTTGGTGGATCCTGGTGTATGTCCCCCCCCCCACCCCTTTCCATTTAATCCTGGTATGTGCATACCTCCTAGTTGGATTGTGGTGTGTGTATGATAGTGATGGTGTATGTATACCTTCTGTAGGTTTCTGGCAGAGCGGAACACCAGCCTCCAGAGGACCAATCATGACCTCTCAATCCAACTCCAGGACCTCCGTGCCCGCCTTGGTCTCCCAGTCACACCTGCATCACCTGAGGTAAGCTCTACTCTTTCACATACATGATATGCATACAATTTATGCACATTCCATACATTCGTGTATGCACACCTTCATATACTCTTCTATACATGCTGATAATAGTTCCCATGCTCTGGATTGATATATATTTTCATCGCCATTCGAGAGCCACTGTCTTGGTGTAACAATCGGAGCTCATGAAAACAATACCCATCTTGTTGGCTTACCTCCATCCCTTATTGATATGCATTCTTGTCTGGGGTAAACCATCTGACATATGCTATTCTTTATTCATAGGCGACACATGAGAAATACTTCACTTACATGTTTCTCTTCTGTTGAACATGTTAAATATAACTGTCTACTGTACTTGGTTATTGTAGAAACAATAGGAAATTTGAATGACTGATATCATAGAGATTAAGGGAGATTATTAATTACCATAACCAACTAGACACAGAAGAATGATGTAATAATTCATCTTGGGGGGAAAAATGATAGGAGGATGGGTATTTTCAGGTCACACGTATAGATATAATAAACTGAAATAAAACTTGGTAGATCCTATCAGCAAGAATTTCTACATCAAGCATTAAGTAGGTGATGAGCTGAATTATGGGGTAAGGCTTTGATATCAGGAACTCGGGTATTTTTTTGCCAGAATAAGCTACAGCAAATTCTCACTAAATTTTCACTTGAGCTAACAACCTTCCCTTTGCTCAAAAGTCACCTCAAGACTCAAAAATTAATGAATATCAGGAAGAGTCCTCATCTATCAAAAAGAACCACAAATGAGCCATGTTTTAGCCTCTTTATTCACTGCCAGTAAATGGGTGCCTCTGAAGTCCTTTGAACAAGGTCAAAATTCTCCTTCCTTTTTTTACCTGCTAGTATTAATGGGGATGGCTGACAGCATATGCCTCCACCAAAGGCTGCAAACTAATACTCATCTACTGGCCCCAGTATCTTCCTTTCAGTTCCCTATCCATTTTACAAATGGAGAACAAGAATCTGTTCTAAATTGTACAAAATGTAAATAGAGGTTCAATGGAGTGTTACACTAGGGTGACTGTACAGTGTTAGTTGGTATTGACAGACTGTAACAGTGGTGTTAGCGTTGATGGTCTACCATATTGGTGATTCTAGCATTCATTGTTTACTGTCTCTGGTGTTTAGCATTGATTGTTGACCATATTGGTGGTTAGTATTGATTGTTGACTGCATTGGTGGTTCTAAGGCATGGGGAGGGAAGACTAAATTGGTAATTAAAGCTTTGATACTAAATGTGGAATTGGAACAACACTTGAACTGTGGCCAGCATCTCTGTAAGCCAACCAAGGTAACTTCTGCCTGGCCCTCAGTTCCAGCAAGCACTCCTGACATCCAGTATGAAGTGAAACACAATGTGAGGTGGCCATCTTACTGATATCTGTATGCAAATAATTATCAAATGGCAGGATATTGGAAATGCTCTAAATGTCACTTAGGATACTAATACTTGAAGTATGTACTGTACTTGTCTAAAGAAGGCACCAAGCCTGAAAGGTTATTTTGCATTATGTCGCAGGAGCAAAATAGACAATAAGTTACAGAATTTTTTTTATACAGTACAAGTATCTTTCCATCTACATTGTGACATAGGCACAATCAGAGAACACTGTATAAACATCAGAGGTCCACAGTTGTTCAGCATCCTCCCAGCGAGCATGAGAAATATTGCCAGAACAACCGTGGACATCTTCAAGAGAAAACTAGATAGTTTTCTTCAAGGAGTGCCGGGCTGTGGTGGGTATGTGAGCCTGTGGGCCGCTCCAAGCAACAGCCTAGTGGACCAAACTCGAAAGTCGAGCCTGGCCTCGGGCCAGGTTTGGAGTAGAACCACTCCCAGAACCCCATCAAGCAGGTGATGTATAGTCTTCATTACTGTAAGACTAACACAAGTGTGTTATTTAATTTTGTTGTGGACAGGCAGCCTGTGTATATACAATATATATTTTAGGCTTGTATTGAGGCCCCCATCCATTGTCAAACTACTGACCCTTTCCCAGGATGCCACCCCATAAGTTGTCTAACTCTTGGGAACCTGTTTTCTGCTAGGTGATAAGCACATTTCCTTTCATCTAATGTTTCTAAACTATTTTTGCCCCAATGGGATTCCAGATTTAGTTGAGAATGATCTGAACTGCGTTACCAAGACCCAGTAGCAATCTCTTGATGGCACCAATGTATCGCCGAATTTAAGCCATCTTCCACACATTAATCCAACTTATTTTTATTTTCCAGAAGCTTGGCAGAATGGATGGTATCCTACGTGGGCTGTCGTCTCCTCCCCTAGGACCGTGCCAGAGCCTTGGGATGTCCCCCACCAGGCCACTCTCCTCCACTGCCTACCTCGATAATGTCCTGGGCCTTGTTACTCCACTGGATAATAAACACGAAGATGTCCTCAGTGTGAGTCTTTCCTTATTTGCTAGATAAGCCCTTCAAATATTATATTAGTATTCCTGCTGTTTTTGTCAGGCAAAGACAACAGGAACATCGACCAACTAAAGACAAGTATTCATAGATTCAGTACAGCATTTTGTTAACCCATTGTAACGCTGGGAGGGCGTTCCCATGGTGAGTCATGGGTGCACTCTCCCGGCATTAAGGGCGTTACACCATGCTGAGCTCCGAATAGTCAGAATATTCTAGTCTTCCACAACTGGTTCTTAGGGATGCTACAGTGGTCACTTACTGGCAACAGTATTGATGATAAATCTTTTCCAAAGAGGTACAACCACTAGCCCCAGGGAAAGGGTTCCAGTCACTAGCCAGGCTATGACCCCAGGGTAAATACAGGCAGTACCAAATGAGGTGTGATACAGCATGATAAATGCAGTGTAGTACCAGCATGATGACAGGTAGAAGTAGATATTAATAGATAGGCAAGTACATTATACTTAACACTTGTGCAAGAGCACCTACAAATGCAGCACAACTAATAAGGCAGTTTAACTGCCAAAGTCATTTAGGCCATAATCTTCATAATAAAGATTATAGTAGCTTAATCTCGGTGTTAAGAATTAAAGTAAACTATGTAATATATAACATATAAAACTATGTAAAGCATCCAACAGTCTAATGATTTATCTTGATGAACTCCATGCCTTTATTTTCTTTAATTTATGCATATTATGTACAGACATGCTCGTCAGAGGGGAGTAGCAACAGCAGCGGGTGTCAGGTGCCCGGGCCGGACCTCCCTGGAGCAGCACACCTGGACCGTTTAGCACACCTGGCCGACTCGCTCCTCATTGCCTCCAGGTGCTTACTTTCTCGGTATACACTTCTCATCCCAGCTCTCAAGATCACTTATAATAATGTGATTTAATGACCTTCGTTATTACATTTCCTTGAGTAACTATCCACTTTACAAACATTAGTTGCCAGTAAAATATAGTAATGCCAAGGTCCACTTTTAAACATTTAGCAGAGCTTCTGGAGAAATCATTCCAGGGGTAACCAACCACTCTGCCACTTCAAAACATCATCCTGATTAAACCTAGTGTGCCATTACAATTATGAAAGTAGACATTTGCTTCTATAATGTGTAGGTCGTATAGCATTTCATGATATTCCATGTTTTGAAACTTTGCTTTTGTTATAGGAACATCAGTCGGGCTTCAGGCATCTTCTCGCACTATAACTCTGGCCAAATGACCTCGGCAACCTCCCTGGGCGATCTCACATCAACTGCCACCTTGGGTCACTTGAGGTCAACTCTGGCACTTACCAAGACTACATCGTCATCGGTGGGTAATTTGACGTCCCTATTCCCTCAAGACCGAAGAGACAAAGCTCAAAGTCCTGTATCCATACTAGGCAATCGGGTCGGTGACTTGTGCACATTATCACCTGGGTCAAAGGTCAAATGCCGGGGGACCGAGGTCATCTTGGCTGCCCCAGTGAGAGAGAGGAGGTCATCATCAGTTCTTATGTACAACAACAACGACAGCATAGAGGAGGCAGATGAGGAGGAATCATCCACTCTAGCAACTAACAAAACTGGTACACTCCAGGAAACGTCTAATGCTTTTGACAAGTCATCCAGAACCACGTCATCCTCTTCCAGTCTCCTCTCGACGTCATGTAGTGGCTCGCAAGGGTCATCCAGAACCTCTCCAGCCTCCAGTGCATCACAGGGATCATCCAGTACCTTGCAAGAGTCTTCCTGTAACATTCAGGAGTCTTTCAGCACCTTACAAGACTCCTCGAGCATCTCATCAGTCACTACCATACAACACACTTCCTCCAGCATCGTATAGGGGCTATTTAAACTTTAAGGGTTGCTCAAAGCATCAGTAAAGACTGACCAACCCTCCAGGATGGGTGTTAACTAACACCTTTCAGGGGCCAATTAGTTCCTGATTTTGGGTGTAATAGTTCCTCACTTATATTTTAAAAGGTGTCAAGAGTAAAGAAACGTCCAAAATCCCCCCAACCTTCCATGCCTCACAAGTGTATTCCTCTAAGGCGTCGTCCCAAGTAACGACAGTGCTGCATGAAACGGACAGGGACAGACACACACTTTTTCTTTTGCAAATAGTGGCAGATGACAAAACTGTCAGTTTGTGTTATGCGACAGTACTGGGAAGACGGGAATGAGCGTAGCTTTTCTGTAACTACAGTACACTTGGGTAATTACACACACACACACACACAGCTCCCCCTCCCCAGTCATTCACTGTGCAGTCTGCTAACTAACCAGCTTGTATTCACAACATTGATGGAGCTACCACACATAAACCAAATACTGTACTGGAATACATACACTAAATAAGAGCCATCACACTCATGACTGACTGATGCCCAGTTGAACCAGGGACTCCAATATCAGAGAATTTACCACGTTAATCATTACATGTATAAATAACCAATAACCTACAAAAAGTGTCATGGTTGCCTAGTGCCTTAATGGAATTAAACTGAAAACTATGTGTAAATACTGTATTTTGATTTATAAGTTGATTGCAAATTTATTTAATCCATTTTACAGCTGTATTTGTAAATAAAAATTGTATATCCGTTTGCAAGTCGTGAACAGCTAAAGTGTCTGCAAGACAGTACTGAATGCACATTCTTGACATACTAGTATATACGTCTTTAAACATCAATTATTTCAGCTGATAACTTTTTAGAATGTATAGATGTGAATTTGTTGTCCTTTTTAGCTTATGAGATGTCAAGTCACCACCTCCAAGTGTAAACTCTTGGTTGAAAACCCAGAAAGTCTTGATTAAATCGGTTTTTGCATTACAGCAGCACTAGTGTAGGAGGTGGCGGTCTAGGAATCGGCACATGGGTGGTCTTAATTTGAGTTTGGTCCACCAGGCTGGACCATTTGTCTTTGATTAGCTTAACCATTATTATCTCGGCTGAAATGCCACGACATGAACATGCTGGGGTAGGAACATGAATGATTTGACCCCTTTTTGGTTGAGTTATAACTACAAAGTCCAGCTTTCGACCTACCTCTCCAGGTAGTTGTCGCAGACATTTTGACCTCGCGCTCCAGACAGTTCAGTTGTCCACTACTGAACCACCTATCTGGGAGGTTAAAATGTGGACTTTTTGACCCCCTCCCCAGGCAGTTCAGCCAAGGACTGAACTGCCTGGAGGGGAAGGTCTAAATGTGCACGACTTAAATTAAAAGCTTTGATTATGAAACTCCCAAATACCTAGTCAGCTTCAGTTTTATCTTGTGTTCTTAATGTTCATAAATGTTTCCACAATTTGTAAGTGGAAAAAAACCTGTTGGATATACTGTAAAGGCTGAAAAATTTTGTAAACATATTGTGGTCCAAATATTCTTTGCCTGCTTTTTTATAATAGGCATTGTTACTTAATCTGAAGATATTCTGCTATTATAGTGTATAAACTGTATAATAAATGTCGCTTACTTGTACATAAAGAACAAATTTGCTTAATATATATATATATATAAATATACACTTGTGTAATTATCCATGTTTTCATTAAAGAATTGAAAATTATAAATATTTCAAGTCCCTGGCTCAGAGAAATCACAGTACTGTAATACTATATATCAATGAGAAAATCCACAGGAGCCATGATGAGGATTCAAACCTATGCGCTGTCTTCTCCCAGACAACTAGGCCACAACATGGTAAGAGAATTGCAACCTGGGGTTCTGGCTGACCCCACCCCCCCCCAAGGCTTCCACTGAAGCCAAACCAGGGTTTCTCACAATTCCCCCATGCACTCTATCAGAGTGCATGGGGGAATTGTGAGAAACCCTGGTTTGGCTTCAGTGGAAGCCTTGGGGGGGGGGGGGGGGTCAGCCAGAACCCCAGGTTGCAATTCTCTTACCATGTTGTGGCCTAGTTGTCTGGGAGAAGACAGCGCATAGGTTCGAATCCTCATCACGGCTCCTGTGGATTTTCTCGTTCCCTGCTCAGCCCTTTTGTTTCTTAATTTCAAGTCTTGTGAAGAAATGTGGTGGCATTGAACTGGCAACTGTGGGCCATGAAGCTTTTCAAGGTAAACTAAAATATTCACAATAAATTAGTATGTCACATATGCACGTATTTAATAAGTCAATATTGACTTAAGGAAGTGCGAGAACGGGTTGGAAAATGACTTGATTTTGGTCTATTGAATACCATTTATTAAACATGGTTACACGCCAAAGAGAACACTGGTAAAGTTAAACCCAACTGTTTGACACCTCCATCCTGGAAACAGCCATTGTTTCCAAAATGGTAATGAAAGTGAGTAAATATTTTATTTATATTTTTTTGAAGGGGGGGTGGAAGGAACAGGCATTGAAGTCCATTTGGAAAAGATAATTATGCAAGAATTTAATGCAGAAAGTTGGTAAAACAAATTAAAACGTTAATTTGTGCTGAGTAAACCATTACTTGCGTATTTGTAATAAAGTACCTACCTCATGTTAGGCGAATTTAATGCTTTCAAAACTTCAAGAAGCAAAGGCTTGCTGTAGTTTGTACTGTATTTTCACCTGCATTGGGAGATGTTATATTTTATCAATTGCCTTTATGCAATAATATTTTTTATATTCACAACCAAAACAACTTATATTTTCAGGCAGCATTAGATCTTGGAACATGTAAATCGGGATTTGGATTTGGAGGCACTGGAAAAAAGTCTAATTGCAAGCAGTTTGACGATTATGGTGAATCTTTTGGCCTCAGGGATGTCATTGGTTGCTATCTCAACCTGGATGCCATGGAGATGCATTACAGCAAAAATGGCACTGATTTAGGTAAAGCTTTCACATTACGAAGTGAATTCAAGAATGCTGTCTTCCATCCAGCTGTAGTTTTGAAGGTTGGTAGTATAGTACATGCATTATTCATGTTAGTTGTGTATTTTAAGCAGTGGTGGATAATTGGATGATGATATTAATTAATTATAGATATGGTCTAAGGCAGACTGAAATTTGCCCAGTTTTTTCTTTTTGTTGGTTTGTTATGCATTTGTCACAGTATTTGGACTTGGTGTATTTCAAAAGTGTATAGTGGTCATGTATATATACAGTGACACCTCCAAAATTTGGATCATATTTATGATCTAGGTCATTAAGAAAATTAATACAAATAAGTAAATTTCTTATTGAATTTTCTATCAGTTTTTAACTGTTGGTTCTTTACTCAAATCTCTCTAATTTCAATAAAGTGCAAGAATAACTTCAGTGAATTTAATGATATTTGAAAGTTACAGATGATAGCAATTTATGTGATTTCCAGAATGCAGAGATGTCTTTCAATTTTGGTGCAACAGAGTTCAAGCACCCACCTAAAGCGGGATACGTAGCAGTGTCTCAGGCCAGCAAGGACTGTACTGTGAGCTCAGGTGTGAAGGGAGGTGGAGACAAGCCACAAAAGCTTCAGAACAATGCTCCACACGCTGTCATTATTGAGGTAAGAATGGTAACACATGACTGGTCTGTATTTACTTGTCCAGTATCTGGTTTATATTGATTGCTGGATGGATGTCTAACAATATAACCTATACAGTTCGGTACAGATTCATTTTTACATCACTGTTGCTTTTAAACTAACCTGTTCATTAAATCCTGGATACATACAATATGAAGATTCAAACTAAAAGTAGTATGTTGTGCTATGTGAATTGTTAAACAGTTTAGATAGAAGTGGCAAGTTCCAAAAGCAGACCATTTTTTTTTTAATGCAAACAAAAGTTTTTATCATTTAACAGCCTTCAAGAGAACTCGCAGAACAGACCCTAAAACAGGTTCAAATGTTTCGTAAGCATCTAGATAATCCAGTGGTTCGTGACCTTCTTGTTGTTGGTGGTATACCCGTGAAGGAGCAAATAGCAGCACTCAATGCAGGTGTGGATATTGTTTGCGGTACTCCAGGACGCTTGGAAGATCTTATTAATACAGGACAACTCTCTCTCCAGTCTTGCAAATTCTTTGTGTTGGATGAGGCTGATGGACTTCTTAAACAGGTAAGTTTGATTTTATCCAAGGAAAAGTACTTTTTATATTTTGGTAGTAAATATGTAGGAATACCTGATATAAATTCAAGTACTGTATCATCAGCTTGCCTTATGAATTAGAAAAAAAACTAAGAACTCTTGACTACCCGATTTCTTGTATTAAGTCAACTACTCGTGGAACATTTACACATTTCCTTAATGTGCGTCTTTGGCTATCAGTAAATGGGCACTTGAGAGTTGGGCAACTTTTATAGATTTCATCCTGGAAAGGTTGGTCATATTTTTTAAATGACTTTAAATATACAGCTGATTTATTTATAAGGTAACTTGATGCATTATTGTATTTTGTTGACTTTCATTTATTGCATTAAATTTCTTGCCATATTTTGTTTCCTGTAATTACTTTATCTTGTATACAAGTGTACTGGTATTGCAGGGGCATGAGCGTCTCATCAATAACATCTACAACTCCATACCCAAAATCACATCTGAAGGCAAGAGACTCCAGATGGTGGTCTGTTCTGCCACCCTACATTCCTTTGAAGTGAAGCGCATGGCAGTAAGTTTCTGAACCCTTATTTGGTAACACTTGTTTGCTAAGGAAAATTGTGCCTTCTCAACGGTGCAATGTCTTAAGACTAAGGATTATGAATTATCTTAGATTATGGTATACTATATAATAATCAAGTGAAAATTAACAAAGTGAATAGCATGACTAGTGTGTTCCAAGCATATATGGAGTGGAAAGAATGTTGTCTAATGTATCAATTAGTTTCCATAAAGAATATTTTGTACAAGGGTGACATTTTATTAATGGTTAGGTATACATATTTTATATATATAATATGACATTGTGTCTTTAATACTTCAAAGTTACTTAATGCTCTCTTTTTCAATGTGGAAATACTGTAGATTGAATCATAAGTGCATGTTAGGAATTTGTGTATCAGACTTTATGAATGTAATTGCAGAAGTGGTGAAGGTGAGAGATTCAGTAGTTTAAAGCTTTGCTATTCATGTTGGAAGGCTGCTGAAAATGTGTTACCTGAAAGAAATAGAAGAAAAGATAATATCATAGTAAATATAGTACAATATTTAGTATGTTGCTTTTACTATAGGCACGGTTTACATTCCACCCGTCAATTTCCTTCCCTCAGTTCTGTCTTTGCTCAATCTTATTTGCATGAAACTTTTTTCCAATTACACGCATCAAATATTTAAACGACAGATTCTAGTACTGTACTTCCTACATCACACACTCGTCATCCTTTCTACTACAGTTTGCTTCAGTTTACTCATTTTCAAGTCTTCTACTATCCACAGTAAAGCTTTCAGCTGCACAATATCTCAGCCCTCGCACACTGCTACAACTCCATGTTTCACCCAAGTATGGATGATGATGTTGATGTTCAAGATTCGCTACTTGGAACAAAAAGTCCCAAGCAGCACGGGCTATGGTGAGCCTGTAGGATGATGATGACAAAACTCTGGCATGTTACATTTCATCCACCTGCTTTAAAGCTGTCATTAAGAGCTATAGAAACTTAATTTTGAGAACCTTTCACAGAGGAGCAGCATCATTACCAATTTTCCATGCAGATTTCACTTGAGGACTTTAAGGCATCAGTGCAGCTACTTCCTTCCCTCTCTTCCCTCATTTCACAACCTGTCCTCTTAAAAATGTCGCTTTTGGCCGTTTGCCCGTATGGCCGAAAGTGGACGTACAGTTATATGAAAATGAAAAAAAAAATGAAAATTTGGGATTTTTTTTTTTTTTCAACAACAGTAAGTTAAGGGTCCTCTGGTAGGTTAGGTGGGCAGGAAATTCTCATAAAGTTTCAAAACGTTATGAAAAACGTTAATTGAAAGTCTCCTCTTCTAACCTTACCGAGTAAGCCGGACGACTCAAACAGAAAACAGGACAGTACGTCACTTTTGTGAGTTAATTTCATTTCAAATTACGTCCACTTTTGGCCATAGCGCGTATACGAGCGAAAAGTGACGTTATTTTTAAGAGGACGGGTTGCATGTCATCCCATCATCTTCCTGTGAAGAGGAAGTTTGTGTTGTTGTATTTCTGCAGTAATTGGCATCTCACAAGGAGCTCTGTATACCTACTTAAGCACTACTGTGGATCATTGCTGCTATTGATTTACTGGTGTGTGTGGTCATTCATGTTCTGTGATTGTGTTTTGTGAAAAGTATGGTTAATTTATTGTGTAATATGTGTAACAAGTTTTATCTCTTCATATACGCCTCCATGTTTTCTTGGTGTTGATGCCTTCCAACCTCGTGAAAGTGGAACATAGTGGTAGTGGAGCAAGCTTGTCTGATATTAGACACTGAACTTAAGAATCCTGTGTGTGGATGGTGCAAGTGCATTGCACCTAACGATGCACTTGCAATGCACTATTTAAGTCAATTTAAATTATTTATTCCAGAAATATGTAGAAAAATGTTGAAATTCTGCTTGATTGTATTAAGGAGATGGAAAATGTATTTAAAGCAGATTACTTAAAAAATGAACAGAAGTACAGTACTTGCTATATTTTGTATTTAAATGTTATTATTAACTGATAAAATAGAATTGTCTGTAAATGGTACAGTATGAATATAATGTACTGTATTGCTAATTATTGTTATGTCAGTTCTTATAGCAGATTATTTGAAAGAATTGGTAGCTACTAGTCTGTTAAATAAGGGTGTACATGTTGAAGCCAAAACTTTTATCGTATAATATTTTTTTTAATTTTGGTTTTTAATTTAGTGTCTATAAATAAGAGATGTACAAAAAATTTGTAAAAAGAAGAAAAAAATAATAATTTTACCAAGAATATTTTCTTGATATTAGAGCCTCTGAATTCCAAATAGAGTACAGATATTTCAATACCTTAAAATAATTTTGCTCCGACCAGTGAATTTTACTATAGAAAAACTTTACATAGGAACGTTTGATGCACTTCCCGACCTGGGTAGATCTTAAAGGGGAAGATGCTGTGCCCGAGACTGTCCACCACGTTGTTGTAACCATTGATCCCAGAACGGATAGTAGCTGGAGCAATCTTCGTCGCCATCTGCAGACTGATGGCGTGCATGTTAAGGATGGCGTACGACCTGGGAACAATACACCTGGTAAGCAAATAAAAGTGCAAGGCTAAGCTTTACAGTTAATATTTGAGAATGTGTCTTAGTTTTTGAAAGTACTGTAAGTGTAAGTGCTTCTAATGTTTTAATTTGTTATGCTTTTCAGTTTGGTTTCTAGAATTTTTCTTTAGCTTGTTCAGATATGTATTTAGATACCATTTGCCAATTTTAATGGTTTGTAATATGCTGCTTCACATTATGAGCTATGAATATTTTTTGAGGTTCACTTAAGCTGGCTTGTACAGGCATACCTCAGTTTAAGAGTTTAATTGGTTCCTGGAGATGCCTCGTATTCCGAAAACTCGTAATCCGAAGCTAATTTCCCTAAAAGAAATAAAGGGAAATGAATTAATCCGTTCCTGACTACCCCAAAAACCCCACATCAAACTAAATTTTTATACCTAATTCATCTAAATAAACCTACAAAACTATGTTCAAGTTATTACTTACCTTGCTGTTGAATGCTGTAGGCGTATGGAAGATGGTGAGGAGGGGGGAGAAGGAGAGGAGTTACTGTTTGGAAGGGGAGTCCCCTTCCATTATCACATCAGGCAGTGAAGACCTTTCTGGTGTGCTCTCCCTGGGATGTTTTATCCGAGTGCCACTAGGTCCTGGTTGAGGCTCTGCTCGATTTCCTCACCACAAATCTGTCTAAACCCTGGCTTTCTCACAAATAATGGCCTCCGAAACACTGTCACCCCTTAACTCCTTGTCGTGTATCCAAATTAATAGCAACTTTTCCACTTCTTCAAGTATTTGTGGTCTTTGTTTCGTTATTGTTCTGACTCCTTTTGCCACTTTAGCACTCATAATCTCATTTTTCTTCTTAAGTATAGTGCATATTGTTGATGTGGCTTTGTTGTACTGCCTACAAAGTTCAACAACACGTGTACCGTTCTCATGCTTCCGAATGATCTCTTGTTTCTCCTCTATTGTCATCCTCACATGGGCTTTCTGGCCTTTATCCTTACCACTGGCTTTCTTGGGATCCATGGAGAGATATATAATAACAAATTGTATAGTCAAATCACCAAAAATCCAACAAAACACTGAAAATCCGCGAGAAGAATTGATGTGGGGTAGTCACTGGGCGCGAGACAATGGTAAACCGAGGGGTGGAGGGGCGACGATCGCCGAACCACCACGCGCTGGGTCGGCCTGTACGCGTATCAACAAACTTGTGTCCCGAGGTAACCCTCGCGTTCCGAGACATATTTTTCGAGGAAATCCTGCTCGTATTCCGAAAAACTCGCATACAGGGACACTCGCATTCCGAGGTACCACTGTACTTAAGCATTAGTACCGATCGGCACGACCAGTTGGCCTGGCCCCTGCCTTCAACTAACTTCATTTGTGAGAAACCAAGGCATTTGCATGAAGACCTTTTAAAGAAAACCCCTGGAACGAGGGGGAAGAAGATGAATCAAGTTTGAAAATGTGAAAAGTTTGTGTGACAATAGAGCCTCGTGGAAAACTTTTGCTGTGGTCATTACCTGGTGGAATGCACCCAGGATGGAGTATCAGGGCTATACATCTTTTAAATCATAAAAGTAATAAACATTTCCCATCAACCTTACAAACCATATTAACCTATTTTCATGTATTTCCCCCATGTGCATTTTAACAAAGTTACTAAATTGCCATTATCATTCTGTAAAATTTCAATTACAGTATACTGTATATAATTTTGTTAGTATAAATGGACTGAATATTCTGAAATCACTATTAATTTTACAATTTCAGATTCAAAGGTGGTCTGGACACCCAATTTGGTCAGACGGGTGAAGAGAGCATTTAGGATAGTTCGAAGAGATGAAGATGGTCACAATTGTGTTTGAAGAGGCAAACGCCCCCCTTTGCTCCTGACATTATGTTCAGCCTATTGACCCCTGCACACCTAACACAAGGTAGGTTGAAAACTCCTCCTTCATGTCATTGGTTCATTAGCCAGAAACTTAGGGCCCATGCAGGAATATCCCTAAAAAAAAAAAAAGTGGCCCCAACAATGCATCCTCCAAGTCTGGAGGATGAGCAGGAGCATTGTCGAGAAGCAGGCCCTTTAGTGTCAAACTTTTCTCTTGCAGATATTTTTTGATGGCAGGGCAAACCACTCTACATCACAGTTTTTCTGCACGTTATATATTTTTTAAAACTCTTGGATTTTCGGAATGATACACGAGCAAGGGTTTAATTTTCAAATTGCCACACAGCACAAGAGTTAGCCTATCCTGACACAAGTTAGCCCAAATTAGCTTGTGTCCGGGCAGTGATGTCTCCTCTTTGGTAATGTATGTCCTCTTCGGCAATTTTTTCCAGAATAGCCATGTCTCCTCACAATTAAACACTTGTTGTGGAATATATCCATCAATACAGTATCTACAAAATCTTTAAAATCACGAACAAATCTTTCAGCCCCTACTTTGTCTGAGCTGGCACCCTCACCATGCCTCACAACACTATGAATACCACGTCTTTTTTTCAAAATTTCTCAAACCATCCCCTACTCACCTTAAACTCTTTCGTATCTGCAAAACTCGTTCTAGGGGTTTTCTTTATAAGATCTTGCATGAAGATTTCATTGTTGACCAAACCACACACTGGAAATTGAATAGACGACGACATTTCGATCCGTCCTGGACCATTATAAAGTCGATTGTGATGAGATGAGGGAAGCAAGAGCATTAAGTAGGCAAGAGAGAGAGGTGAGGAGATGGCAAGTATGTACGTATGTACATGAATAAAACATGTACATACTTATACATAACGTGTGTAAATAGTGTAATAAACACAATAACAGTATTTTGGGAGGAGGAATGTTGGCGAGTAATGTGTTGGAGGAGGGAGGGAGGACTGGCAGGGTGTGGTAACTCACTCATGTTTTTTGGGCTCACCATACCAACACAGTAGATCGTTATGGTGAATACATACGTAGATGGGTATATACAATGTGTGTATATAGTGTAATAACAGCAAAAACACTGTTTGATTGTAGAATATGTTGCATATATGAGGCCCATAATTTTGAGCATAGCGATGTTCTATACTTTGAATTATATAAATTCCACAAATTACACACTTTTAAATAATATTACAGCAAAAAAAAGGAAGAAATGAATGAGAAACTTCAAAATAATTGCGCAACATTTTATTCGCAGCAACTGCCGTCGCACTGGGTGGCGGGGCCGACAGACCCCCGTCGCTCCAAATCTTAGCGCCCATAAATTACTCAACTTCCCAGCTCCATCGCAGCTAAAGTAAGTCACATACAATATTTTTTGTTTAGTTTCCCCGTGATCAGACTCTGCATTTTAACAATATAAGAAGAGAAAAAAAAATTTTGGAAAGAATTTATTTCTTGTGCACCAGGGTGTTATTTGGAGACAGAGCAGTTCAGTGGTTAACTACTAAATTTTTTTTTCTCCCACACACGCACCCCCCTAGGAAGCAGCCTGTAAGAGCTAACTCCCAGATACCTATTTACTGTTAGGTAACAGGGATCATCCCCTTTTGTACAAAGAATCTGCTAAAGCTTTTAGGGCTAATCTTTGACACTCGTTTGTCTTTGTCGCCCCATATTTTTTACGTCCGAGTTGAATGCTCTAAGGCCCTTAACTAACTTTAGGTCATGTCCCATACTTCTTGGGGAGCTAATCGACACTGCTCCTCTCTTTACATTCCTCTCTCGTTCTGTCTAAACTCGATTATGGCCCTGTTTACTCGTCTGCTTCTCCTTCTACCCTTCACCATCTGGACACACTGCATCATACTGGGTTACGGCTCAGCTCTGGTACCTTTCCTTCGACACCTACCCTAAGCCTGTATGTTGAAACTGGCGTCCTGTTTCTACAGGATCGCCATGATCGCTACTGTCTTCTCCACCTTGCACGGTCCTTACAGCACCCTCACTCTTGCTTATGTCATGCCTTGACCTTTACCCATCCTGTGGTTCCTGTTCCCCTTCACCACCTATCTCTTTCTGTACGGTTGCCTCTCTTACAAAATGCTCTTTCAGTTTGTGTTACCAATATTTCCCCTCGTGTCATTCCGTCTTTGCCCCTATGGAGGGGTCCCCGTTCCTAAATTCTGTAAGCCTTGACCCACATGACTAAAACTTTTACCCCTCCTACAGTTCTAAATCACCTTTTCCTTGAACACTTTTCTTCACACTTCCACTCTATTTCCGTCTTCACCAATGGGTCTCAAGTCTGCAGACGGTGTAGGCTACTCTGTTGTTTTTCCTGACTGCACCTTTGTGTCTCCTGCCTCCGGAGACTAGCATCTTCATGGCAGAACTTTATGCTATTCTCTATGCTCTTCATCAACTCTTTTCTCGCTGTCAATCCTCCTCTGTGTTTGTAGTTGACACTTGCAGTGCCCTCATGGCTCTAGAATCCTTTAATCCAGTCCATCCTTTGGTAGTTGAAATTCAACATTGGCTGTTTCTTATCTCCAGTAGATTTAAGACAGTGGAATTTCGCTGGATTCCCACCCATATTGGTGTGTTCTTAAATGAGCGTGCGGACACTGCCGCTAAGGAAGCTATCCGCACCTGTCCCATCTCCCGTAAAGGTATTCCTTATTATGACTTTTACCCAGTTATTCATTTCCCCATTCTTGCCCGTTGTCAGGGTTGTTGGTCTTCTGTTACTGGTAACAAACTGCGTGCTCTTAAGAGTAGCGTGTTCCCGTGGCCTTCCTCCTACCACCGTAACCGGTGGTGGGAAACGGCTCTGGCGAGGTTGTATATCGGTCATACACGTTTAACTCACGGGCACTTAATGGAGCGCTGCCCTGCTTCTTATTGTCCAAACCGTTGTCTCTACATGTCCTGACTTCCAGGACTTACGTGTCTTGCTTCCCGACCATCCCTCACTGTCAATTGTCCCTCGATAAAATTCTTGGTAAATTCAATACCTTTGATATTGTTCGCCGTATGCGTTTTTGTTCTTGTATTGGCGACGTTAGTGATATTTAGCGCACTATGATTATCCCACACATTTGATGGTTTGATAATTACTGTACTGTACAGTACTTTGGTTTGGAATGTATCAAATAAAGTTGTTTCATGTATTCAAATGTGTGAGAAAATCCACTGGGGCTGTGAGATGAAGCGAACCTGTAACAAAGGCATTGCCAGTTGCATACTCTACCACCACTGATGGTAAAAGTCTTACAACTGGATATCTTGTGTGACGGGTTATGGTATCACAGCTATACTGAACCAAGATGGTATGGCTCTCCCTCACATAAATGAAAGAAATGCTGCTATTGGCCTTGCAGTGTGTAAGTTGCAGGTGGAAACAAATTAAAATTATCAAATAAATAATTAAACAATTTATTGAAATAGTAATGAACAAAAATAACACATGACAATACTTGACTATCATGTAATGCAAAGGTGAACAAGTTAGTATGACCTTAAATGCAAAAAATAAACTATAAGCAATAAATAAAAGTATGAAGATATACTGGTGTTCTGAAGACAGCTACCATACCACCATGGCATCAGTCACACGACGTTGGCTGGAAGCGGACGACGGGTTAGAGACACGAAGGTGATCCTAGAGCACTAAGGGAGAGATTGGCTCTCCAGGGAGGCAGCGCTCTTTATATAGTCCGGCGGTGATGACTCATCCAGTGTCAACACGAGGTGGACATTTGGTCAACTAGCAAACTGCTTGTTGTGGCTGGCGGTGCCTTTGTGTTGAGCTGTACCACTGTCAGTTGAAGGCGGCTAACTGCTTGTTTGTGGGGACAAACTGCCAGTTAGGAGTGGCGCCCGGCTTGCCTCTGAGTCGTACCAGGCCATGCCAGGCCCTGGGGGGTATGGAGAGGTGGCAGGACTGATGACTCTTCTGGGCTGGTGTAGATGTATAATACTTCCAGTGCAGAGGCATTGAAGGTGAAGGGAAAAGGCAGTTCCACTGCTATGCAGGGGATTCACGTGACACTTGTGAAGCCACAGAAAGTCTGGAGGCCCTACTGAAGCCAGTCCAAGTATTAAATAAAACCCCTGAAGTACGCCGGTGAAGGGTGAAGCAAGACCGTATGCCCCAACTTCAGGCACACACAGAAAATCACGTTTTGGTCCCGCCTCTCAACTGTGTATTTGAAGTTGGGGCGTATGGTGTTGAACTGCTTCAGCCTTCACCCGAGTGCTTGTAGGTCTTACGTAAGACGTTGACTCAAGGAGTGGCCTCAAAACTTGCTGTGATTTATGGGGAAATCCGGTTGTAAGACTTTTACAAAGTCAGTAATATACTGTGGTAGAGTATGCAGCTGCCAGTGCCTTGGGCAAGGGTTTACGTTGCCTCACAGCTCCAGTGGATTTTCTGCTTGGTGTATATCGGGTTGTGATTTTGTGTGTGTACCGTATTGTTATGATCGCCATCTGATAAGTCCTTTCTGGCCTCAAGAGTCATTGTTACCCACCTAGAAAGATTGCAGATGGCCAAAGCAGTTATTTAAGTTAAGAAGGGACAAGTCTTAAACAGAATTTTGCATAATATTTGACTGTAAAGGGGTAAATTGAGGTAGATTGAAAAACAAAATGGTGAACCGGGCAGGCGGTACTCACAATTAGGCGAATACACTCGGGAACTTTTAAAGTGCAACCAAACATGCTTTCGGCTCTCACAACAAGAGGTGAGTGGTGGTGGCTCAGGTGCTCAGCCAATCAGAGCACCTAAGGAGGGAGGGCAGGAGTGAGAGGGGGGTGGTATGTGGAAGTTTGGTGACAGTTGTGTGTAGTTTGTTCATCTTCATTGTAAGTTTCATGGCTTGGTGTGCATTTCCCTAGTAAATTTAATTAGGGAAAAATTCAGGTGTTTGATTTTTTAAATCAACTTTTTAAATGTTGAGTTGTTAAAGCCTCAAAGTGCATGGAGTTGGTTTGGGAGTATGGCATCCTCATGCTGTTGCGTGCTCGCGTGAGGTAGCAAAGGTGATGTAAAGTTGTGGGGTGTACATGCTTGGGACGTCCTCTCTCGGGATGGCTGGTGTTAGACCTGCGTGTTTGTCGGTTGTTGAAAAGCCGTCATCCTCTGCTGTTGTGGTATTGATTTTACATTGTTCATCTTGTAATTAATACTGTAGTGCGATATCTAGGGCTACCATTTGTAGGTTTAAAATGTCTAATACAAACAGTTGTCCAATGAGTTTTAATAGGAAATATCATCCACCAAGCACCATTGTACAATTATATTAATTGATAGTATATGGATTGTGCAGAACTGCTTAGAATGATCTTTAACACTTGGCTATATTGGTCATGTCAAATACCTGCACGGTGAATGCTCAAAGACCCTTTCTTTATTCAGTGTTGTCACATACCTCATGGGGGTATGGATAGGCAAACACTAATTCGGTTAAACTTGCCTTGTAGTACTTTCAGAGCTCAGTAATTTGGAATGTGGTTAGCACTTTCCAAATAAATTGACCTTTAAAGTGAATTCCTATTTAGGTTTAAAACATTATACCGAATGAGAAACTCGGATTATATAGCCGAACACCAGAAATGTTGTTATTCAATTTGGTTGCCTAAAGCACATTCAAGGACTACACATTACATGGCATTCCAGGATTCCTCTATACCTTGCCTTGTGCTGTAAACATTGCCACAACCCTGTGTTTTATTGATTTCAATGGCCACAGGGAGGCATACAACACTGCAGATTATGATGTCATTAGTTATCCACTGTGCTGACAAGTGGGCTGACTGATGTTCGTTGACACCTGTATCGTGCTTCAATTTAATCGCCAGGAGATCACCCTCTCACTAGACTCGTCTGTAGGAAGTACAGTATAGTATCTCAAATTACCTTGGATCATAAATAGCATAAGACTTGGGGGTAGGAGAGGGTTGCAGTGTTTGTCATGGCTCTCAGTTGTTCCTGGTATTAGGCAATTTAGTTCTGGAATCATTTTTGTTGGCCAATGTTAAACTTTTTCGAAAGTAGATGTTTTTCTGAAAGGGAACGGGGGGGGGGGGGGGAACCTCTATGCTTGGATACAGTTATCTAAGTGAATACTTAGATTTATACAGTAGAATAACTACCTTCTTTTCCTTAGTCAAAAAGGTTGGTTGTTTATTTCTAGGGACTTGTATTTTCTTTTATTTTTAACTGCAGCAACTTTCAGTGAATGATAGATTCTTACTGAAAGGACCTTTACTTCATTGTTGTTGCTTTATGGTCATCTCATTGTGTACAGGGATTCCGCGAAGCTTTTGGGGTTAGTCTTTGACACTCGTTTGTCTTGGTCAGCCCATATCTCTTGCCTCCGAGTTGAATGTTCTAAGGCCCTTAACCTCCTTAAGGTTTTGTCCCATACTTCTTGGGGAGCGGATAGGCGCACTCTCCTCTATTTGCACTCCTCTCTCGTCCTGTCTAAACTCGATTATGGTTGCCCTGCATACTCTTCTGCTTCTCCTTCTACTCTTCGCCGTCTTGATGCTTTGCACCATACTGGGTTGCGTCTCGGCTCTGGTGCCTTTCGTTCGACTCCCGCCCTTAGTTTGTATGTTGACACTGGCTTTCTCTCTCTTCAGGACTGCCGTGATCGCTACTGTCTTCGCTATCTTGCGCGGTCCTTCCAACATCCTTCCTCTCGCCTCTGTCGTGCATTGACTTTTCCTCCTCCTGTGGTTCCTGTTCCTCTTCATTGTCTCCCACTTTCTGTCCAGTTATCTCGCTTACAGGATTCTCTTTCTGTTCATATTTCTAATGTTTCTCCTCGTATTGTTCCTTCATTACCTCCGTGGAGAGTCCCCGTTCCCAAGTTTTGTACGTCCTTGACTTGTATTACTAAAGCCTTTACCCCTCCTACAATTCTGAAAAGCCTCTTCCTTGAGCACTTTTCTTCGCACTCCCTCTCTATTTCCATCTTCCCTGATGGGTCTAAGTCTGCGGATGGTGTGGGCTACTCTGTTGTTTTTCCTGACCGTACTTACATGTGTCGCCTCCCTTCGGAGGCTAGCGTCTTTACGGCAGAACTTTATGCTATTCTCTATGCTCTTTGTCTCTTGCTTTCTCATTCTCATTCCTCCTTTGTGGTTGTAGTTGATTCTCGTAGTGCCCTCATGGCTCTAGGGTCCTTTAATCCTGTCCATCCGGTGGTCATTGAGATTCAACATTGGCTGTTTCTTATTTCTAGTAAATTTAAATCAGTAGAGTTTTGCTGGGTTCCCAGCCATATTGGTGTTTCAATGAGCGTGCGGATGCTGCCGCTAAGGAAGCTATCCGTTCTTGTCCCATCTCCCGTAAAGGTATTCCTTATTCCGACTTTTATCCTGTTATTCATTCTTGCCCGTTGGCAGGGTTGTTGGTCCTCTATGGTTGGTAACAAGCTGCGTACTCTCAAACTTAGTGTGTCCCCGTGGCCTTCCTCCTACCACCGTAACCGGCGGTGGGACACTGCTTTGGCACGGCTGTGGGTTGGTCATACCCGCTTAACCCACGGTCACTTAATGGAGCGCCGCCCTGATCCTTATTGTCCGAATTGCGTTGTCCCTCTTACAGTTGTGCATATCCTTGTTGAATGTCCTGACTTCCAGGACGAGCGTGTGTCTTGCTTTCCGACCGTCCCTCGCAGTCACTTGTCCCTCGATAGAATTCTAGGTGAATCAGATACTTTTGATATCGTTCGCCTTATGCGTTTTTGTTCTCGTATTGGCATTCCTCGTGATATTTAGCGCCCTCTGATTATTTTGCACTTTGATGGTGCTACATGGCCTTCCCGGTTTGGTGCTTTCTTTTGGTAATTACCTTACCTTCATTGTTGTTTCATTTTAATGTGGTAGTTGTGATATGGATTGTTCTGGCTCACGTGCAAGGTCTTGGATTTTTTTGTTTTATATTAAGAAATTGCCAGTCTTGTTACTATTTGTAGTTAGAGATCTGCATTAAGGCCTCAATATTATAAAAAAAATTTATAACATGTTATCAGCAATTTTTGTGGTTGGTAATATTTAGATTAATGTCAGTGATGTATATGACAAGGGTTAAGACCCCTTGTGGTATGACAGCATTTTTCCCCAGTCATTTCTTTAACAAATGAAAGGGTCCTCGTAACCACTCTTTTGTCCTTTCTACCATGTACCTGTTTGTTGCTTCTTGGTCTTTCATTTGGTACATTGGCTATTAAAACAATGGCCTTTGGTAATGTTGCAATTACCATTTCTAAAAAAAATGAGCAGGTTCAGTAGGCAGGGTTTGTTTTTAGCAATCAAAGTTTTACAAAAAAAAAAATGCCATTCCTTCAGGACCTTGCAGATGTTAGGTCAAACTAATTGATGGTAATCTGTTTTGCCCTTTCAAACAATGATGGTTTTAATCTAGGTAAAATATTTCAATATCTGAGGAGTTTGGCAGACAAATCATTTAAGAGCTTTGATTAAATTTAAGTTAGGGACTTTGTGAAAACCATGTTGTATAGATGCTTCAGTGTCACTT
Source organism: Procambarus clarkii (assembly GCF_040958095.1). Classification (NCBI taxonomy): domain Eukaryota; kingdom Metazoa; phylum Arthropoda; class Malacostraca; order Decapoda; family Cambaridae; genus Procambarus; species Procambarus clarkii. The sequence continues at coordinate 9,502,981 of NC_091241.1, read as the reverse complement.
TTCTAATGTTTTGTAAATTTAACAATGATCTTTAGTTAATTTAATCATAATTTGTTCAAAGCTTAGGTGTTGCATAGCTTTAAATTTACTTTCAAATATGAAAACTAAAATATTGACTAAAGTTTCTTCCACTTTAATATTTCAGACTAATTTGCAATATTGTTAGTTTATGTAAATTGAATAGGTAGTCCACTTTTACATCTTTTCAATGCATTTTGCATGCACCTATGTAACAAGTTACAAATAGGTGTAAATGTTACCAAGTATTTATTTTCAATGTAAAAAAAAATCAATTTTTAAACATTGCATCAATAGTAGTAAACAATTTCCAGCATAATTTCAGGATAAGGTATATAAAGTAGTTTCATTAAAATTGTTTTATTTAATAAGTTTTACATATAGTATTTATAACATCTAATATTTATTATCGTTTCAGGTTGTGGGACAGATGCTCCTAGATGAACAGAAGATCCAAGACAACTCCAGAGAATCACCTGTAAAAGAAATAAACATTAAACAGGGACACTACTTTTATTATCACCAATGCCTAATAATAAGCCAAAACAATCCTAACAGCCAATCTTTTAAGATTGGCTCAGCAAGGCCTATCCCTTCCTCTGATTTTCATGCAGAGCTTGTTCCCTGAATGGGTGCATTACATCCACCACTTTAGTGCCATCAACACATTGTACATATGCTTTACTGAAAGCACTGTACAATGCATGCCAGGCACTAAAGTTTTAGATGCATCCACCCATTCAGCAAACAAGCCCTGTGAGAATTAACCATTGTTAAGGGTCCCTGAACCTATGCAAATCTAGTCCATCTATTAGATGGGTAGTAGAGCAAAGCTCTGAAAAAGCCAAGCCAGGGAAATCTGCAGGACTGCCTGGTCCCCTTTTATGACATGGGGTAGGATCAGTAAACTGCATCATCCCCTGTGGGTTGCAACAGTAGGACATGGTTACACACCTATAAATGGACTAGATAAGAGAATTAAGATTAGGTCATTGATATAGCTAAAACATCAAATTCAAACTCACCCACTTTTGTAGATTTCTTTTTGCAGAGTAAAGGAGCCTCAGTCCATGCATCATAATCACTCACCTGAAAAATATTTCAACAAATTAATTTCAGATTTAAAGCCATTCTTTCTTTACTTTTCAAATTACCATTTAGTAGTTTACAAATTCAGATGGAAATTTTTTTTTAAGGAATTTACCTTTCCTACATATTCTAGTAGCAGTAGTAAAGATCTAATTTAGCAATATAAATATATATGGCTTCAATTTGCCAAGTTTCAGTAAATGTCATTACAAGTATCCACAACTGCACTTCAATGGCAATTTACATTTATCTTTAGCCAATGCTATATTGTTTAAGTTATTACTATTTTTTCACTTTTATGCAAATCTATTCAGATTAACCTTTACTACAACTCACCTGATTCTGTTTAAGGAATTTACTTCCCAAACCACATTCTGGAAAACTATATAAATTTAAAACCAAGCTAAAGTAAACAGAATATTTTTTTTTTACTTTCAAGGGAAAAATATCACTTAAAACAAAACTTTTCCTGCCATTAACTTTGACTCATGATTACCCTTAAGTGTTATACATTTATAGATTAAAGCTTATTTAACAAACATTTAATGTTAACTAAACAAGATTTATATTTCATTAAAATTTTATTAATAAAACACCCTCAACTATGCTGTTTAAGATCTAATGCCCCACATTAGAATTTCAACATACCATTCTATTCAATACATTCCTGAAAGGACTAAACTTGCAGATATGGTACCCACTAGCCTAAGCCTAGACTTCCATACCCATTCAATTTCCATACCCTAATATTTAATAGGGTTTTAGCAATTAACTTCTACCCTCTAATTCCAATGTACACAACACTACTTACTGTAGATCTGCAAGTATTTTCCTGCAGCTCTTTGTTGCCAGGACCTTCCACAACCTGTCATGTGAACAGTAAATATTACTAAAAAGTTGTTTGCATAGCGATGTTATTTTGTTCATACCTGTACCACCAGTTTAACAGTTGCCATTTTAAATGGCACACTAAGTATCTTTTTGTCCCATCTTTAATTACAAACAAAGCTATAGTCATTTCAAGTCAACATCCTATACAAATTTTATTTTCCAACAACTTTAGTCAAGAACATTTTTCTGGAACACTGCAAACAAACTTTAATTTAACAACCATGTATAACATTTGAATAAAAGCAATACAAAATTTGTATATACAAATTCTTATTCTTTTGCAACCACTGCTTACTACTAGGGGGACAAATTTATTGTTGAATTATGTACCAAGCTTTTTAGTCTGAAAATTCATAATTAACCCAACTATACTACCAAGACAACGTGATTTTACTAAATTTAGTAATATTTTTACACTAGCAACTATACAAGGCAATATTCTCTAGTTATCACCACACTTCTGCAGGTGTAAGGTTCTATCTCCCCCATCTGCAGCACTTATGACCACACTTGGTCTTTATTATAAATTTCTTTATGAACCTGATACAGTACTGTTAATGGATTAAATGTGGGAATAATTTAGCTACAGTTCCGCCAAAGGAATGATTAACACACCATGCAAGCCAACTAATATTAAAGTTAGAAATATTTATTAAAAGCAGAAGTTTTTATCATATGGGATGTTATTTTAGAAGAATGGGTGGTGTGGTGGTTATGTTATGGTTGAGTAACATGGTACAAGAGGGCAAGTAGTTGCTGAGCAAGTATGCCAATTTCAATTTCTAGCAAACTGGCAGATACAGCAGAAGTGCACACTTTATTGCTAATAGAATCCATGCAGAAAGTTCCTACTAGAGAGTTACTGGCCACCATTCACTAATGACTAGGGGAAGTTAGCTCGGAGCATCTTTGATGTGCTTTGATGGCAACGAAAATGTTGCCCCCCCCCCCCCCCTTCAAAAGTTAAGCTTGTCTACAGCATTTCTTTTTTAATTAACTATGTAAGGGGGAGATTCTGAATAGCAAGTGGCAATAGGCACTGCCACTGGCTTATGGCAAAAGATTCTGTAGCAATAGAACTATAAGCCACTTTCTCCCCCCCCCCCTTCCTCCCAACTGTTCAGTGTCAAAAGGGAGGGGGGGGGGGTGTCCATTTACTGTACCACTTACATTTTAGTGTGGGCTTCATCCACTATTCTGATGTTAGCTGGAACATTTGTGCCAGCTGCTGGTTTGAAAGGGAGGCATACCATGTGCCAATTCAGGAAGCTTTCCACGTTCCTCACTGCATGTCAGCTCAGGACCTCACTACCATGTTGGGAGGCAGTTGAAGACTAACCAATCAACATCCCAGGCTGGAGAGCAGTGCCAGCTCGGGGAGAATTTACCACCTGCAAAAAATTTAATACTCTTAACAATCTACACCATCTATCTCATCTTTACCTAGCCCCCAAACCTTACATTTGTCAGCATTAAACTGCATCTGGTAGTCTTAACCATTTCAAAACTATAGGGCATCGGTATTTTTTATTTGCCAATTCTGCAACTATTGCAGTCTAAACCATAATCTTGCGAATAACCGAGGTCCAAGGAGAGCTTTTAGGCACTACTTACAACACTTCTCCCAACTTAACCCCATTTATACTAATTTCCTTTGGTATAGCCATGACCTAATCAACTTCAGTCAGCATTCCCAATGATCCGAGCCCCTATCAATTTTGCGCCACTATCAAAATCTCTGCTGAAGTCAAGGTACACAAAATCATAAACCTTATCACTATTTCCTCAACTATGCAACCTAATACATGAACATTTAGTAATAAAATATGCGATTCATGTATCTAGTCATGTTACTCAAAAAGAGTAGAGAAATGGCACTTGCAATGTTAGATTCTAGTAACTTTCCTCACAATAGACTAAACTAATTGGTCACTAACTTAAGCGTTAAAGTTAACTCAAACTTTTCCTTTAAAACTTGCTATATTAGGAACTTTCCACGACCGGCCTTTACCCGACATAATTAAATAGGGTCTAAACGGTATATTAAATGCAGTTAAACTACGGTAAATTCCGTAGTTAAATGATAAACTTGCATTCTTTAAGCATGGGCTGCATAGTAAGTGAACTAAACTAAATGTTAAGCACCCTGGCAAACCACTTCGTTCTATTCAATTTATTTAATTACTTTGTCCGGCTAGAATTTTTAGATTAGATTAAAGGAACACCCTCCCTGGTAACGGCTGAACTAGTTAACCACAAAGATATTTAGGTAAAATACTTTCATAAAACCCGTCTACTTCCCCCACCAGTAGACTTGTTCAGCTAAAGGCATAATGTAATGTTCCACTTTAGTAAATAAAGACTTAAAAAAAACCACTACCCCATCTGTGTAGTTACCGGTTACCTGACATTCTACGCTTAAAATAACCCATCTATTCCCCATAATTGTTCGATATAACTTACCTCTCACCCGCTGGTCGAGTACACAGCAGTATATATCCTCCTCCATCACTCACCGCGTGGATACTATTTCACTCTGGCCGCAAATTGCCTCAAATCACCTACGTTGTTCATAAACATATATAGAAGAGCAACTGACCGTAACACCCGTATAGCGATCATCACATAACGTGGGAACATTAGTAGTACTGCTGTCAAAACATAGATGGCGCCAGGACAAACGGTAATTCCTATGGACTCGCCTAGTTATGCGTAGGGAATTGAGCTTCAGCTGTTTGGTCCCGCCCCTCAGCTGTATTCACCTAGTTGTACTCACCTAATTTGTGCTTGCAGGGGTTGAGCTTTGGTTCTTTGGTCCCGACTCTCAGCCGTCAATCAACAGGTGTACAGGTTCCTGAGCCTATTGGGCTCTATCACATCTACATTTGAAATTGTGTATGGAGTCAGCCTCCACCACATCACTGCTTAATACATTCCATTTGTTAACTACTCTGACACTGAAAAAATTCTTTCTAATATCTCTGTGGCTCATTTGGGTACTAAGTTCCCCTTGTTCGTGTTCCACCCGTTTTAAAGAGCTGTCTTTGTAACTATCAAAATGCATATATCTTTGCTTTCACTTCAGTTATATTTATGACAAGGGATTTAAAATTTGCCTATATTTCTGCTTCTCTGATGACATTAAAAACTTTCGTTTATTACAGTATCTACATAAAATTAACATTTATCTTCATTAGGTTGTAGTTCTCATCAATAGGGAGAGCGTCGGTAAAAAATAAAAAATTGTTTAAATATAAATATCTTTCCTCTCTCAATAATATGCCCGAAACGCTATGCGTACTAGTGGCTTTAGGTATTGTATGTACTAGCTCTATCTATAAATCCAATATTATGTTTGTAAATCGACTATTTATGTACTTTCCTGAATAAAATGAACTTTACTTTAATCTAATCTCTGTGAATAAAACTGTGAACGACTTTATCTATGCCTTTTTGATAACATATACAATTATAAGCTTTATTAGTGAATCTCTATTAATTAAACAATATATCAGAGAGTGTGTAAGGTTCGGTGTTCCATGTGCGAAGAGACATGGGAGATTTTACATCAGTGCAGTAAATGTTTTAAGTAGCGAACGCATACTAACGAATAACGATTAGTATAGACCAACACTATTGTTCTATGAAGTCGATTTAACTTCCAGACATGTATTTTTCAATAAGTCTTAAATATTTTCTGGGTAGTTATGTTAGATATTATTAGAAATACGTATTCTACTTGTTAATATAATAAACTAAATTTGCGATTATTTAAGGAGAGAAGTGCGACGACTGGATCACTGTGTACAGAAGGTTGATATGCCAACAAACACTTTCCAGACAACAATATATCTTGGATAAGTCGCTCCACAACATTGACACCTGGACCGTTGACTTCCTATGAGGCCACATATTTACTTATTTCATAATGGAAGTATATTATTTTATAGTAAATATATGTTTTCTCCTGTTCTGCATTAAGCACCAACATTATAGTGAATAAATATACCATATTTCTTAATTATTTAAGTAATGCTAGGAGGCTTTGAGTAGCTTTGGGTCATTAACGATTCAACGATTCGTTGAACAACGATTCGTCAACGATTCAACGAATCGTTAACCATTTAACGATTCTTCGCGGCAGGGGATCGTATTCCAGGGACCATAGAATCAATAGATGGGGCGAGAGTCGTGCTATCTCTCGCCCGAGCGAGAGTCGAAACTTATTTTAGAATTGATATATCTTTGTCCTCCAACAAGATATATTTCCTTTGGTGCACTCACAATAACGAGCATATCTCTGTCTTTCTGAAGGCATATAATATTTTAGGCTTTATAAGCGTATCTTTGTTAATTACACACTATATTGGCAAGTGCGTAGGCTTCTGCATACCATGACCGACAAGCTACTGAATGCCACTATAAAAACGTATGTATCTTCACTTGAGCTTTATATATGTCTATGTTAAAGTATTTAAAATGAAGCTTATATTTCTATCTTTCTTGAGACATATAAAACATATGTGTTTATTAACGAATTTACGTGAAATAAGCATTGTTCTGAGAGAGAGTTGCTCTGTCGATCAGTCTGTGCGGGGTCGGAGCTCGGCGATTATTAAAACACATGTATCTTCATTAGAACTTTATATATATCTATGGTAAAGTATTTAAAATGAAGCTTATATTTCTATCTTTCTCAACACATATAAAAACATTTGCGTTTATTAACGAATTTACGTGAAATAAGCATTGTTCTGAGAGAGAGTTACTCCGTTGCTCGATCTGTGCGGGATCGGAGCTCGCCGATTAGAAAAATACACGTATCTTCGCTTTAAATACAAATATGCCCATGGTAAGGCATTTAAAATGAAGATTATGTTTCTATCTTTCTTGAGACGTATACAAATCTTACGTTTATTAACGATTCTGCGTGAAATAACCATTGTTCTGAGATGAATATTGCGGATTTCCGGCTCTACGACCGATGAAAAATGCAACTTTTATACAACTACAAATATCTTTAGTTTTACTTTAAATTTTGTCCTGAAAGAGTTTTCATATATAGATCCAGTTTCTGGCGTTCTTCTGACATAAAAAGACCTTTGGTTTAATAAGTTATTAAGATGTTTTCAACAATATTACACACTATTCACCGATTCTAACATGGGCGTTCACCGATTCTAACATGGGCGACCCTTTTGGAAACGCAACACATGGGTTGACCTGATTGATATATGGGTCAGATTCCATTAAGGTTCGGAACATATATACATGTTGTACTCACCTAGTTGTGCTTGCGGGGGGTTGAGCTTCGGCTCTTTGGTCCCGCCTCTCAACTGTTAACCAACTGATGTACAGATTCCCAAGCCTATTGGGTCTACCATATACCAGGGTCCCGGCAGTACAGTCGGTTCGTTCTCGACGCACAATCGAGAATTCCTGGTTCGAATCCAGGACGGCATAGAAATTGCTAAATGCATTTCCTGTCACCTAATGGGCCTGTTCATCTAGTAGTAAATATGTACTCAGACGTAACTTGCTTAGCTAAATGAATGGTGGGGTTCAGTCCCTGAGCCCATTATGTGCAGAGCTCTGTAACCCTTTCCGCCGGTCCATAGAATTACCCAAATCGACCCAAATCAGCCCAAAACTACCCAAATCGTCTTAGCATTACGTAAGTAATGAAGAAATATGGTATATTTACTTACTATAATGTTGGTGCTACACATAGAACATGATCAAACCTATTTTTACTCTGAAATAATCTAATTTCATAACGAAATTAGACGTAAATATGTGAGAGGTGACGCCATAGGAAGTCGACGGTCCAAGCGACAATTGTGTGGAGCGACTTATCCAAGATATATGGTCGCCAGGAGAGTGTTTGCTGCCATATCAGCCTCCTGTACACAGTGATCCAGTCCTTTTCGTTCATTGAACACCGAACCCTACACGCCCTCTGATATATTGCTTAATTAAGAAATATTCACAAATAAAGATTATATTTGTATATGTTATCAGAAAGGCAGATATAAAATAGTTTTTGTGAATCCATCACAGAGATTATACCTTATTAGAGAGGAAAAATATTCATACTTTAAACAAGGCTTCATGGCCGACGCTCTCCTTACCGATATGGGAACTATGACCTTCCGAAGATCAATGTTAATTTAATCTAGATATTGTAATAAACGAAGTTTTCTATGTCATCATAAAGACATAAATATAAGCTGCATGTTAATAATTTGGCATAAATATAACTGAATTGAAAGTTAAGATATATGCCTTTTTATAGTTACTTGATGGCTCGCTCAGGGAGTGTGAAGGCCTCCACACAAGCCAATCAATTTTATAATTACTTTGCATATATGCAAAGTAACGCCATAGGTCTTTATGTCAGAATAAAGCCATGTAGACGATAATGTAACTACATTTCAAGGAAAACATGTCTTAATATAATTATTAAATGAATGCAAAGTTATGGTTAAATAAATAGCCAATACCACACAATCGCCGGTGTTCGGACACATGAATAGTCGCATTAGGTGAAAGGAAATGTACCCAACCATTTCCATTTACCCAACCAGTTTGTGCACCCTATACTCATCCTCTGTGCGGTAATTTATTGTGCACCACATACTCATCTTGTTACCAGTAGTTTGTGCAACCCATACTCATCCTGTGACCCGTAATTTATTGTGCATCCCATACTCATCCTGTTACCGGTAGTTTGTGCAGCCCATACCCATCCTGTGACCTGTAATTTATTGTGCAACCCATACTTATCCTGTGACCTGTAGTTTATTGTGCAGCTAATACTCATTCTGTGAGTCATAGGACATTGCGCAACCCTTTCTCATCGTGTGAATCTTTGTTTACTTTGCTCTCCATATTCATCCTCTGCGCGATAGTTTCTTGTGCAACCCATACCCATGATGTGAGTGGTAGTTTATTGTGTACCCTATATTCATCCTGTGAGTATAGGGTACACAATTCTTGTTTGGATTCTTGTAATGTTATTTGTCTATTTGTAGTCACAGTATTTGTGCACCCCTTGAGGGACTTGAATTAGAGGGGGGTTGAAATAGCCTAAGCTACTCTATCCCTTTGAGATGTATTTATTGCTTATCTCAATAAACACACTTGAACTTGAACTTGGGTACACAATGAGTTCATTTGTACTCCATACTCATCATCAAGAAGTGTATTTTACCAGCATTGTAATATAAATTAAGAATAAAAGCTTAGCTGGATTACGGACCCATAATCAAAATAAGAGTCATCACTAATTATCATGACAAATAGTCTAGGCTACACTTCCGCCTTCGACAAGCTGCCGCCGGATGTGGGTATAGTTTATTGTACACCCCCGCACCCCCAGTCCTGGAAGGGCGGGCATTGGGATGTGGACATGTGTACCATTATACCCCCCCCCCCACACACACACACACTCCTCTCCTGTTAATAATAATACTAATAATAATAAAAATTCAAAATAATAACGTTAATAAATATTATAATTAAAACACTTACTGTAATACCCTAGTGCTTGAATGAAAGTGAAGGAAAGACCCAATAAATGTGTAAGTGTATTAAAAACCAAATTTTCGTTGGGTGAGCTGGCAGGTGAGCACCACCTGCCAGCTCACCCAGTAATGAACATCACCTGCCAGCTCACCCAGTAATGAACATCACCTGCCAGCTCACCCAGTAATGAACATCACCTGCACACTGCACCGAACCACTTGCCAGCAGGTGCAGAAGTACGATGGAAAGAGCAAAGTATACAATATTTCAAGTATAATATTAAAGATATATTTAGCATTTAATGTTTTCCTATAAAGTTTCAATAATACCTTTATTTGATTTTTTGTATTATTTTCTACCACAGACGTGGCCACACATTAACAATGCTAACCAGCATATATACATTTTCTTCAGTCCGCCATGGACTCTAACCCTTTCCACTACCGCCCACAAGATGGGTATAGGGTGCATAATATAAGAACTAAACTAACTAACTCCATTGATAGGGTTAGAGATTTGTTAAACATATAGGTCAGGGATTTATTGAACAATTAACCACATAAGGTGATTGTAGTGTTTTTAAAATGCTAGGCTAAGCTACATACGTAAATACATAAATACACAGATTTACGTATGCCCTACATAAAGTGTTCGATGTGTCTTTTACATAGTGTCATTAACGTGCATTTACAAAGGTGAAATTGAATTCTGACCAGCTTCCACATATACTTTATACACATACATATACACACACAGACGTATGCGTACATATACATATATATATACATACATATATACACACATACATACACATATATTTGTCTCTTTTACTCTGACAAGGTGAGATAACTGATAGAGAAACTAGTGTGCAATTAAGCACTTAATCACTGAAGGTGATTAAGGTGCTTTCACAAGCTCAGGTTATAGAGTTACATCACATACATTCATTGTATAATTGATACGTTACATGGTCAATCTAGGGTACAAGTTCAATATATCATCAAGTGTTCCAGTACTCAAATAGTAATTACACAGTTCAGCATACCTTAGCCCAGGAGGGCGAAAGTCAGTCAGTATGGGACATTCTACAATATAATGTTCAAGGGAGTGCATATTTTCTCTTTTACAAAGTTGACACATTGTGTACTCGACATTTGGGTTTTGAGAAAGCTGCCAGATACGTCTATATCCCAAGCGTATTATGGCCACTATAACATCACATTGGGTTCTTGTTCCATTAATCCTGTATGTGAATGTCTCCGCACGATATCTATCATAATATTTAATGCTACAATTTTCAGGTCTTTGTGAATTTGTTAGGTCGGTGAGATTTTCATTAGATGTTTGCTTAAGTATTCTCTTTGTCACTGCTAATGAAACACCCATATAAATTTCTACCACTGGTTTTCTACAGGCTGTCTTTGCAAGCATATCAACAGTGTCATGCCTTGAGATGCCAACATGTGATGGTATCCATAGGAATTTAATTTCAAATCTCTTTTCTTTGGCAGCTAAAATATTCATTCGAATATCACTGACTATTTTCTGGGTGTCACTACTATGTGCGTTCAATACCAGGAGTGCACTCTGCGAATCACAGTATATAAGTCGACTGCCTTTGTGTTTTAAAAATTCAGTGGCAAGGTATATGAATGCAAGTTCGGTTTGAGTTGTACTTGCCCAATCATTGACGCGCTTCATTCATGTATGTACGAGAGAAGATTGTTCAAATATATTACATGCACATCCGGTACATCATCCACCTTCTTCTACAGAACCGTCGGTATAGCACTGATACACATCGTTACCCATACTCTGAGTACTTTCAGTGATGCTTCACAGTGTTAACTGTTTTAATAATGTAGAGTGTACATTATCTTTCTTGGGTGCATTTACAAAATCAACTGCTAGATCCAAGTTATCCCATGGAGTAATTGGTTGATTAATCGTTAATTGAGTTGGGTACATATTTAATATTTTGATGGAGTTGGCTACCTTGTAGAACCAAAATGCATTCACGCCGAAAACTGTGCTAATAGACAAAATTATGTTAGAGATATGGGTCTATAATTATCTGAGTGTGCTTTGGGGATGGGAACAATGACACTGTCCAATCATCAGGTAATACTCCTTCACTTAAACTCATTCTGTACAACACTAAAAGTGGATTACCTGGTACTTGTGAGACTAATCTCAGTAAACTGTAAGTAATACCGTCCTCTTCAGGAGCAGTAGACTTATTTTATTGTGCTACACAGCCTTCCCGGCTTGGTGCCTTCTTTGGTAATTACTTATCAAAGGCAGCTCCATACGAGGAGCTGCCTCGTATGGGCCAATAAGTCTTTTGCAGTTACCTTCATTCTTATGTTCTTACTTACATTTATTGAACTTTATCATCATCATCATTTACAGAAATAAATTAACATAAAAAGTAGTCATTTTAATACACAAAACAGAAGTAGATATTATGTAAATTATGATGCAGGATAGGATCACTATTAAGAACTTAATTATAAACCACAATATGTTTAATATCGTCAGAAATTCGGAAACATACCATATATTTTCAAATATTTACAATTAAAGTATTTATTTAGGAAATAAGTATTTTAGTTACCCTAGTTAGCTCTGAGAACACACATTCTTGCAGCAAGAATTTCTTCCCACTAATCTGAGAGATGCTAATGAGACCAGTCTCGACCCACTGGACAGGTCATGAACAACAATCAACTACAGCACCATCTATGTCAGAAGATATTCAAAATATTCTTGATATCATTCAAATTGTCAATACGAGAACAGAATACATAAGTTGAGTGATGTCAAAGGAATCATATTGACTGACCGAGCCCCATTGTAAATATCCGTGGCTTCCTGACCATAAAGGTACCGACGCGGTCGAGGGTAAGAGACCGGATGTACCCATATACCTATGAGGCCATCAAAAATAGTGAGTCACGCCAAACAAAAAGAAGTACTGGTAAACAGGTCAGACACAACCAGTACTATGATGATGCTAAACTGAAAGAGCTTAAATCAATTGCTAGACAGACAGGTAAAGCATATAAGAGCCTTAGAACTCCTCAAATGTTAAAACTGTTTCAGGCCGCGCTTGCAGCGGCAAGGGAGAGAATGACTGAACTGAGACAAAATGAATGGGAGGGTTTTGTTAGTGGACTTAACCTGCATACTCCCCTGGGCAAAGCCTGGAAAGGCATAAACAAAATTATTGGTAAAAATAGTAGACAAGTTTCACACCCAAACCCACTACAGAAAGCCAATCAGTTAATTGCAAAATGGGCTCAGGTTTCCAGCCTTGGAATGCTACCAGCTAGCACTAGGGAGAAATTGCAGGCGAGGTCCACAGACAGAAATTCTCTCATAAATTTCATGTTGAGCAAGCAACATGATGAATGTGATGTTCCATATACAGATTATGAATTGGATGCAGCCCTCTCCAGGGGCAGTAGCACTGCTCCTGGTGAGGACGGTATCACCTATGATATTCTAAGACTCCTACATCGTGTACCCGGTAACCCATTATTAGAATTGTTTAATGCCAGCTATGTCTTTGGGCAGTTGCCTGTATCATGGACCACCAGTCTTACAGTACCTGTACCAAAGCCTGGCCAACCTGATGCTTTCCGTCCCATCTCACTGACCAGTTGCATGTGCAAAACCTTTGAGAGAATGGTGCTTAATAGATTATTGTATAGAGTTAAAGAGCACATGTCACCTGATATCAATGGTTTCACACATGGTAAAAGTGTACACAACTGTATCACAACCTTTCTTACTGTTCATGGAGATAAAAGGCACAAGTACACAACATTTCTTGATTTAAAAAATGCCTTTGATATTGCTAATAGGGAAGTGATTATGTATGAATTAGCGAGAATGGATATAGGGGGACATTTATTACAGTGGATACGAGGCTATCTTACCAACCGGAAGTCCTCTGCGCTGTTCCAAGGCTACAAGAGTGAAACTAAAGTAGTGCAACTAGGCACCCCACATGGAAGAGTACTTAGTCCTACCTTGTTTAATGTTCTAATTAATGCTTTACTAAAATCAATCCCAACTAGTCCGGCAAACATCACTATCAGCTATGCAGATGACATCCTTGTGCATACTAAAACCCACCGCAAAATGCAAACAGTCTTAAATTGTATACATACAGCTTGTGAGAGCCTTGGTCTTGTAATCAACGCTGCTAAAACTAAGGTATTTAACAGACAAATTGGCAACCGCAAAAGTGGACCACGAAAACTTAAGATAGACAACATACCAATAGACTATGTCTCTTTTTTCAAATACCTTGGTGTCTCTGTCCCTTGTACCTCAACTGCAGTCAATAAGTTACATCAACAATGTAGAGACAGACTCAAGGCTTTCAGAACTGTAGTGGGGTACAGCCCGAAATATGGTGTTAATATTAGAATAGCAAGAATGATGTATTTAGCGTATATAAGGTCTCTGATAGACTATCATGCACCAGCTTTGGTCCTGCAGAATGGCAAAAGTATTGATAGACTGGAAAAAATGCAAAATGAAGCACTCAGAATTATACTTGGCTGTCCTATAACTACCAAAGTTCTCAACATGCGGAAAGAATTAAATATACTTAGCATTAGAGATAGAATATTTGAAATTAATCTTATGATGGGACTAAAGCTGCTGCGTGATAACAAAAACAACATTGTGTCAGTTGCACTGTTAGAACACATACGAAATGGAACTAGCGAGTCTAAATGGATTCAAAGAACTGCCACTCATATTAAAATGATGGGACTGTACGATGTATATACAGATGAAAGAGTACAGCACTTCCTTCCACCCTGGCAGATAGTACCTTTTGACATCCCGACCCCTGCATACCACACCAAGAAACTAATCACAAGCAACCCTCATGCTCAGCTTGCTGCTAAATTAAGCACCATAGAACACATTCACAATATACAAGCTGAAAACAACATTGCACAGACCATATACACTGACGGATCACTCAATACAGCTACAGGGAGGGCAGGAAGTGCTGTTATTGCTCATCAGCCCGATGGCAGCACAATTCAAAGAAATATCCGAATTAGTAACTGGACGTCCACAATGCAAGCCGAGTTGGTAGCGATACTGGTAGCACTCGAAATTATTGACAACACTGAAGTAGACAGCTTAATTATTTCTGACTCCCTATCCTCACTACGAGCAATAAACAGTTTGCAATCAAGTAATAACGTGCTTGTCTTGGAAGCTAGACGTAGATATATAAGAATACTTTGCAAGAGGGTAAATATAAAAATGTTGTGGATTCCTTCTCACACTGGCATGCAGGAACATGACAAAGTTGACGCCCTTGCTAAGGCTGCAGTAAATAAAGACAGTATTGAATGGAATCTTGAGTTATCAAATAGGTCCCTTAAAAGTGTCATTAGACGAGAACTCCTGGATGGATTTGAAGAAAGTAGAACAGTGCAAACTGGAACTAGCAGGTCCATCGTTCATCACAATGAAATGTGTGAAATAAAACATGTGTATGGGGCAAGTAACAAAGTCGAGCATGGGTCTGAGGAAAAACTGTCCTTACTCTGAATACCGCAACGTCTGTGCTTATATGAATATATGTCACATACACATATTTTATAGCACACATTTAATTTGTATCTAGTTCTTTATTGTTAACTTACATAATCAAAGAACCTTGCAACATCTACATTCGAGGAAGGATTCCAGAAGCAGTTAACAACTGCCATTTCTTGTTTCTGGAATTCTTCTTTATGCTGTAGGTAAAGTAGTTAATAGAACTACAGTCTCCTGCTCCTGGGGTTAGTGGTTCGAGACTACTTGTGCCCAGGGTGAATGTGGAGGTCAGTAGTTCGACCTTGGAGGTGGACCTCGATATACACCTAACGAATAGACATGCACAAGCTGCCTGTCCTCAGTGTATATTTTACACACACACACACACACACACACACACACACACACACACACACACACACACACACACACACACACACACACACACACAAACACACACACGTGAGTGTGTGATTATGCGAGACTGGTTAACATCAGAACAGCCTTCAGGAACCTGTGTAAGGAATCATTCAGAACCTTCTATACCACATATGTAAGACCAATCCTGGAGTATGTGGCCCCAGCATGGAGTCCGTATACCTTGTCAAGCACAAGGCGAAGCTTGAAAAAGTTCAGAGATATGGCACTAGGCTAGTCCCAGAACTAAGAGGCATGAGCTACGGAGAAAGGCTGCGAGAAAAGCACCTCACGACACTAGAAGGCAGAAGAGTATGGGAGACATGATCACTACCTACAAAATTCTCAGAGGAATTGACAAGGTAGATAAAGATAAACTGTTTAACACGGGTGGTACGCAAACAAGGGGACACAGGTGGAAACTGAGTACCCAAATGAGCCAGAGGGACGTTAGAAAGAACTTTTTCAGTGTCAAAATAGTTAACAGATGTAATGCATTAGGCAGTAATGTGGTGGAGGCTGACTCCATACACAGTTTCAAATGTAGATATGATAGAGTCCAGTAGGCTCAGGAATCTGTACATCAGTTGATTGACAGTTGAGAGGCGGGACCAAAGAGCCAGAGCTCAACCCCCCAAGCACAATTAGGTGAGTACACACACACTCACTCTCTCCCTCTCATAAGGGAGGTGGTGGCCGAGTGGACAGCGCTCTAGACTCGTGGACCTAGGGAGTAAATGTTACTCCTACTGCTATGTAACAAGATTTTGTTGGTACATTTTCATGTAAATTCACAACTCTTCGCGCCGGAAACAAGTCATGAGAGAGCCACACAATAATTTTCGGATCTAACCTTCATTCTTTCTCAATGTGTTGTATACAATGAAATGATTATACATTGCTCTGTTGTGAACATTGTATACAGTACCTCAAGATATACATCCCACAACAGTTAACTAGCTCCCAGATACCTAATTAATTCTCTACTCTCTGTAAATGTTAATGTGATGTCACCGAGCAGTAAATAGGTACCTGGAAATTAGACAGTTGCTACGGGTTGCTTCCTGGTGTGTGTGTACTCACCTATTTGTGCTTGCGGGGGTTGAGCTTTGGCTTTTTGGTCCCGCCTCTCAACTGTCAATCAACTGGTGTACAGATTCCTGAGCCTACTGGGCTCTATCACATCTACATTTAAAACTGTGTATGGAGTTAGCCTCCACCACATCACTGCCTAATGCATTCTATCCGTTAACTACTCTGACACTGAAAAAGTTCCTTTTAACGTCTCTGTGGCTCATGTGGGTACTCAGTTTCCCACCAGTGTTGAATAGTTTATCCTTGTTTACCCGGTCGATTGTTTGTGTGTGTGTGTGTGTGTGTGTGTGTGTGTGTGTGTGTGTGTGTGTGTGTGTGTGTGTGTGTGTGTGTGTGTGTGTGTGTGTGTGTGTGTGTGCGAGAGAAAAAAATTAGTTAGTCAGTAATAGTTGATTGACAGTTGAGAGGCGGGCCGAATGAGCAGAGCTCAACCCGCGCCTGCACAACTAGGTGAATACTCTCTCACTCTCTCTCTCTGTCTCTCTCTGTCTCTCTGTCTGTCTCTCTCTCTGTCTGTCTGTCTATCTTTCTCTCTCTCTCTTTCTCTCTCTCTCACCACTCACATATGTGTTGTATGTGGATGCTGAAGTTCAGTCTCTTGTCTATGTATAGGTCAAGGAACTTTCCATAATCATTATTGCTAATGTTAACATTGTGTATCTGAAGTTGAATTTGGTTTCAGGATTTACTTTCGAACAAAAATAGTAGTCGGTCTTTTTTATGTTTGATGTGAGTTTGTTAGTTTACATCCATGAGTGGACTTTTTAAATCTATTATTTTTATTATTATATAGTGCGTTTGGGTTGGGGTCTGAATAGAGGAAGGTAGCATCGTCAGCACTTATGTTTACACTTATTGGAAGTATCTAAGTATCAACTAAAGTATCTTCACACTTGACTTAAACTTTAGTAGCTATTTTCTGGACCATTCCTCAAGTTTCGGAGGTCAACGAAGATGGAATTCACATGAAATGGCTTATGTTACCATCACTAATAATGTTGTGTTTTCTGTCTAGCTTCAGACACGGTCATGTTACAATTGTGTCTTAGAGAGTTGCGCGCAATTAAGCATGATAGAAATCACTTACAATTAATGCAGGATGGTAGAAAATCACTTACAATTAATGCATCAAGTTTGGAGACTTGAATTGAAATTGAAATTGAAATAAGTTTATTGAGGTAAAATACACACAAATGGATGAGGTAGCTCAAGCTATTCTCACCCCGTTCAGTACATCGTGTTAATACATAGACACACACACTTGTACACATTTTAGTGTAACAAGCAAGGCAAATAGTTCTGTCTGATGGGTAGAGGCAACTGCACTTGCAGCTGCACCCGTGTGGCGGTGTAGGAAACCATCAATGTATATGATTTGAGAGAGAGAGAGAATGATCTGTAGACAGAGCATCAATATGGCGTAAGGTATTGGGCTTTGCCTCAAGATGAAGCATAATAAAGAACCCGAATATCAGGAGAAAAAATTACATTAAAAACTGTCCACATGATACATATATATAATCACGTTTTAAACATTTTAATTTTATTATTTGCATATATATATATAATTAGGAAGTAATGTTTATCTGGGTAAGTTGTCAGCTTTTATGAACTAATAGCTAGTGCGGCTTGTATACTGGGTACATCCGGTCTCTTACCCTCGACTGCGGCGGTAACTTTATGGTCAGGAAGCCACAAATATTTACAGTTCAAGTTCAAGTATGTTTATTGAGACAAGAAAAAAATACATCTCAAAGGGATAGAGTAACTTAGGCTATTTCTACCCCCTCTACTTCAAGTCCCTCAAGGGGCGTACAAATTCAGTAAGTACAAATAGACAATTAGCATTACAAGAATCCCATTTAACATTGCAGGTTAATATAGTAAGTACAGCATACAATTGTTACACTCTTGGGGCAAAATTTTTGTAGCTCCTAAGTATACTGTCTATCATACCATTATCACACATACAAAAAATTTGATGTGGTACATTACTTATTTCCTTATTTCTATAGTTATCAATAAGTTGACACTCTAATACATAATGTTCTAAGGTGTGGGCGTGCGGCATACTACATAATTTACACTCCTTATCTTTTTCACTGACATCAACTCCGTATTGCCAGATATATTTGTATCCTAATCTTAATCTCATGTAAATTGAATCCTTCCAAGTTGACTTTCCTTTATCATAGGTGAAGGACGAGTTTGTATTTATTACTGAATAATTCTTAAGTGTGTTACTACTATCCACTATTGCCATTCTTTTTATCATTTCTTCATCTTCATTTCCTCTTATTAATGTTATATATACATGTACACATAATCATACATACATGTACATATATATACATATGAGGTAAATCCAGAGAAATGAAATATGGATTTTTCCGCATACAAATGATTATTGTTTCGTGATCGTCAATTGCATATATACATATACATACATATACATTCACATACATATTCAATCACCCACACAAATACACACATCAATAATCTTTGTATCACAAGTGATTCAACAAGAGGCTCACAAGTCACTATACCAGGCACTTTACATCTATGGTGAGTCGTCCAATTACTAGTCTTGCTCTACACCCACCCAACTGGGCGGCAGCTTTACAGTCATGTGCTCCACACCCACCCAACTGGGCGGCAGCTTTACAGTCATGTGCTCCACACCCACCCAACTGGGCGGCAGCTTTACAGTCATGTGCTCCACACCCACCCAACTGGGTGGCAGCTTTACAGTCATGTGCTCCACACCCACCCAACTGGGCGGCAGCTTAACAGTCATGTGCTCCACACCCACCCAACTGGGCGGCAGCTTAACAGTCATGTGCTCCACACCCACCCAACTGGGCGGCAGCTTAACAGTCATGTGCTCCACACCCACCCAACTGGGCGGCAGCTTAACAGTCATGTGCTCCACACCCACCCAACTGGGCGGTAGCTTAACAGTCATGTGCTCCACACCCACCCAACTGGGCGGCAGCTTAACAATCATGTGCTCCACACCCACCCAACTGGGCGGTAGCTTAACAGTCATGTGCTCCACACCCACCCAACTGGGCGGCAGCTTAACAGTCATGTGCTCCACACCCACCCAACTGGGCGGCAGCTTTATAGTCATGTGCTCCACACCCACCCAACTGGGCGGCAGCTTAACAGTCATGTGCTCCACACCCACCCAACTGGGTGGCAGCTTTACAGTCATGTGCTCCACACCCACCCAACTGGGCGGCAGCTTAACAGTTATGTGCTCCACACCCACCCAACTGGGCGGTAGTTTAACAGTCATGTGCTCCACACCCACCCAACTGGGCGGCAGCTTAACAGTCATGTGCTCCACACCCACCCAACTGGGCGGCAGCTTTATAGTCATGTGCTCCACACCCACCCAACTGGGCGGCAGCTTAACAGTCATGTGCTCCACACCCACCCAACTGGGCGGCAGCTTAACAGTCATGTGCTCCACACCCACCCAAATGGGCGGCAGCTTTACAGTCATGTGCTCCACACCCAACCAACTGGGCGGCAGCTTAACAGTCATGTGCTCCACACCCACCCAACTGGGCGACGGCTTTACAATCATTTGCATGAATTACTTACAGTAAGCAAATTTTAGATACTTCGCTAAGATTTCGGGCAGCACATCATTATAAATGAAGTACTTACACTTTTCTTGGACACCAATGATGGTGTTATCTCTGAATTCCGCGATTTTTTTTAAATTCCAGTACTGTATATAATGACGCAAAGTATGCGAATAGTTCTGCAATAGTGATCCTATCCTGCGTCATAATTTACATACATATCTACTTCTGTTTTGTGTATTAAAATTACTACATTTTTATGTTAATTTATTTCTGTAAATGATGATGATGATAAATTTCAATAAATGTAAGTAAGAACATAAGAACGGAAACTGGTCGCGTAAATGGAAATGGTTGGGTACATTTCCTTTCACCTACCTAATGCGAATATTCATGTGTTCGGACACTGGCGATGGTGTGGTATTGCCTATTTATTTGACCATGTCTTTGCTTTCATTTAAGATATGTTTTCCTTGAAATGTATTTACATTATCGTCTACATCTGTCTTTATTCTGAAATAAAAACCTTTGACGTTACTTTGCATATATGTACATTAATTATAAAATTGATTGGCTTGTGTGCAGGCCTTCACACTCCCTGAGCGAGCCATCAAGTAACTATAAAAAGGCATATATCTTCACTTTCACTTCAGTTATATTTATACCAAAGTATTAACATGCAGCTTATATGTCTTTCTGATGACATAAAAAACTTCGTTTTTTACAATATATAGATTCAATTAACATTGATCTTCGGAAGGTCATAGTTCCCATATCGGTAAGGAGAGCGTCGGCCAAGAAGCCTTGTTTAAAATATGAATATTTTTCCTCTCTAATAAGGTATAATCTCTGTGATGCATTAACACAAACTATTTTATATCTGCCTTTCTGATAACATATATAAATATAATCTTTATTTGTGAATATTTGTTAATTAAGCAATATATCAGAGGGCGTGTAGGGTTCGGTGTTCTATGAACGAAAAGGACTGGAGTAGTTTAAATAGCGAACGCATACCAACGAATAACGCTAGTATCTATATAACAAATTTATTGTCATGTGGAATTGATTTAACTTCCAGACACTTTTTTTTAATAAATATTAAATATTTTGTGGCTGTTTATGAAAAATATTATTATAAATACACATTCTACTTGTTAATATTACCAATTAAATTTGCGACAATTTGAGCCATGAAATACGACGACTGGATCACTGTGTACAGGAGGCTGTTATGGCAGCAAACACTCTCCAGGCGACCATATATCTTGGATAAGTCGCTCCACACAATTGTCGCTTGGACCGTCGACTTCCTATGGCGTCACCTCTCACATATTTACGTCTCATTTCGTTATGAAATTAGATTATTTCAGAGTAAAAATAGGTTTGATCATGTTCTACGTGTAGCACCAACATTATAGTAAGTAAATATACCATATTTCTTCATTACTTACGTAATGCTAATACGATTTGGGTAGTTTTGGCCTGATTTGGGTCGATTTGGGTAATTCTATGGACCCCTTTCCGCCGGTCCGTCTAATTACCACAAGCTACCACAAACTACACAAACTTCAGAAAGCTTCCTGGCAATACGTTAGTAATGAATAAATATGATATATTTACTCATTATAATGTTGGTGCTGAATGTACAACACGAAAAAACATAATTTTAATCTGAAAAAGTATCTTTTTATAAAGAAATTAGACGAAAATAAAAAGCTGGTGACGCCAAATCAAGTCGACGATCCAAGCTTCGGTTAGGTTAGGTTAGGTTTGGTTAAGTTAGGTTAGGTTAGGATAGGTTAGGTTAGGTCAGCCTAACTTAATATATCATATTTATTCATTACTAACGTATTGCCAGGAAGCTTTCTGAAGTTTGTGTAGTTTGTGGTAGCTTGTGGTAATTAGACGGACCCCTTTCCGCTACCGCCCACAAGATGGGTATGGGATGCATAATAAATGAACTAAACTAAACGTTAGTTGGCTTGTAGGGTTACATCCTGGGTGGGGTCAGTAATTCCACCATAGTAAGTAATGAAATTACGTTACACTTAGCCGAGTTAAACTTTAGTAGCCATTTTCTAGACCATTCCTCCAATTTATCCAGGTTGTCTTGTGGTCTGTCTATCTTCATGTTAGGCCTATATCGAGGTCCCCCCCCCCCAGGTCGAATTACTCACCCTTCCCAGGATGCAACCCCACACAGCAAGCAGACTCCTGGGGTACCTATTTACTGCGCTGTGGACAGAGGCATGAGGTGATAGAAAACAGGAAATGTGCCCAACCATTTCTGTTTCTCTCAGTAAACTGTTTCATTGGCCAATAGGCCTCTGCATTTTCCTTAATTCACAACAGTACTCTTATTACTATATATGGATATAACAATACAACTCTCAAGAGTTAATTCCTATACATATACAGTACAGTACAGTATACTTATATGAACTTACCTGAGGGCCAACTTACCTCTCTCTCTAGTAGCCTCAACAAGGAAAAGGAAGCCAACAAGCTCATCAAAGGTTTCCCCCTACCCCAATTGTCCCAGAGGATTTTTAAGTTTAGATCAAAGTTATTGACATAGCTAAAGTGCAGGGGGGGGGGGGGGAATTGTGTAAAATCCTGGTTTGTGTCTCGGAGAGGCTGCAGGATCCAAGTAAACCGAGTAGAATTTGTGGTTGCAATTCTTATACCATGTCGTAGCTCAATCGATTAAGGCAGCGTCTGGGATGTTCTTGGATGTTGGTTCGAATCCTCGTCACAGCCCTTGTGGATTTGTTCACGTATGAAATATATTTTGAAGTTAATTTTTTGGGGAGTGTGGAATGGATTAATTCAATTTACATTATTTCTTATGGGAAAACTTGTTTTGGTTTGCAAATTTTCGGTTTACGAGCCATCTGTAGGAGCGGATTCAACTTGAAAACCAAGGTACCGCTGTACTGTGCTGTAATTTACAAGACAATATTGATTCAATGTACAAAATAGGATAATACTGATTCATTATATAAAATAGTATAGTACAGTACTAATTCAATGTACAAGACAGATTGAGAAACTGATTCAATATATGAGGCAGGATAATAATCAAGGCACTGCGATTTAATAAAATTTATCCGACGTAAAAAAGTACAGTAGCTGCAGGTGATATCCTGTTTAATCACACAGCAATTCACCAATTGCTGTGCATCTATCATATTTTTTACAATTACCTGTACTACAAATTTATTTTAATAATGATTAAAGATAACTTGGGGAAACTTTAATCGTTCTGAAAAGTTATAGTCAGAAAAGTAATTGTCATGGAAGCTGAAAGTGAAAAACAACATTTCACTTTCATGTGTACAATTCTTTTGTCAAAGCTATTCGTATTAATGTTTTATCCTTTATTAAATGCAAAAGTAAAAAATCATTGTTTCACTCTAGAACACAAAACTTGTTTCTTTTATAAAATTATTTAACATAACATGGATATCACACTCAAAGAGTACATGTTGGCAAACACTGATGGAAACATGGTCCAAAGACACGCCTTTATTACAACAATATTTTGTTAAGTGCAACACTTCAGGAGAGATGAGCATGTGAGTTTAGACCTGCAGAAGCGCTTCACTGAGTAAACATTAGTAATTAAGGCTGTTCCCTTCAAGAAAATCCCATGTGTTGATCACTTATCCAGGCATGAGATTAACAAAAAAAAAAACACAAAATTACTGTATTTAAAAAAAAAATAGGGATTAGCGATTATTTTGAAGCGGTCATTGTTTAGTCAATATTCCACTTCTGATAACCAAACAAATGAAGAAGTCTCTTTTCCCAGGATCCTTTAACATATAAAGGCTTGCAAATAACAAGCAGTTAAGAGGCAGCACCCAGCTACTGATATGGTGAAGAGTTTTCACTTCAATTTGACAAATTTCTCAAGTTTTTGTTGTTACACAGCACCCTCTTTCTATGTTATATACTTGGTCATCTATATTCTCCCGTTTACTGTAGCCTTGTGAAAGTTACACCCTCTATAACCCCTATATATATTTTGTATATATAAGAATGAAGTATGTGAGGGAAAATGCTGACCGAGTGGTGTGTCCGAGTGCAATTACCAGTGTAGTTATGGGACGAGAGCTATGCTCGTGTTTCATCTTTCCAGTACTTTCTGGAGTCTTGTCCCTTAACCACAGTATTAAACTTTAAATTATCCAGAAATTTTGTACAAGTATACAATAATGATTAACAATAAGATACTGTACATATCCAAGAGTTTCCCAAAATTCAATATCTGCATGTCTCTAAATAAATATTGGAAATTTGTATATTCATTTTTTCAAAGTATGGTAGTTACACAGACAATATTCCCATTTTCATTAAACAATGTCAATTAAAAATAGTAACATGACATTTCACCAGGAATGGCTGGTTAATACAACTGAATGGTTGGTTATTCCAGCAACAATAACCCTTGTCTAGAGTTGTGCAACCATTTGTTTGGTGTTGGCATACTGGAGAACTGATGTCAGGTGCCGCATACCTTGCTGCAGGTAATGTTTCCCACTTGCTGCCTGTGAACCAATCATACAACAAATTAAGTTTTCAAATTCAGAATACACAAAAATTACTACACTGTTCTCAAGGTAGGTATACAAGTACACTGTATACTGTATTGAAATACAGCAGTATAAATCTTTTCTCAAGATAACTAAGTACAGTATAGGTTAGGAGACTAACCTGTAGATTAAGTAACCAAGTGAAAAAGTAAAACAGACTATTCAGGATGCTGAATTTTTTGTAACAATATTAAACAATGAAATTCATGAAGCTAATAATTTGAATGACTTTTGAACCTTGTTTGGTTATTCAATGTTAAATGCCTTATTGCATCTCACCTGTAAATAAATGTTGGTGATTGTGTTATTAACTTGAGCATCAGCAGCCGAGGCTCCTGCTGTGATGGCTCCACATGTCTGGTCTGCGATGTTTTCAATGCCACCGCACACACTATTTATCAGTCTGGAGAGTAGTAATAAAGTTTGTAAGAATGCTGGGGAAGCATACTTCAGAATAAACATCAATGAACACAAGTTAAAATAATATATAAGCAAACATAAATGCATATGCAAATATTATATGTACTGTACATGGATGCACAGTACTATTCAACACGCATGTAATCTTGAGGTTATCTTGAGATGATTTCGGGGCTTTAGTGTCCCCGCGGCCCGGTCCTCGACCAGGCCTCCACCCCCAGGAAGCAGCCCGTGACAGCTGACTAACACCCAGGTACCTATTTTACTGCTAGGTAACAGGGGCATAGGGTGAAAGAAACTCTGCCCATTGTTTCTCGCCGGCACCCGGGACCACAGGATCACAAGTCCAGCGTGCTGTCCGCTCAGCTGACCAGCTCCCTGTGAAGTTAAGGTGAAGTTACCAGTTTTGGGGCACATAAGAAAACTATTTGTGTAGCAAATACTGTACAATAAATAATAGTGTTGAGGATATTGAAATACTATTTTCTTCTCTAGGCACAGCTTGAGCTCCAGAACCCCTTTCATCCATTTTGGTGGAGTTTCATCCAGGTGGAATATTTGAGATAGGGGCAGGATTCCAATACCTGTTCTCAGTGGGCACTGTGATGGCCACAGATGCATGGATGTGTTGGATTTGGCACTGGGGTACCAATGCATAAGCTCAGAGGAGCCACTGAGGGGTGGCCACCCAAAAACAAAACAAAAATTCTTATGATTTCTGTAAGATGCATGCTCACACGCATGCACACAAAAATATAAAATTTGTATTTAAGATTATACCTGCTTGATGGGGTTCTAGGAGTTCTTCTACTCCCTGAGGCCAGGTTTGACTTGAGAGTTTGGTCCACCAGGCTGTTGCTTGGAGCGGCCCACAGGCCCACATACCCACCACAGCCCGGTTGGTCTGGCACTCCTTGGAGAAAGCTATCTAGTTTTCTCTTAAAAGATGTCCATGGTTGTTCCGGCAATATTTCTTATAGTCGCTGGGAGGATGTTGAACAACCGTGGACCTCTGATATTTATAGTGTTCTCTAATTGTGCCTATGGCACCTCTGCTCTTCACTGGTTCTATTCTGCATTTTCTTCCATATCGTTCACTCCAGTATGTTGTTATTTTACTGTGTAGATTTTGACCTGGCCCTCCAGTATTTTCCATGTATATATTATTTGATCTCTCTCTTGTCGTATTATATTTAGACATTCCATATTGTCAAGTAATAATACTGTAATATATTTGAAGCATTTCTAGCATTTCCTGTGCCTAGTTTTATCCAACATTGTAAGGCAGTTTTTTTTTGGCTGCAAAGACCAAATATCAGCAATGTTACCCTATACATTTAAAAATGCAGATATGCATACAAATGTCTAAAATTTACACTACACTGTAGTATGTAAGTGTAATCTATGTGAACTACAAATAAATGAACACAAAATAATGTTAAAGTACAAAATAATAACACGAACATGGCAGTATGATCAATTTGGTCAAAATTTGTAAAGAACATATTGAGGCCAATCATTTCTTCACTAAAGGCCATGTGAAGAGGCCATAATAATGATGATGATGGCAGTGATGATAGCAACAAATCTCTCCATTATTCTACACTGAAGGAAAAAAGGTGACAATCTTACTGAGTAAAGTATGCTGCAAGTGTGAGAACATCGGCTTGAGGATTAGTAAGTGACAACTCTGCTCCTTTATGGCTCACAGCTGTGACCTGCCCCACTAAGACCGCCAGTTCTGCATAAAGTTCCCGTTCAGTAGTTGGGCCATCAATTGATCCAGCATCTTTGATAAGTGATGCAGTTTCCTCAAATGATGACCAAGCCTGTTGAGATTAAATATTTTGAGTTCATATTTTTTTCTTTATGATCAAAAATGCTAACTCTTAACTAAAAAACATCTTAATTCCAAATATATTCTAATGTTAGAATTCATGCAAATGTTAAGGATTCTTTTATTATTGACTTTTAATCTAAATTAACTATGGGGTTATAAATACCACAAAAATATTAATACTGTAGTCACTATTTTCTGTAAAAATAAAAAATATGGCTTTGCATGTACAATATGTGCTGTATGTGTACAATATACTATGTCCTACTATTTCAAGTACTATTAACAACAGTCTGGAAGGTCAACAGCACTGCACACTAGCACAGGAGTCTTTTTCAAAACCCTAAACTCCAGGAAAAGGCATAGGCAGCCTCACACAAGAAGAGTTTCTTACACAACCCAAGCATAAAGCCCTTCACGAACAAGGAGCAGTGATAGGCATGCCTGCAGTACTGTATGCAAGACAACACACAACTAGAGTACTGTATTACACTCTTCAACGACAGGCAGGCATGCCAGGTGCAAGGGTTTAACAAACCCCGAAGTCCATCCGTAAACATCTGGGAGTGAAAGGCATAGGAACCACAACAGTCTTAACGCAAACCATGTGCACCTTTGGAAAAGGGTAAAGCCTGAACACATACAAGCAATATAGTTAGGCATGAACACATTTAGGTTCTGGCATTATCCACATGGGAACCTGTGGCAACTAAATTATGATCTTTGCTCTCATATGGCCTCTTTATCCATATTTCTGGTCGCCCTCTTTGAGTTGTCCATAATCAGTGCCCTTTTAGATGATCTCTCACAGGATATTGTTGGCTGGTCATTTCTGCATGATTTTCTGACAATTCTCTCCCCTCCCCCCCTTTTTTTTTCTTTTTCTTTTTTTAAGGTTGGCTATGGCTTGCCATCAAAACCTGTATTGGTGGCCAGTGGCAAAAATTTTAGGTTCATGATCACTGAGGCAGAAGTGTGAGGTGGTTAGGCAGGAATTCCACTGATTTATGCCTTGTTTTGAATCTCTTCTGGGTCTTTTGCAGTAGTCATATCCTTTCTGATGTAATTATGTTACGTTTAGTTTTAAAATAGAGTACTCTAAATTTATAGCCTTGATTTGGATGGCTGTGACAGTATCTCTCTCTTGTCTGCCTTTGGGCCAGATCTTTGTCTACATCATTTATATCACTTGCTAGGTTTCTTTTAATTTCCATCTAGAACATCCTTTTAGGTAGTTGGCATGCATTTTCCCTCTTCCACTAGATATACCTGCTCTGAGGAGTTCAAATTTCTCCTCTACGAGCTAACTCTTGAAGCATTGGAACTGCACTGTTGACAGCAAACCTACCTTTAAGCAGAACTGTCAGGAGTGAGAGTGCAGGCGGGCGGGTGTGTGCGTGCACAGCTACCACCCACTTAACCTCATCCTATGGAGATGAGCGGGGACAGGAGCAGTCACAGAAATCAGTAAAATACTTAAAACATCTGAAGTGCACATCTAGTTATGGTAAAAGAATCCATCTCCCATATGAAAATGAAGTGATCAAAACAAAACACACAACCAGGACATCTGAACTCAACAGCCTTGCTATGGCAATGTAAGTTTCTGAATAACTACTTGAAACAGTGCCTTCACAGGCCTCTTCCCCAGAGGAACAACCAAAATCTTAAGAGATGACAACACTGGTGGTGCACTGTCCTCACTAGCAATGCCAGAGAAGGGAGCACTAGAACAGGTACCAAAGCAATGTAGATTGCAAGGAATACTCAATAATACTAGCATACAACCTTGTGAAATACTAAAGCATTTATCCTAAGTGCAAGTACTGGTGTTTAAAATGTTCAGTCCCCTCTTATTTGAATCATCAATACAGCAGCACAAGCAATGCAATACATACCATGCCAAGTGAGAGTGAAGGTTACCCCTTCCACTGGGACCACCTCTGGTGTTGAGGTGTACCAAATGCTGACAGGATTGGAAGGAAGGTCATTGTCGGGAGAGTAGTTGTTCAATAATTACCAGTTGATGTTGTTACAGCTTGGTAAATTAATGATTTTTAAAACACTTCCTGAAAGTGCCACTGTTTGAGACTTGCATTTATTGTTATTAACAGTTTGCAAGTTGATTTATGATCTTCAAATGCCTCATGCCTCAAAGGCAAAAACAGTACAGTATTATTAGAATAGTGCTTGCAGCCAGTTGGCAGAAATACTGTAGTCGCAGGAGCCTGGCGACTGAATGCGGTACAACTGCATCAGTGCCATAAGATTAGGGAAGCTACCGAGTAAACCTTCCCCCCAAAAAAGTAAAAAAATAAAAAAAGAGGGGAAAGACCGAGAAGTGCAAAATCGGATGATGAGGATAATGATACTGAAAAATGGGGGTGGGGGGGGGGGTCTAAAAACTCCAACTTACCTTATTTATTTTATCTGACTGCATTGGAAGGCCAATCTGTGGCACAATATTCGTTACTAGTTCTCTTAAATCTCCTTCTAAAGTGGCATCCTCTTCCAGTTCACAGGCATCCTGTGTGTAAAGGAACACTAAATTTTATAAGTCAATCTTTCTACCTGATAGATTGACTTGTTGACCATTATTTGTATATAGTCTTGGTGGTGTCACTATAATTAAATCTTTCTAAAATTTATCCAGTGTGTAAACATTATCATCAAAATGGCATTTTCATTACTTGTAGAAGTGATACAAACCCAGACAGTCCTCTCTGTTTGTACTGACATGCACACACCTATCCCTGCACACACTTAGGTAATTACACGTGCGCACGCACACACACGCACACACGCACACACACACACACACACACACACACACACACAAACACGTCTCCATTTGTTCATACCTTAATATCAGTATTTGCAGAGTTAAGCTTTTCTATTAAATAATGTGGTAGACTGTGCACCATGGAAGCCATCTTGGATTCACACTGCTTGGCAACCAATGACAGTGCCTCAAGATGCACAGGTCCTTCAGTACCTTCCCATGCACCATCAAAAGTAATCTTTTTTAGGTTCTTGCAATCATCGCCATTGCCCTCTCGCTGTTCACTTTCCTCGATAGCAGCTCGTTGTCGTGCCTCTTGCAAGACCTACAAATAAATGCCATTATAATCCGATCAAAAAAGATATAGAGAACTCTCTAATTCTCACAGTTTGGCCTAGTCAGACTTCTCTGATGATAACCAGATAATGAGCTATTTCATGCTGCTCATTCCCTAATACTGTACAATACACAAATAATCTGCCTGAACGAACTGTGTATCATTTATTTTAACTGGAACTGAAACACAATACACTGTTTCTTACAAATGACATGTACGTATATTAATATACTGTATACTGAACTGTATTCATGATGCGTCAGAAAACCACAAAAACATGATATTATACTGTATCTGAAAAAATATCAAGATCATCCACTGGAATCGAACGTGCCTCCCTGAACTTTGGTGAAGCTTTTTTTTTTTTTTTTGAAAGAACATAATTTTGCAAAAACTAATATTTAATATACAAAATATATGTAAGGTGTACAACCAATAGAATAATACTTGGGATAAATTGGTTTTTCTGTTGGAGAGAAGAGCTCTCTTTTTCCGTAGCCCAGGATCTCCATCTTGGATAACATCCATTGCCTTTCTTCCAATAACTTCCAGGGTATCCAAACCTCCCAACAGCACCTACAGTGAAGTAACTCATGGTTATAAGTGAAGAATGCACCAATATATAATATTATTTAAGAGTTCCTTCTTTGAAAGTCATCACTGATAATAATACTGTATATGGAAAGAACAATAAGAACTCTAAAGTATTACACAAGTGCTCCATACCCGACTCTGAATTTACAGAATTTCACAGTATGTATTGTAAATAAATGTTCGAAAATGTCTGGACCTGTCTTTGGATTTACAATAGTAATTATCCCTCAATTTTACATCAGCACAGTGTTTTCTTATCTTATGACGAGACAAAATTAAACGTTAGTAAAGGTATAAAGGAAAAATACCAAACAACTGTACAAAGTAAAAAAAAAAAAAACTTTCTACACATATTTTCCTTCAAATATTTTCTAGTTGCCTATACAATATGTATAATATGTATTTTTTTCTAATAGGGTTATTGCAAATACAAAGACAAATATTCTGCTTACAAAAATTTATGAGCATAACTAAATTTTTAACACAAACACAATCCCAAAGAAGGCCAACTCATCACCACAAAGGTCCCATAAGGCACAGGCCCACCAAAGTCCCCCACCCCAAACAAAGATGCCAGCAGGATCACACCAGGGCAGGGAAAGGGCATAAACAGACAAAGAGAATTTGATGAATGAGGGAAGCCACCCACCAGGATCATCATGCATGCAGACCTATAAGCCTGCTGGATAAGGATGAAGCATATTGGCTGAACAATTCCTGAACCCATGTCATAAATATTTTGGGTGCAAAAGACACAGGCAGCCATGAATCAGAACAATCATTTACGTGACCCAAGCATATCCTCAGCAAAAAAAACAGGGCTCTAACACCCACAAGAAGTAGGGCTAGACAATTTAATTTAATTATGTTCGAACGGCACACAAACTAACTACTTCACTCCTAATAGATAGGCCTCGTAGTGGAGAACAAGTCCCATGTACTACCTGAAAGGGAGTGACTCAAGAGGAGTCGACAAAAAGGCACATTACGTTGCTTACTGAGGGTACCGAAGTGTATTCAAGCAGTGGCTTGTGTTATGCTTTTATTTTCTGGTGAACTTCTCAGTTCTGGGCTGAAAGCAAGCCACATTCAACCTACAAATGATTAAAAACGATACTAAAGAACTCGTGCAAGGAGAGAGATTTAGCGATAGTCATAGGATAGTAAAGTATCACCAGATAAGTAGGTCTGAAGCATACTAAGAGTAGCCTATGCTACTCTGGCCAATTTAAAAGATGCTCTTAAACATGGATATAGAAATGCTTAAATTAATGATGAGAGCTAAGTTAGAATAAATAGCAGTTACTTGGTCCTACTATCCCAAAAAGCATATAAATAAGAAAAATATATAAATGCATGCTACTAATGGCTCCCAGACCTACAGCACAAAAGCTAAAGCCACAACTGGTAGATAGAATATAAAGAAGATATACAATCATCATATACAAAATTGTGACAGGAAACAAGAAAATTGATAAGGATTTTTTTTTTATTTGCCACAGTGAGAACAAGAGGTCATTGATTTAAACCAAGAAAACATTTGTAAATTATCTTCAAGCATGTTGGAAAATGGATGAAAAATATTAGAGGAGGATTGTGAATATCAAAACTATCACAAGCTTCAAAACTTCATTGTTCTCACTTGTAATCACACAGACACAGTACATACATGATTTATGATGCCCAATACATATATTACCTTTGAGCTAGCAGTCTCTAGTGCCCCCGAGACACCAGACACGAGAGATCCAAGAGAGGAGAGTCCGCCAAAGCTGTAGTCTACTACTGACTTCTGGCATTCCTCGCTGTTTCTACCAGTACTTACTGTGTTCACACCAGCATCTTCCAATCCTGGGGAAAAGTGAAGAAGTATGCAATGTTTTACTGCTTACATTATTTTTAAAATGAATCGGAATTGATTATGCTAGCTCAGCATTTTTGATACAGTACAATAATGATCAAATTGCTTGCAGCCAAAAGCCTAACAGGAGCAATTTAAATAGTATCTACTGTAAATGAAGAAATGTTTGGTTATTGGTTAATGCAAGAATATGGTAAAGTAACTACTTTCACTATAATAAATAGTAACTTTACTCTAGGTACAGCATGCATTAATCGATGTATTTCAGTAGGTATGACCATTATGCAACAAATGTCATCAATTGACACTTTCACACATAATTAAGTAAACACTCCTCAGTTGAGGTATGGATGTTTTCCTGACATCTATACATATCTCTGGTGTAAAAATAAAAAAATAAAACTGTCTCAAGCTACCTTAGCAGACATACAATCATGGAGTCAAACCAGTAATCACCATGTTGGGGTATAGCAGCCAGTATTCGCATACTGCATAGTACATGTTAAGACTTATATCGAGCCGAGCCGAGCCGAGCCGAGCCGAGCCCCCCCCCCGGTCGAATTACTGACCCTCCCCAGGATGCAACCCCTCAACAAGTTGACCAACTCCTGGGTACCTATTTACTTCTAGGTGGACAGGTACACAAGATGATAGGAAACGCACCCAACCATTTCTGTCCCGCCCTTTCTCTCTGTGTCTTGAGATACGGGCACCATACAACTTTATGAATTGCAGTTTCTTAAATATTTAACCATCCATGTATTTAAGAATGATTCTGAAGCTGGAAAGCGTAGCATATGCTCCTTGCAAAATGTCCTTTATGTGGTCCTCTAGTGACAGTCTACTATCCAGATTCACCCCTAGATCTCTCCATCAGAGAAATTTAGTGCCTTAAATGGATGATACCATGAATGATACCTATTGAGTGCTGACCAGATGGTGCTACTGCATTGTGGTGCCCACCATGAAAAAAAAAAAAAAAGAATTGTGACCAGTCTAGCATTTATGCACGAGTGCACAGTATTTACTTCAAGTCAACAGTATCAGTATTAAGCAGATCACACTTACTTTCTGAATTGTCTACTCCTTGGATTTCCTCTTCTACTTTGCTTTTCAAGGGCTCTTGCTCACTTTTCAACTTTCTTTCACGTTCTGCAATCTCCTGAGCAAGAGTTTCAGGATCAGGGACTCCCAAGGTGCCTTCCACTGTCTCCATGACAGTGCCAACACCCTTGCCCACCTCCCGGGTGAAGGTGGAGGCAGCAGAGAGAAGCGTAGTGCCCCAGCCACCCCACGACTCTCCCCAGCCCCCATCATCTTCACAAGGTATCTGGTGCAAATAAAGGTGCAGGATTTGAATTTATAAGAATAATAAATACAAATACACAAAGTAAGAGACACTGAAAAAGGGATAAAGGCAGAAAGTTTGATTGGCCACTCACAGAAGCACAACACCATTTACACTTGGGTCACATTCCATCTCCCAAAATAAATTTAAAATATTTACAGATTCTGACCATCCTTAAATTTTCCTGTTTCTAAATAAAGCTTTGATATAGGCATATTTCGTTCAAACTTCAGCAACACAAATGTGATTTTTATTTTTATATGTAATGTACAGTAATACAGTATTCATATGTAAAAAAAAAATGTATCATATGTAATGTACAGTCATATTCATATGTAAAAAAATGTAACTTTCTACAAAATTTGATTACTGCAAACCTTGTTATTTTTTTCTTGTATTATACAAGAAATGCATTTCTTAAAATACACATTATATTCTAAACATGGGAATGTAACTATCAAGGTATATAGATGGACAAATCCATATACAGGTACTGTACTCTTTTTAGAAAAAGAATAGTATTATCGTGAATGATTTCAAGGTACACAGTAAGGTTTCTAAGTACAGTACAGTACTATAAAGTTATTATCTCATACAGTGTGATGCCGACAGCAAAAAATCTAACGATACTGTAATTCTAAGGTGAGGATTACCCTGTGACTTTACTCGTCTGGCTTGATGGGCACCTTGGAGCTTGTGGGAAATCTAACATTTCTGATAATTGAAGTAGAATGTTCAGTGTCTTTTTTTATATACCAGTAATAAGCATCAAAATTAATTGTATTAACAGACTGCATGCACTGTATTGTAACTTAAGAAATATTTTTTCAATCACAATGTTTCAGCCATCAGTCAACAAGTACCAATTATCAAAAGAATGAATCATGCTCGGAAGGTTATACCCGTCTTAAATAATATTAAAAACTCATCATTCAGGATGCTAATAGGAGAGAAAAAATACAAGACGAGTATCAGATTCGCTAAGGAATTTATCAAGGGACATACGACTATAAAGAAAATTGGACAAGTAAAATTTTTTAACATCCTGAAAATCAGGACATTCTACGAGGAGGTGCCTTTCTGCTAGAGAGAGCAGTCAGACAATAATGTGTTCCATTCAGTGGCTAAGAGTGTGGCCATGCCCGTCATCAAATTCCATATTGGTACACTAGTTATATAAAATAAACTGACCAACATGTATATTGTGATAATGAAGGAAATCCGTATGATTTCTACTTGTACACAGTATAATGTTTCAATTATGTTATGTACAAGTCAACTAATATTGTTTATTGTAAAAATATAATAATTTTGTTGGGGATAGGCAGCCTGTACGTATATATATTCATTAGGCTTATATTGAGGTCCCCTCAAGGTCAAACTACTGACCCTCCCCAGGATCCACCTCCACAACAAGTTAACTACTATAACTCCTTGGTACCTATTTACTGATAGGTGAACAGAGGCATTAGGTAATAGAACACATGCTCAACCCTTTCTGTCCCACTCATGATTCAAATTTAGGATTCCTGACTGTGAACCAAGAGCAAACCCAGATGTACTACCAAGACCCAAGTACAGGTACAGGTAGTTTGCAAGTACGCCAGGCACTGGGACTGCATGTCACTCAATGCTTTTCTGTTCAGTGGCAGGTAATTTTTGTTACTCTATGAAATTGCACCAAATCTACCTAGAATGCACCTATCACCTATCAGCATGAATAACATAAGGAGGACTGTAAATGCAATACAACCAATATGCCGTATATAAATACTGTACTGTACGTACGTTTTGAGCATTTCCACCCTGATTATGAACCAGCTGCCACCTCAGCAGCTGCTCCTGCTCTTCCACTTCTTGCCGTTTTTTGTGTTCATCTTCGTTTTCTTCACTAATGAACTCCTTTTTCTCTTCGTTTCTCTCTTTATTTAAGGCACAGTCTGATCTCTCATTAAACTGATCTGAACTGTCTTCAATCTTTTTCATGCTGTCTGAACTGATGTTCTTTAATGCCTTCTTTTCTATTCTGGAACCTAATTTTCTTGCTCCAAGTCGTTCCCCAAGCTTTTCACGAGGTTTTTTCATGCCTATTTTAGATTCACGGATTGGTTTGGGTTTCGAGATTTCTCCTGAATCCAACACCTTATAATTAGTCTTTTTTTCTTCTTTTGCACGACCATCCCAGTGACTGGAATGTACAGCAAAAGTACCCTTATCAATATCTGGTTGATTTTCTTCTGTCTGTCTCTGGTTGGCAATTGTTTGGCATGCTGCTTCCGTTTCCTTAATTTGAGTCACTTCTACTCTCTTTGTCAGATTAATTTCTGTATTTTTTACTTCACTTTGCTTTACATTTTCAACATGGACATCCTTTTCTGTATTCTTGTCCTCATCATGTTCTGCATGTACTGTATGTGTAATGGACTCTTGCATATCACAAGAATTTATCTTACTGTAATTCTCTCTCTCATCAATGGAACTTTTTTCATTTTCCTTTGTAATATCACCTTCTATTCTATCACTCTTGGCACACTTGATCAGTTCACTATTTTCAGAAAACAAAATTTCCTTTTCTAATTTAACACACTCTGGATTACTTATTTGTGAATCTCTGATAAGTGCAGAAGAGATTTCTTTCTTTGGTGGTGTATCTGTGCTCTTTAAATTCTCACACACAGTATCATGAATATTCAACTCATTTAAAGCTGCTCCTATTTCCTTGTCTAAAGTCTGCTTTTTTTCCTCATCTGGTTGGATTTTCTCTGATCGAGAACAATTTGCCGATTTGATACTTGGACATACCTGACCACCGTTTTCTAACTCAGAAGGTGATTTATCAGTATTATCTTTTTTATCACTGGTACTGCAACCTGTCTTTTCCTCATCGCTAGAAAGTGAAACAGTTTGAGGGGGCAGTGATGATTGAGGAATGTAGCATTCAACCACTGCTGCTGCTTCTTCATTGCTGGAGGATAGAGTGGATGGCAGTGGTTGGCGACATTGTTTCGGCAGCTGTTTTGCCGATTCTGGAGATTCGAAGCCTTCAAAATCTGAACCTTCATCAGCAGACTGGAAATCCTCTTCACTTTCAGATGACATGATTCTGGAAGAAAGATATGCATGTACAGTACAGTATGTAAATATTTAAGCATTGTTAAAATGACATTAACCAATAATTCATCCACTAAAGAAAAACACACACGAGTAGACATCTAGAGAAGCCATATGTACAACCAAATTTTAAAAAAATAAGAAATAAGCTCTTGAAAATTATTTTTCATACTTACTAGGTCAGTGCAGATGTCTCATCTGCCAAACTTTATAGCACGGGAAAACTGAATGCTTCAAGTTTGCCCATACCTAAAAAAAACAAAATACCTGTATAATAAATTAATAATTCTGCCCCAATTGACCTTCAAACAAAAATAGCAACATTCAACCCTTAGGCAGCGGTTATCATCAATTGTCGATTCACAGGGTAATGCAATCATTATATGTAGATTTAAAAAATTATTGTCTGGATTTTACATGTATGATGCAAATAAGGATATAAATAGCCTAAGTGGATGTATTGGAATTTACCTTTACCCATGAAAACAATAGTGCTATCATATCTTGGTATAAATGTGGTTATCATCATGAATGTTACTAGGGGAATGCAGTCATCATCTGAAGATTTAAACACTTATTGTCTGGGTTTTACATGTATGATGTAAATGTGGATATAAAGCGCTATGTGGATGTAAATAAAAACAATGCGATAAAACAATCAGTGAAACATCGGCTGATAAAGCAGGAAGCGTCAGCACAAGGCATTGACAAGTGCCAGACGCAGCCTTGCAGAGCGCCTCCACCCAGTGGAATGATAAATAGTCACATATTTTCATGTTTTTCTTACATGCTGCATACAAATTAATTATTCTGTAATGAAAATTATTTCTTGGAATTTTTTATATTTTTTTGTGCATAGGCAGGTACAGTGGAACCTCGACTTACGAATGCCCCTACCTACGAATTTTTTGAGTTATGACCCCAATTTCATCGGAAAATTCGACGCGACTTAAGACTTTTGCCTTGACTTGCGACTTTGTTGCTACATGTATGGGTCGACTGAGCATGTGGTTCCTGGTGGCATGAGCGATCCCGCCCATGCCATGTGAGGTGGCCCTCACTAAGGAATGAAAGGTGCCCAAAAAAACATTAGAAAGTTCTCTTTTGCAAACAGAGTGGTAGACGGTGAAAATAGGTGGAAATGATGGATGCCAAAACTGTCAGTAGTTTCAAAGTGTTATTGACAAGAGAACTGGGAAGAAAGGATATGCAGCTCTCATCCAGTAACTACATTTAGATAATTACACAACAACTGTACATGTTTTCACATGTTTTTGAACCATCACTTCACATGCTTTCCATCTCTACTTCCAAAGCACCACATAGCTCAAGCAAGTCCTAAGACAAACTCATTTCTACTGTCAACAAGGAAAACTGTTATAGGTTTCACCAATGGCATGAGCTCTAGGGGTATGTAATTGTTAAGGACAGAAATGTAGAGGTCTGAAGAATAATGGAATTCTAAACAGGAGAAATAGTTATAATACAAAATTGAAAAATAAGGAAGGAATTAGAAAATATGTACTGTATACACAGACATAAATACAGGCATAATTACTTTTTACATTAAGAGTATTTTATACCACAGTATTTCAATAAAATTAATTTTGTTATAAGTTTTAACTGTTTTCAAATTAAAATGGCTGTAGTCTGACTTCAAACATTTTCTCTAGTTGTCAAGTAGATACAGTATGTTAATATCTCGTGTACATACTAGTGATTTAAATCCTGAATTATTTCCAACTGGACATTTCATTAAAAAAATTGTTTACCAGAAGTTAAGTGTCCAGCATATAGCAATAGACAGACAACTACAACAAAAACCTATGCAACCAACCACAGGAACATTGGTGTGTATACTGTGATATATTTTTGATAAACAAAAACTATACAGTTTAATTTTGGTAAACCTATTTTTTACATAAATTAACAAATAGAAATTGGTAATCATTTCAAAGCAAAATTATGCATTCTTAAGGACATGAAACAAAGTTTGTACAGTACTTGAGAAATGGGCAATGAGTTATGCATAAGTTTATTAAATGGTAACTGGGTGATTATCTTGGAACCAAATTCCAGACAATTTTTCCTGCTTAATACCAGTATGATCTAGCAGTTTAATGGGTGGTGATTGTTAGACAGGAGGCATGCTTTTCATACATGTGGCTTTATATTATTAACATTAAAGTACCTTAAAATATAATGTGGCGTATTTGAAGTGCATTTTATATAAATAACTTTACTAGGTATATTTAAAAGACATTTTTCCCAGGATGCTACCCATAACAGCTGTCTAACACCCAGGTACCTATTTACTGCCAGGTGACCAGAAGCAATCAGGTGCAATGCCGTACAATGTCACTTGCTTAAACGTCTCGCTTTCTCTGAGAATTAAAAGTTTCATACAATCAGTTGCAACCCCCCCCCCCCCATGCACTACAGTTGGGAAGCCTTTCTTTTGCTAGCTGGGATGCATTTTTTATATGAAAGGCATTATTAGGTTGGAGTGTTTAGGCTGGGGGATTTGTTTATCAGGGAGGCAAAAAGGTTTAAAAGGTTTTTCCAAAAACCTTTTAATTAATAAATATAACTAATAAACTTTGCTGAGCTTTGACGACCAGTGATCATATCCCTCGATACATAATTTTAATGATCTTCACGTTTTTCCTCCCACAATCAACTGTCCCATTTTACCAGTATAGATGTGCAGAGAAAGTGTCTCTCCTAATCTACGGTGAAATACAACAGGTAAATGAGAAAGCGTGATGTGAAATGTCGACTGAAATTTTTAAGAAAGCGACGCCCACGAACTGAAATTTTCTCCCATAAGTCTGGACAACAAGGCACGAGAATCCGCATCACTCTAACGATATTTCAGATACAATACTATGTTATACGAGTACTAGTCAAGTAGACACTTACAAGATGATGGAGGAGGAGGTTGTTACTTGAGGAGCAGCGACGACCCTCAGGCCGGATCAGCTGTTGGAGTAAACACGTCACTGAGGCAGCCGTCAGCTGTCAGTTTGCTTCAGTAACCAGGGATCACTTATATAGCCTCACCTCACTGTTACTTCTGCTATTACTACATAATAATTCAATTATACTAAACTAAACTATTAACAGTGCTAAATCTAATGATTTAGTAGGAACAGCATTGTTATTATTATTATTATTATTATTTTATTATTTATTTTATTATTATTATTATTATTTTATTATTTATTTTATTATTATTATTATTATTTTATTATTTATTTTATTATTATTATTATTATTTTATTATTTATTTTATTATTATTATTATTATTATTATTATTATTATTATTATTATTATTATTATTATTATTATTATTATTATTATTTTGTACACGATATTTGTTACTTCAGTTCTTGCAAGTTTGTGCAAGATGTGCACATAATTTTGTAACTACTGTAGTTCATTAAAACTGTAACTTGCTTAGCTAAATAAATTGTGGGATTCAGTCTCATTATGGACCTCTGTAACTCGTTCTACTACCGCTCACAAGATGGGTATGGGGTGCATAATAAATGCACTCAACTTAAAAACTAAAAAGTTTGAACTGTACGTTTTCTGTTTTACGCCTATATAGACTACTTTAAATGTATTAAATACATATTTGGTATTACCAGAATTTACCTGAGGACCACCATCAATCTAGCGGCATCGACGGAGACAGGAAAACGGCGACTTTTCAGTTTTTTTTCTAACTTGAAATGTCACATGTCACTCCTAACTCATTGCCCTATTAATTAGATTAATAGATTATTAATTAATTAATTAGATTAATAATGCCTTATTAATATCCCCCTTTGTTATGTCCATTCATCCACTTTAAAACCTCTATCATGTCACCCTTAACTATTCGCTTTTCCAGTGAATGCAATTTAAGCTTTGTTAATCTCTCTTCATATGACAGGTTTCTAATTTGGGGAATTAACTTTGTCATCCTACGCTGGACACATTCAAGTGAATTTATATCCATTCTATAGTACGGCGACCAAAACTGAACTGCATAATCTAAATGGGGCCTAACCAGAGCAAGAAATTTATTTATTTATTTATTTATTTATTTATATACAAGAAGGTACATTAGGTTTATGAGAATATATAGCATAGTATTTACAATCTTGTAAGGCCACTAGTACGCGAAGCATTTCGGGCAGATCCTTAATCTAACAGATAATTTTAAGTAGGTAAATTCTAGCAGAATTAATAAAATGATAACAAATACATTGCAAGAAAAAAAATGAGATGATTATGAGAGAGATTAGTAAGTATATTAAAGCACATTGGTATATTAAAGCTCTGATTGATTACATTGACAGCTTGATTGGTAATTTAAACAAGATTAATAGAGCTGAAGAACCACACCAGGTGTCTTGTTACTAACGCTTCGATTAATAAATCCCACTGTCCTATTTGCCATATTACGAACATTCATGCATTGATTCTTTGGTTTTAAATTCTTACTAATTATAACTCCCAGATCCCTTTCGCAATCCGACTTCTCTATCTCAACATCATCTAGCTCGTATCTTGTAACTCTATCATCATTACCTAGCCTCAAAACTTTACATTTATCAGCATTAAACTGCATCTGCCAATCTTTTGACCATTTCAAAACCCTATTTAGATCAACTTGAAGTGATAGTGAGTCTTCTTCCGTGTTTATTTCCCTACCGATTTTTGTATCATCGGCAAATTTGCAAATGTTGCTACGAATTTGTTGCTACGTTAAACGAATTTATTGTTAGAGTTCATTAGGAATTAATTTTGTTGAAGGCAGAGTTTCCAACAAATACCTTCCTGTGATTGGCTGTTGTGGGGAATGCCAACGCTTATATGAATAAAATGCAAAATAAGAAATACGTCCTTTTGCTCAATAACCTTGTTGTTGTACAAAAGAACAACAATTTCTTTTTTATACAAGACAGAAATGTCCATCTAACTGAATAATATAGACCAATAAGAGGACGGAGGCATTGTATCGCCCATATTATTTACGTGAGTAAATTACTTTCAGCAATTTGGATCTGGCAACCCTGGGATGCAACCCCACAACGAGCTAACTAACTCCTGGGTACCTTCTTACTGCTAGGTGAACAGAGGCATTAGGTGAAAGGAAATATGCCCAACCATTTCTGTCCATCCCAGTATTCGAACCCAGAATACTCAATTGTGCGTCGAGAACGAACCCGACTGTCCTACCGGCCCCCTTGGTAACATATGTTATTGTGCCTTCATTTACAGGAATTGTGATTAATAATATATCATTGTTGTGTATTTTCATTTGTTACAATTCTGTGTTATGATATTATTATCGCTGTGCAGTGCTTGTGTTTCGATTGACAAGTGTTAGTAGACCGTTGTATACTAATCGAATTCCTACGTGTGGTTGCCAGTACTATAGACAGCTTATCACGAGTGCATTCACTTAATTCACTACTCTGTTGGCGTTAAAAGTGACAGGAGGCAACTTTGCTGTTTGCAAACTTGCAAATATCAAACTGTTTGATATTCCTTGTTTGCTTAGTTTTGTGGCCGTGATATTCTCTATTAACGTAAAGAACTAGTGGTACTGTGTGCTAGTGTGTAAAGTAACAGTGCTACTTTATTAATAAATTGCTGCTAAACCAACAGTAAGTTACACAAGTTTTCAATTAAACCCTTTTCCCCATACTACTCTCACATATTTGAGGTTATCTTGAGATGATTTCGGGGCTTAGTGTCCCCGCGGCCCGGTCCTCGACCAGGCCTCCACCCCCAGGAAGTAGCCCGTGACAGCTGACTAACTCCCAGATACCTATTTACTGCTAGGTAACAAGGGCATCAAGGTGAAAGAAACTCTGCCCATTGTTTCTCGCCGGGACCGAACCCGGGACCACAGGATCACGCGCCCCGTGTTCTGTCCACTCAGCCACCAGCTTACTAAGACTTGTTATACGACTTCTTTATCCACTTACAATTCCTGAAACAATTTCGAGGGTAGAGCTGCTACACAGCCTTACACCAACTACAAATATTGGTGTATGACCCCTTTAGCCCTCTAGCGAACTTGTGTTGGGAGGACGACGACCCTTAATACAAGATCACGATATCCTAGTGGAGGAGTTCGTTCCTTTGTGCCGTTATCTCGGCCACTGGTGTATCAGTGTCCTCTTCTTAGTTATTTGGGTAACTCAAGGTGGGCTATTACAAGTGCAAGGAGCAATTGTAGGTCCTCTTTAATAATCCCAAGCATTACAGTCCTCTCTTGCGAACTTTCTTGAAGATTGGTGTCA
Organism: Procambarus clarkii; assembly: GCF_040958095.1. Classification (NCBI taxonomy): domain Eukaryota; kingdom Metazoa; phylum Arthropoda; class Malacostraca; order Decapoda; family Cambaridae; genus Procambarus; species Procambarus clarkii. The sequence goes on along the minus strand of NC_091241.1, from coordinate 9,459,574 downwards.
ACGGAGTAAATCAACTGAGTAAAAAAATTATAATATCCTCCTCGGGAAGAGGACAGAAAGATATGACACTCCTCTGTTCTTAGGAAGGGACAATACCAATCTGTTCCTACGATTATAAGGTAAAGAAACGCTCTGCAAGTCTTAACAATATATATATATATATATTTTACACTATCATCAACTATAATTCTTTTAAAACATGCATCTCAATACCGTCTTGGATCCTTGCGCATCCCTTCAAGTGGTATCCCAATCCACTTGAAGAGTTAACTCCCTTTTGTGAAGCTCCATTTGAAGAGTTTACTACCTTACATGAGGCTCCAGTAACCGTGCCAATCTCGAACTCCTCGCATTTATGGTCCCAGTTTATTTTCTTAATTACTTTATCAAAGTTAATAACTTAACATACATCGACAAATACGATATCCTCTCATTGCCTGCTGGTGAAACAACTAGTGATGTTGATGGATGTGGAGATGGTGGCGGAGATGAGGAGCGACTAGAGGTTGCAGGCAGAGGTGTCAACATCGCCGGCAGTGTCACACTGAAGGATGTGCTGGTTCCAGAAGAGACCAGCAGCACACTGCTCCAGATGGGGCGATCCTTGGTAGCACCAGTAGTACTGCCAATACAATTCAGTTGTTATGTGTGCCTTCATAAACTTGTATCACGTGTGTGGACCTCATAGTGTCAATGTACACATGCATGTGGACCTCATAGTGTAATGTACACACGCATGTGGACCTCATAGTGTCAATGTACACATGTATGTGGACCTCATAGTGTCAATGTACACATGCATGTGGACCTCATAGTGTCAATATACACATTCATGTGGACCTCATAGTGTCAATGTACACATGCATGTGGACTTCATAGTGTCAATGTACACATACATGTGGACCTCATAGTGTCAATATACACATTCATGTGGACCTCATAGTGTCAATGTACACATTCATGTGGACCTCATAGTGTCAATGTACACATTCATGTGGACCTCATAGTGTCAATGTACACATGCATGTGGACTTCATAGTGTCAATGTACACATACATGTGGACCTCATAGTGTCAATATACACATGTATGTGGTACCTGATACTCTAAGTAAACATAATACGAAAGATTAAAATCTAAACTGAAGATCAAAGCAGCTAGCTTATCTTAACCCTTCAAATTTGTACGTGAAATAAACTTTCTGAATTTACTGGCCAATACAAATTGATCAAATAAAGATTAATTTAATTTTTACCTCAATTACAGACCTTAAACACAACTTAAATCTACAGAAAACCAAAAAAGTAATAAATTTTACATTTTCAAAACTACTTAAAAGACCGATGATAAAGTATAGAATTTACTAAACACAATTAACAAATCATAAACCAACCCTGGAAACACAAACCGAAACTGTATTTTCCGCTTGTTACAACTTGTAATGAAGTTGTTACATCGTGTTTATGACGTATTAGAACATTGTTACAACTTGCTATATTGGTTGTTATAACTAGTTAGGAAGTGTTAAAATTTGTTCGAACGTTGTACCAACGTCGTAGTTTCGGTGTGTGTTTGGCGGGTTAAGATAGTTTGGAAATATTAACAATATTATCGCACGAATACAAGAATTGTTGTCACCTTATCGCAGTCTTCAGCGGGGTAATAGACATTGTCGACCTGGCAGGTCCACAAGTTACAGCCGGAGGTGTCCACGTTCTCCTCCCAGTTACAGGAGTGGAGGGACTGGTCCCACACCGTGCCCCCAGCACACAGCATCACCAGAGGGTTCCCGTTCCTGCACTCCCAGAACTGTGGGGCACAGATAGGCGGTTCTCAGTGAGCTGGACTTTGGGTTTAGTCGCACGCGCAGAGCTATTTGTTATAATTTTTCAGAAAAATTATATCATAGATACACACACAATAAAGGGTGAACAAACCTTATTGCAGTCAGGGTGGGAAAACGTAGTTCCATCACTTAAACCGGTGCAGTTGGGCTTAAATACTGGATGACGAGTAGTGGTTGAGCCACCATCAGTGGTTGTAGTGGTAGGTGGCTCAGTAGTGGTAGGTGGCTCAGTAGTGGTAGGTGGCTCAGTAGTGGTAGGTGGCTCAGTAGTGGTAGGAGGCTCAGTAGTGGTAGGTGGTTCAGTAGTGGTAGGTGGCTCAGTAGTGGTAGGTGGTTCAGTAGTAGTAGGTGGTTCAGTAGTAGTTGTGGTAGGTGGCTCAGTAGTAGTAGTAGTGGTGGTAGTAGTTGTGGTAGGTGGCTCAGTAGTAGTAGTGGTGGTAGTAGTAGTTGTGGTAGGTGGCTCAGTAGTTGTGGTGATAAATACCTCAGTCGATGTGGTTACTTCCCAAGTAGAAGTTACGGCGGCACATTCCTGTAAAAGAATAAATGGCTAGAGATAAACACAAGCCTCGCCAACCACCTGCATGGTCGCCTAGCCTCTCAACCCAGGCCAGACAAAAAACAAAAACAGTCCAGCTTGGATAGCCTCATGCTGGAGAAAATAGCCGAGGCCTCGCTCTATCCTGCCCAAAGCGTAGCTAAAGTCAACAGCTCACAGCTCGAATACGACTCGATTGTGTTACCTAAGACATTACTTTAATTTAAATTTCAACTGGAAAATATCCTCAGGAACCATAGGAGATGGGGGGAGGGGGGTCAAATGACAAGCTGCCGCTTTCCTGTTCTTATCGAGGCCACTAGAGATATTGGGGCCATCAAGTAAATTCAGGTAAGTATCTCAGTTTGGCATATAGGGGATTAGAGTACATAAAGTGTGTGTATCAAGACAGGGACACACACAACAAGCATTGTTTTATATTGTACAGTATATAAATTGAGCAATTTCGATAATAATGTAAACTTACGTTACATGAAATGGAAATCTTATTATAAATGAAAAAATATTGGAAATTTTTGCAAAGTATCCATAGTTAGCTCCTAATAGAAGTCGCTCCTAAAATTTTAGCTCCTAAAATCGCATTTTTTGATATGTCATGAGGCTGTGTCGAGAAAAACACACAATAACTCTTCTACTATCCTGTAATATCTAATATTGGAATTCATTTTAGAAATAAACAAAAATACCTACCTCATGGTTGTAAACTGTTTAATAAATGTAACCAAAGTCGTCAAATATTGAGGAAAGATGTACACGTTCGTAAGAACTTGTGTAACTGCTTCGTGAATCTAGCCCCTGAGCCGTAGGTCCACATGCCCTCCCTCCCTCCCCTTAGACTCTTGGCCCCTGGAATAAGTGTGCCATGAGCTTTCTCAGAATTGGGGTCTAGACTTATTTACTCAACTAGTGAGCCAAAGGCTGGAAGTTTCAGTACTGACCAACTCGTCTCCACCAGCCGGCTTGCTGAGCGCCCTCTTCATAGCCTTGATGAGGTGGAAGGGCTCGTTGTAGCAGAAGCTGTGGAAGTCGTCGGTGTCGATGGTCCACACCATCACCCCAGCCAGACCCTTGTTCTTGGCCAGGCGAGCCTGTGTGTAATGGTCCAGGTCAGCCTTGTCGCGGGGACAGGTATGGAGACATGTATAAGGCACAGGTAATGAGTTAGTTTTAAAAGTCCCAAAAGTTATATTTTACATGATTATATGATGTGAGTCAGCCAACTTAGACGTGGCTGAGAACAATCATTGCTGCAGGACGGCAGGATCAAACCAGCCGCTCTGCTCCAAAGATTGTCTCATAGATACATCACGTTACTGGGATTTCATTGTGTAGAAGTGAACGTTTATCTGGACGAGACCTTGAGGTAGGCGGAGTCGGCGTCGTCGTAGCCGCACCAGATCCTGTCGCTGATGCAGTAGAAGTAGGGCTCGTGGAGCGCCGGGTCGTGCACCACTGTACAGTCTCCTCGCTGGTCCTCCGACAGACGCTCACAGATCTACCAGAGGAGGTGAGACATTATCTCATGCCTTTCATATACTTTTCGATAATCCGACTCAAATAACAGCCACCATAACTCATTAACACAATTGCGTTTATTGGAACTGGATTATTATCAAATTCTCGGATTAACAGCCAGTTAAACTCATTCCTGTCAGCAACAGTGGCCTTCTCACAATATAAATGTGTTGTAGGGAGGACGAGGATGTCGCCACTGGCAGCAGAAACTTGTGAGGTATAGTACAGGTTTCTATGACATTAAGATGCCCGAAGAGGTTGTCATCTACTGATGCTCTTATACCAGCAGCTGTAACTAGTTAGATCAACACACACTTACTTCGTTAGCTCCCAAGCTGCCAGGGATGCGAATGTAAGGTCCAGCTTTGCCGGGTTTGTGAGCTGGAGCCAGTATACCGTGTTGACTGATGTCATCCAGAGTCCAGCACCGGCCGTAAGCGGGGATCCCCAGCACCATCTTCTCCCGAGGAAGGCCCAGTGACAGGTAGTAGTCCACAGTAAATTCCTGCCAAGAGGAATAGATACACGTTTCTGCCTCCGTAATCCGCAAGCCATACTTTTTGCTTTGATGTCCAAAGGGTTTGGAAAGGATGGGGGAAGGTAGAGGGATGGGGAGGTGAAATTCTGGAAGAGGATACGGGAGTAGAGAGAGAGGAGGCCATGATTAACCATGGAATTGTGCAAGCCATAACCTATCACTGAGTTACTCAAGCCCTAATTTATTATTATTATTATTTTTCATTTTAATGGAACTGTCCTATCCCTGATTAAATATGTAGATATCCTAACTCAAACATTTGATTCCAGAATATTTCCAACAGGAGTTTGGAAGATTTCAGACAGTTGAGGGTAGCTGGAGCTGTCTTCAACTGACTGCCATCTTCCAAAGTGAAGATGGATGGGACTGCCATTTTCCAAAGCGGAGAAGATGAAGGTAAGGTGGAGCTGTCTTCACATACTACCATCCTTCCGTCTTCGCCACACACACACACACACTAGTTGATTGACACTTGAGAGGCGGGACCAAAGAGCCGAAGCTCAAACCCCGCAAGCACAAATAGGTGAGTACACTTACCACATTAAAGTCGATATACTCGCCCCAGTCGAGGTAGTAGCCACAAATAGGGGCGTTGTGGTGGGTGAAGTTGTCCCAAGCGCCGTGATAGTCGTAGCCCATCACGTTCATGAAGTCCAAGGCCTGGGCCAGGGCTGGCACGTCGTAGGAGGCGTCGATGGTGGGCTTGCCGGGCGACAACGCAGCCGACAGCAGCAGCGGCGGTGTGAACTGGCTGAACACGCTTCGGAACTCCGTCAACAGCGTCACAAAGTTCTCCTGAGGTAGGACGAGGGTGGAGTATTAGCCTGATGACTCACATACGTGGTGTACAATGATCTAGATGTCTCGTTTAGTGTATGCAGCTGACGTTATGCTATTTATCAGTCTCTCTGGAGTTATTGCTTGGTGGTATAGCTAATGTCATGTGTCTCTTCTCTAGTTAGTGTGCCGTCCACCATGTTTGTTGGAGTCTACTGGGTATACCCAACACCCACCACACCTTGCCCTGGGTATACACACCTTGTCGTCCGGAGCACCACCTCGGGTGGTCGGGTATTCCCAGTCGACGTCGAGGCCGTCGAAGTTGTGCTCAAGCACGAGACTGACGGAGCTGTCGATGAAGGTCCTTCTCTTGGCCGGGTCCCTGGCCATCTACAGGAAGGAAGGAGCATTCAGGTAAGGTAAACTACATTAATTAACTGGTATCACTGTAGCAATAAATGGATGCACCACTACACTAAACACATCATTCACTAATGTTATTAAAAATATTAGCAAGTTTAACATACAGCTAACTATGTTTTTACGAGACCTAGATAGTTTAATTTTTATTGATGCTTGTGACGAACTGGTTTAACGTGTAACTCGTTTAACACGTTATGCTAGTAACTTTACACGAACTACATACCTAGTTTAACTTTGCACTTGAACTACGCTCTTTACGGGAACTATATAGTTTAACATTGTGTTATGAGGTAGACAAATGTTTACCTTTTATGAGAGAATACTCGAGTATGTACAATGGTGATGTTTTAGCCCTAACGTACTACTGAGGTGTCCTATCCCTAACCTGTCACGAGCTGCCCTATCCATAATCTACCACTGAGCTACCCTATCCATAATCTACCACTGAGCTGCTCCCTCCCTAATCTACCATTCAGCTGCAATATCTCAAATCTACCATGGACTTACTCTACTCTTAAGTTACAATTTAACCTCATCCCTGATTTACCATGAAATAATCTCATGAAGATTAGTCCAAGCCCTAAATGTGATGTGGAATTTTATATCCAATTCCAGATTGATGAAGATTAAGCCACCCGAGAGCTGGCACGGGCAGGAATAACCCGTAAAATCCAATCCTAGACTTCCGTAAAGAAAAGTAGCCTACCCTCCTCCATCTTGATTCTCCAGAGTTGCGACTTACCTCAGAAAAGTCTGAAGAGCCCTCATTCCAGCCGCCAACGGCCAGCAGGGTAATCAAACTAGGGTTTTGTTCCTTGAGGGCGACGAAGCGGTCATAGGCACAGTTATTGCCAGGCTCTGGAGGACATAGCTCGTTCCACGGGTCCAAGACCTTGGAAGATTACAAAAAGTAAATATGAATTAATTATATACAGTATAGATTAACTATATATAGATTAATTATATGGCTAAATTATATGTAAACATCTATGGATAATGCGAGATGCATAGAGCAATTAATTAGGATATTAATGTTTTTGGGAAGATAGAGAGGTGGGGTTATTGTTAACACAGTAAGTAGTATTTCCCATTTAGAGGTTTTAGTTTTAAACAGAAAATATAACATTACTCTAATAACTGAACTACAGCAGCTGGTGCAGCATGACCTACAGCTTCATTTAACGTTGAAAATAGTATAACAAAATCCTAGGGCAAGAAATTGAGATGTTCCATTTCTCATGCTGTGTAGTGGTATCAATTTGCCGTATATAATGTTGATATCAGCTGCTGGTGTGGACAGGTGTGTAGAACTGGTGTGGTAAATAATTTCCACATTTAAATTATATCCATTTTCAACCCAATTAACACTTAAATATTAAATTAAATTCGCAAGGGGATTCGTCCTCTGTTTAAATTTATAAATAATAATACGTAGTAATATACGTTGTGGGCTGATGCAATACTTCTTGAGTTCAAGTTCAAATATGTATATTGAGACAAGGAAATGCATCTAAAAGAGATAGAGTAGCTTAGGCTATTTCTACCCTGAACTTCTTGAAGGCGTCGTCAGCTGTTCCTACCACAAGACAACTGAGAAACTGAGGTGAGGAAATTAAACTCAATACTTTATTAATTTATCGACCTAACAACATTAACTCGATTTCTTAATCAATTATAATTTAACGACCACTCGTAAATAATTATTAACCCCTGACTAAAAGGTAGATAGGTGGCTCGCCATTTTGGATATAAACAAACCCAGCGGCAGACATATCACGCCCTGCAGTAGCTGCCTAAAGGCTAAATAGCCTTTTTCAAGACAACTACCGCTGTTTTTTTGACCTCGCAACTGATAAACTACGTAACGTATTACATAGGCTTTGGCCATTTGTGTATTTAAGGTGTTAGAAGTGAGTGTGGTCACGCCGCGGCGTACAAGTAGTTAAAGATGGCTCGACTCACCTCAATCTCCCAGGTAAGGTTGCTGAGGCCGGCGAAGCCAAAGATGAGGTGGGTACAGAGGTTGGGGTCTATGTCATCCACGTCGAACCTCCCGTTGCCAGGCCGGTATACCGCCCACGAGGAGAAGTAGCACACCATCATCTCTGAGGGATACAACATGGTGGTCAAGTATGGTGGGGGTGTGTATGATATATGGGCTGTTGTTGTTGTTGTTGTTATAGATTCAGCTACTCGGAACAAGTTCCAAGTAGCACGGGCTATGGTGAGCCCGTAACTTACCTGGCACAGGAGCAGTGCTGTGAATTCGTTATATGGGCGGGGGGTAAGCTCCTTATAGGGAGGGGGTGTAATGTGTTTGTCACACCAACACCCAGTGTGACCCACAAACCATAATCTAATCCACTCAATATTATTTTAATATTTTGTATTGCTGTTGTTCGTAGTATAGGCCACAAACTGCTGATAACGAAGTAAATAAACGCGAATATGAAAATTTATTATTCCTGTTACTAATTAACATTATTTATAACATTATAACTAATATTACCACTTATCTTGACCTTAGGAAAAATTACAAATGATTTCCCATGCCTAGCAAAAACGCTGTCATACCAAACCTTATCAACTCCTATCCCTCCCTCTCCCGTCACCTCGGTGCCTGGGTACTGGTGGAAGAGGCTGCAGCTGGTGCGGGTACAACACCACCTGGCTAAACACGCACTACCAATCATAATTATCGCTAGCTAGATATTAGGCTGTTATTGTTAGCCCAATACAAAATATAAACAAATATGTGATAAAAACACACTAGCCATAAAGGTGGTGTTTCTACATTGTGTTATGATTGAGGAAACGAGTTATCTGGTCACCTGATTGGCAGTCTCCTTAATCATCGACAGTCATCTGTCTACCTCCTTTAGTTATCTAGAATCATCTGTCAAACTTCCTTAATCATCTAGAATCATCTGTCAAACTTCTTTAATCATCTAGTCACCTGTCAGCCTCCATTAATCATCTACAGTAGGTACCTATTACTGCTAGGTAAACAAAAGGCATCATATGAAAGGAGTAATTTTTTTTCCAAAATGCTTCTCTCCTACCGAAGGGATTCGAACCGGGACTTATATCGCGTGAGACCCGACTGCTTGATTATTGTTCCGCATTTCTATCAACTCTACAACCACGTTATTGCGACTCTTCTCGTGAGATTAAAATTAGGGTTTATATAATAGAGTTTTAGTCAATATATCATATTAATGTCTATAAGGCCTCTTGAGAAACTGTACCATTCATAAATATATCATTTATGCTCATTGCAATTTCTAATATGGCACCGAAATGCTGTCACCAAATTTATTTATTTATTTATAAATTCATTAATTACCTCTCCCACTCCATTATTGATATGCTGCATGGAGGTACATCAGACATGACGAGCATAACTTAAAAAGAACTATGGCACGATTATCACCAATAATTAACACAGTTATCACCATTTGCAGCCTTACCTGAGGAGACATAGGTAGCGAGGAGCGCGGGTAACCACAACACTAAACAAATTCGTAATCTTGTCATGACTGGTATTGTGTGTGGAGTGTGGCGGGAAGGTGAAGGGACGACATATATACCCCGTCGCTTATCTCTCTCTTGCTCACTAGTTCCTTCATGGAGTGAAATTTTATTCTGAAAATATTTAGTCGTGACGCAGACTAGCAGATGCACTAGCGGCATCCATTTATAGGTGCAGGTGTCCTGTGTTTAATAAGTGCAGTGGTCCTGAATTTAATAAGGAATATATGACAATCTCAATTATTTCCACCAATACGTATATTATTAACCATATGTGTTAACTCAAATGATTCGCAGACTTGGGTTGAGCAATGGCGGGTGTCACCATGACAACAGCTGCCTTGACAGGAAGAGAGTGGATATTTTTAAGAAACACTGATAAAGTCGGCTTCTTATTTCCAAACTGACGCAGGACAGTTATTGTTTCGAACACAGCTTCAATGTCACCATGATATATGTATCATGTATAAATTCATCAAACTGCTGTGGAGTTGCATCCTAGGGAGGGTCAGTAGTTTGATCTTGGGGTGACCTCGATACAAGGCAAAACACGGGGAGGAGAGTGATGGCAGTAACTTCCTTCTACTCCCAACATATCATTTGTCTTGAAAAAAAAATCCCTTCAGTATCAAGTGCGACATAAAAGTTTGCGATATCTATGGCATTGTTTACTCCCGGAAAACCTGACACAGTGAACTACTGAGGATTGAGAGATGAATATGGTCTACAGATGATAATTATAATATTATTATTTTTAGAATTATATTATTTTATTTTGTTGTTCGATTGTATTCAGTATCAGAAATTATTTACAAAGGTGGATATAGGAGTAGATCTCCATCTCTGTACACATTGCGAAGAACTTGTACATTCTATGGTATGGCACCAGCTCCATAACCTAAAATAAGCCTTATAAAGGCATGATAAAACTGAAGAATTACATTAGATATCTTATTTCTAAAACCGTATTACAAATCTTGGGTATCCTATTTGCCTTATTTTCAACATTTACATGGATTTATTTGGTTAAGATTACTTAATCATGACACTTAAACCATTTGGCATTTAGGTTTTGACCATTATAGCGTTATCCAGCTATGTGGTCCCTCACTCATCACATGCTAGGATTCGACCCTACATTTGTCAGCAATAAACTCCGTCTTTCAATATTTCGCCCATTTTGAAAACCTAAGTCGTCTCACAGCGATTCGATTTTGTCTTTGAATTTACTAACAGCCTTATTTTGGCATCGTCAACAAATTTGGTAATTTGCTGTTTAATCATGGGATTAAATCGTTTAAATATATGGTAAGCAACACGACAGAGTCCAGGGACAATGCACTTACTCAAACATTAAATTCGTTTATGCTTACCCATTGTTTCCTTTAAAATAACCATACTCTGATCCATGTTAAGATAAGCCACCCTTTACACCTTGTTCTTCTACTTTTCAATTAGTTATTTAATGAAGAATAACTTCAAAGGTTTTGTAATGTCAAAATGTATTATGTTGCAATCTTTTTCTTTATCGACTACTTCATATATGATGGGAAAGAATAATAGTAATTTTTTAAACACAAGAAAAAGGTTGAACCCGGCAGTGCCTGGGTTTGTCTCTCCTTCTGTCTCGATCTCAGAAGTAGTAATACTGTAACCTAAACTAATTCCCGTTCATTGTTTTGAAATAAAGCATGAAAAATATGCTGGTAAACAATGGTCTTCAGCATCAAAACTGTGCGGTAAACACTACCTGACATTTCAGACGTCATGAAAATCGTAGAGGGTTTGATCTAGATTCCGATATTTCTTTAAGCATTACACTTAGGCCGACCCCGACTGGCCTATGGTACTCCAACCCATCCTCCTGTTTAGATAGTTACTGTTGTGACGGTCGTTAATAGTCACGAATCCATACGTTATTAGCTTTTAGATAGTAGTATAAGAACTAGTAAGGACTTTTGAAATAAATGAAGCTAAAAACAAACTTAAATATTCCCAGGTATAGCACACACATATACCATATTAGGCCTCAGATATCGTGTGTTAGGCCTAGGAAGGTTAGGTTAGTTTAGTTAATTTGTCAAAGCAACAAAAGTAAAAACTAGTTTTCCGGTTTGTCCAACTCAATAGTTCAGATTTCTACTTTCTAATTTCGTTGTACGTCGGTATATATACTATGGTCCTTGTCGTTACTATAAGTACTGTACTACCAAAACAGGAGGATGGGCTGAATACTCACATGCTCACCATGTGTGAAAGTTGGGTGAGGCTAGCCTCGGGCGTCTGGCCTCTGAACTTTGACACACACATTAGTTTTTATAAAAAAATTCAAGATATATATTTATTTGAATTGATACATCTGTTTAAAATTGGCATCACATTCACAACCTTCCATGAGTCCGGCAGTTTGTTTGACTAATAATTTTATTAACAATATGCAAAAGGGCTTACTAAGCTCTCCTATACATTCTCAAATATTTTGATTGGTCCTAGTGACTTGTTGGGCTTTAATTTTTCTATTATTTAATAATTTCCTCTCTGATAACCTCTAAGCAAGTCAGCTTGTCCTCTTCACCATCTCCATAGACTGGAATTTAGCTGCAAGTATAACATAGTTTTTTAATAAATACAGAGAAAGTACTTTTTTAGAATACCACTAAGTCCATTGTCATTATCAGCTGCCTGACCCATCTCAATGTTTAATGGCCCAGTTTTCTTCCTAATCTTTGTTTGATGTCTGAAAAAACTAGTTCTGTACTATATTTGTCTTTGCTGCTATACGAATACCATAATTTATTTTGGCTCTTCTTAATTCTTTTTCAAGATTTTGTTAGTTTGGTCACATATTTTAGATAAACTTCCCCGTTCATAATATTTATATATAATTTTTATTACTAACATCACCATCGTAATTCATTTTGTTGGGAGTGGAGGAGGGGGGGGACATGTTAGGCTTATATCGTGGACCTCCCCCCCCCCCTCCACGTCGAAATACTGTCCCTTTCCTATCATACCACCCAACAAGTTAACTCCTGGGTAACTAGGTGAACAGGTGCATTAGGTAATAGGAACGTGCCTACCCATTTCTGCCCCCTCTGGGATTCGAACTCCGAGTTCCCGATTGAGTCGAGAACGAACCCGACTGTACTACGGGGACCCCACATCCCATGTTAATTACTAACGCCATATTTATCATTATTATTTAGTAAGTTTTCAAAATACTAAATTAGATGACAAAAATAAGGAAAAACAAAGAGTGAGGAGTGGAAGGTTCCCAGGCGTGTGGGAGGGCGCCATGTGTGGGAGGTGGGTGGTGACGTCCATCTCTGGGAGGCGGGCGAGAGTGGTCACCCACTTAAATGGCTGCTCATCACACCCACCTGAGGGTGGGGGGAGGATGATGGGGCACTATAATTAATGTAGCGGGCGACGATAGTGATCTACTCCCTTCACCCATGTGGGACACCAGTTTTGACGGAGGGCATTATTGCTTCGACGACCCAGGGAACAGTTGAGTGTTTCATTGAGGTCAGTCGTAGGGACAAAAGATAGGAAACAGGCTAAAAGTGTTTTATCCCCTTGACTATATGGTGCCGGGACCTCCTCCTATAGGGATGAATCATGTGGTCCTTATGTGCACCAAGGCGTATATCATATATGTATATTACACAAAGGCTGCATGAACGCGCGAGTCATCAATCACCAAGATCTCTCTTGACTGGAACTCCGTCGACCAGGATCACTCCCTAACATACAGGTACTAGAACCACTATACCAATATTTCGTAATAATCAACACATCTTCAGAACGATGAATATTACAAGTCAGCTATGCCTGGGTCGACCATAAAATATTGCACCAATCAAGTGCTCGGAGCCTCCCAGAACGCAAATCATGCTGACAGAAAATGAGTCTCGAATGTCAATATCAGAATTTTGTAGTGCAACCCGTTCTCGCAAATTCGTAAAGTCAATATTGACTTATTAACTACGTGCATAGGTGATATACTAAACATAATAGATACCCTTAAAAAGATTCATAGAAAACACCGACCTTACCTAACCTTGTTAGTATCTTAAGATAAGCATCTTATTGCTTCGTAATTACAATTATTACTTAACCTATACCTATTATAGGTTAGGTAATAATTGTAATTACGAAGCAATTAGATGCTTATCTTAAGATACTAACAAGGTTAGGTAAGGTCGGTGTTTTCTATGAATCTTTTTAAGGGTATCTATTATGTTAAGTATGTCACCTATGCACATATTTAATAAGTCAATATTGACTTATTAAATTTGCGAGAACGGGTTGCGTAGTATTATGAGATGTTGAAACTCTATGGACCTGACAGCCACATTTCATCTCTATGGACTTCATGGAGTTTGCCATAATAGCCGACACCCCTTAGAGAGAACACTGGGCCCACCTCATTTTGAATTACGTCCACTTTTGGCCATACCGCGCATGCGAGCGTAATTTTAGGAGGACGGGTTGGACCCCGACCCGTTTATGATAGTCCGGTAACACCCACCAGTTACCCTGCAAAGTTTAATGCGGTTACCCCGAAGTGTGTGACTTCCAATTCTGGACAGACATTTATTTTTTAGTGTCAGCTATGAGTACACTGTTAGTTGTGTACAGTGTCAACTGTGAGGATAGTGTTAGATGTGTGCATAATGTACAGTGTCAGCTGTGAGTACAGTGTTAATTTAAATATGTCTAGTGTCGGCTGTGAGTAAAGTCAGTTGTTATATGCGATGATTATCTAGTGCGTTACTCGTGTCTGCTTCTGGTATGTGTGTATTTTATAATATGTACAAAATTAATGATGCGATTGGTCATAAAAATGATTAAGATAAATTAGTAATGTTGAATCGGAAATTATTGGACTTACGGTCATGAGATGATGTCATAATTACGTCACATCCTGTGGAATATCTATTTTTTTTTGGGGGGGGGCGGGGAATTAATCATTTATGTAATTATAACAGATATGATAACATCTGTTATCTTTAGTTGTATTCACTCCCCTCCCCTGTGTCACCCAATTCTCCCTCCCTCCGTCATTACCCATTTTTTATCGTTCACATAATAAAGCTTTTAACCTAGTTCATTGTTACACGCCCATATACATCTCTTTACTCATATCCACCTAAGCCACATCCTCCTCATATCACCCATTCAAGCCACATCCTCCTCATATCACCCATTCAAGCCACATCCTTCTTCCCAACCGCCCCCTGCATCAGTTGTCGGGTCCCAGGGGTACACACACCTGTAGATATATGGTAGGTATGTCAGAGCTCAAACGCCGCCGCCACACTCATGTCACACTGCCATATAGACACGTGTTGACGCAGCAGGGTTGCGATAGCTGCTCTGATACGCTGAGACAACGCAGGTCTTGGGATCTCAAACACCTGATACCACCCACCTATCCTGCCACACACAAAAAACACCTGCCTGATGACACCACCACCACCACGGCCTCTTTTTCATTAAAGTCAAAGTTAGATTAAAGGCATTAATAGGAAAGTGGAAGGGGTTGACAAGAAATATTGGAGGAGGTGGCAGGAAATACTGGAGAGGGGCGGGGGTGGGGGGAGGGGGGGAGTGATGATAATGTGGATGACACAGACATGTGGGGAAAGTTGGAAGCGAAAACGACATTACGGTTGTGCAAAACGGTCTACATAAACTCCACAAATGGTCAGAAGACTGGCAAATGTGTTGCAAATATTAAAAATTGCACGACTCTGCATGTACGGCATAACAATACCCCTCATAACTACCATGACAAGAACATGATCATTCAGCAGATGATAAACAGCTATAGTCATTGAGCTGTTTAGCAAGTAGGAAATGCAATCAACAAAATAATAATAATAGACAGTAGTCTCAGATGAGCCTTTGGCTTAAAAAGAAATCTGTGGTTATTCAGCTGTGTTAATTTGTCATTCGTAATATAACGATCCTCTGGAATCACCTATACCTGCTGAAGCTGTAAATACCAAGACAGTTCGAAAGCTCAGAATTTGGAATAAATCTTCCTGACCCCGTCGAGGCCGCTAAAGATGGTGGCTCTCTGGTAAATTCAGGTAAATAATGTTGAAGTAAAACAGCATAATCATCATTCTCCAAAGTGAGTCCTTAAGAATGTTATCTCAGAATTCACCTGTTGCAGGTGCTGGATAGTTGAGAATCATTGGCAGGTCACAAACAAGTTCATACAGAGGCAACACATGCTGTACCTACAGCAGGTGGTGAGGCAGCTGGTCCTCACTGTAGTGGCATCATGCGAGGTGTACAAGTGTGCTGGTGGCGACACGTAGGTGATCAGGCAGGCTGTTCTCGCCAACGTTCCCAACGTCAAGAAACTTGTCTAACTAAAGTGTCCATATCCTAACCTCCCAGGGGACCTACCAATAGAAAACGGGACAGTATGTCAATTTCGTGAACCACTATCATTTTCTAGTAGGATAGTTTTGTTGGTCTTAGGTAAAGTTACGGCAAAATGCTTCGGTTTGGGTGGCCTTCTGCTTCCTGTGCAACAGGCACTGGGGGTGCAAGGAAGTACAGTAGTTGGGTATTATTATTATTTCAGTAATTAAGTATATTCATGGTATATACAGACAATGTCAGTCAATTTATGAGTAGTGTTTTTAAGCCTAACATACTATTAGTGCAAATAATCATTAATATTCTTGATTTTTTATGAGGAAATTATCTGCCAATTTCTTATAATGTGTGTATGTTGCTTCAACCCGTCCTCTCATTTAGACGTTGGAAACCTTTGACAAGTTGCCGGCTTCCTGTCCTCGTCGAGGCCACTAGTATTAGTGGCCCTTGGGTAAATCCCCAACGTCAAAATATGCTGTACTATAAATTATAGCGGCCAACAAAACTGGCGGGCTGTCTCGTGTTCTATTCGTGGGTCCTCGATTAGGTTAGGTTCGGGCAATTTAGTACATCATTTTTGTATCGTTGTGACCACTGGAGAGGCTGGGCTGGATCGTTATGCCAGCAGCGTTGAGGTTTCTGTTTACATTTTTGCTGAAATATATAAGGACAACAAAGTGATATTTTAATCATGGTGGATAGTCAAATGTGGTTCTCTAATGAGGGCGTTGATTCACTCCAGGTTTTCTCATGCGTAATGTACCTGTTCATTACCAACAGAAGTTTAAGGTCCTGTCTTTCACAGAGAGCAAATTAATACAAATGCAGTATCAGTTGTTTATCACGTCTGGTGCACAAAAGGTATCCATTCTGAGACAATTGATAATGATAATGTTTATTTAGGAAAAAGTACATACATACAATAAGTTACAAGCAGAATGTTGGATTTCTAGATAGAGCTAGTATATACTGTACTATGCCAAAAGCCACTAATATACACAGCGTTTCGGGCAAGGTGTGTTGGGGGGGGGGGGTACAAAACTTAAAGTAAATGAGAACAAAAGCATGAATTGAACTGAAGTAGCAAAAAAGAATGGCAATAATTACATGTCGAATGGAACAACAGAAATTGCAACAGGATAGTAATTTTAGCTAAATAGAGGGACTACAATTTTATTTTTAAGTTTATACATGGCATATACCAGCAGTTTTACAAGTTAGTCATTAATCATTAATGTTTGATAATAGCAAGACATATGTTAACATTTAGGAGTTAAGGTATGTTACATGGAGTTGATAAGGTAGTACTGTACAGTACAGTACTTAGTTTTTATCTTAAAATGGTGTAGAGAGGGGCAGTCTTTTAAAGTGATTGGGAAGATCATTCCACATTTTGGGACCCTTGATTTGCGGAGCATTTCTACTTTGGTTAAGTCACATTCTTGAAATATTAATATTATTATCAAATTATAAATGCTAATTTTACCACAGCTAATAAATTACTGTATATACTTTCAGGTCTGTTTATATACGTATTGTAATTATATGCTGTAATTATAAACTTAAAGACCTCCTTAGTTGTGTCTTATGGTGTCTAATCCATGCTTCCTTCTTATCCTGTAACAATGCTGTATTACCGTTTATACAGCCTCAGCAACAATATATCTGGAGTATGTCACTTGTCAAAATACAGGTGCTTGTTTCTACACCATTATAATCAGAAAATATGTTAGATTCTATTTTTTTTCGTATTTCCTAGGGGTTTTTGGTAGATTTGGGTAATTCTATGGAAACCATTAATTGTGCATGTTTGCAAACAACTCTCCTGGGTTCGATGAGGTGTCTGCATTTTACCTGAATATACCTGAGGGTCACCATCTATAGTGGCCTCGACAGGGCCAGGAAACGGGCAACTTGTCAAATATTTTCCATACCATTATTCATGAGTTTTTAAGTAGAATTTTTGAAACTCTGGAATGTCTTAGCATTTATAACTTCGACGAATAGGCAGTTCCAAGGGGTTTACTGTAATTTGTTTTATTGAGGACATGAAGCCTGTGTATAGTATACAGTACTCTATATATTTTATGTTTGTATGGAGATCTTCCCAAGGTCAAACTAATGACTCTCCCCAGGGTGCAGCCCCACAACAGTTGCCTAACTCCCGGGTCCCTAGTTACTGCGTGGTAAACAGAGGCATTAGGAGAAAGGAAACGTTCCCGACCATTTTCGGCCCACCAGAAAATTGAACTCTAGGATCTCTGATAGGGAGCTAAGAATGATACCAATTGTACTAAGAGATCCTCTGGGTTAAAAAAAAAAAAAGATTCGCCTGTTTTCTGTCCTACATTGTAGTATGTTGAGTTTGGAGCTGGTACCCCTTGTGTGCATTAAATTGGATATTTTAAAGATATGGTCTGGATTAATATCCCCCAACTTGTTCAGTGTTTTATAGTTTTTGATGAGATCAGCACTATCTTGTCTAGTTAGCAATGTTAAGTTAATCAGATTTTATTTTTAACATTACCGAGATGATTTTTTCATTTATAATGTACCCCATATCTATCCTATACATGATAATGGACAGAGGTACATAATGAGCTCATGAACTGAACCCCCCCTAATTCATTTAGCTAAGTAACAATCTTGATAGGCTATGTGCCTATAAATGCTTCACAGTGTCATTTCTTTTAATGTATGTACATATAGTAAACAGGTATAAATAAAAATTCTTCTTAAATTACTAGGTAGAATACCAATTGGTCATCTCTCTCTCTCACAAAATGCAATGTTATAAAAAAATTTAAAACTGTTCAGACATTGGCTTCCTGTACTCATCGAGACCACTAGTGTTTGTAACCCTCAGGTAAAGACTGTATGATTAATGATTTTATGGTATTTTAATAAAACATGCATGGTTAATTCATATAAATTTATTGAAGAAATGTACAAAATGAATAGAAAACATTCCTTACCATAAACATCTGGGGCTTGAGAAATGTTGTCATCATTTTTATATCTGCACGTATACAGTAAATAAGACACAGTGTGAATTATTAGTTTTGTGCAATAAAAGGAACTGATTTCAGGTATATTTTATATATTAAAAGCATCAATAATACTAAACTAGGTTTTATCAACAATTAATTTAAATAAATGCCAGCCTCTTTTAAGTGGCTTTTATATAAAATTGATAAATGCACTTGCTTGTCATATTAAAAGCAATTAAAGTGAACATTTCACTTAATTGAGCATTTAATTGTCATGATCCTAAGTTGGAGGCATGGCAGAAGAGATGAGTTTTAGACTATTTGACTCCCTAATGACTTTCTGGGTTGTACTTTACTTGGAGATACTGTACCAAGTACTATCAAGGTATCACAAGTTTCATGAAGTAATCTTGCAACATACAGTATACTCTTTATTTATGTTAGGCAAGTCGTACCTCAAGACAAAAACCTAAAGCAATGATAATGTGCTTTTAATAACCGTTGTCCAAGTGAAAAGTTTGCCAGCCAAACAAATGATGGAAACTTGTATCATTATCTTTGCCAAAAGTTATCAAAACAGTCAAGAACTTCACTCTCTTGCCATACCTAATACCTTATATATTCTGGAAGATAAGCTTAATACTATGTTACCATTTTCATCTTAGTAAGCTTAAACCAGCAAGCTAATACATTGTGGTGGTCCTCAGCTGTGTGTCTTTCCAACTCTTTGGGGGGTGATCTTACCAGTTTCTTAATACCCAAACTTGAGTGGGTGTCAGTGGTTGACACCTGATTGGTCACATCTCTAGTGAGATTCAACACTGTTACTCAAGTGAGGTTTAAGAATATGGTAATGAAAGATCTCAAGCATCAAGAAAATATTGAGGCTATACAATGGGAATGAATCTCATCGTATGGCCTTAGTATTTTCTCATATACATCATATTCTTGTGATTTCCTTCTGTATCTCAGGCATTTATAATAATAATAAAAGTAGAAGTAAAGATTTCTTTGGCTAAAGCTAGAGAATTACCCTGTGACTTCCCAACTGGGTGCCCTCAACAGTCAGTGTTCAAGCTGTAACTTTCGTGGCCCTAATATTTCAGTTAGTGAATTAATCATTAACTTAATGTAGGGACTGAAAGCAATTCTTTCACTTTGCTTTCGTTTCTTACACACATTTTGACTGTTGCTGTTCCTCCTTCAGTCTCAGAGCCAGCAGACTGTGGCTTCTATTTTATATAACAGTTTTTATTTGGGTTTCTTCCTACTGTTTTTCTTGTGTTTGTAATATTTACTTATATTGCTAAGACTTTATACTGGGCAACTTCAGTTCATTATTTCAGATCAACTTTGTTCCATATTCCCACTAGTTACTATGTTATCATTGTATTCTGTCTGGTTACTGAATTATCTTCATATTCCATCCTGTTATTATATTATCTTTGTAGTCTCTCTTGAAAGTTTATTATTGTTGTATTCCATCTGGTTACTTTATTATCTGTGTATTCTCTCTGGTGCCCATATTATCTTTGTACTCCCTCTGATTAACGTAATACAATATCTCTACATTTCCGCTGGTTACTGTATTACAGTACAGAATCTCTGTATTCCCTCTGGTTACTGTATTACCTTTTTATTTCCTCTGGTTGGTTACTGCATTATCTTTGTATTCCCTCTTCTTATCATATTATCTCTATGGTCCCCATGTCTTGCTAATACTCGTTATCTTCCTCATCCTGGTTTGAGTCCTGGGCTACCTCTTCATAGTCGTGCTCCAGCGCTGCCAAGTCTTCACGAGCCTCAGCAAACTCTCCTTCTTCCATGCCCTCCCCAACATACCTATGAAAGACATGACACTTTTAGAAGGGGGCATTATAGATCAGGGGCCAGATTCACGAAAGCACTTACGCAAGCACTTACGAACGTGCACATCTTTCCTCAATCTTTGACGGCTTTGGTTACATTTATTAACAGTTTACAAGCATGAAAACTTCCCATTCAACTGTTCTTATTGTTATTATTAACTGAATTCATTATTAACTGAATTAAATAACAATTCTTATTGCTCATTAACTGTTTATTAATTGGAAACAAAGCCGCCAAAGATTGAAAAAAGATGTATAGGTTCGTAAGTGCTTGCATAAGTGCTTTCCTGAATCTGGCCCCAGATTTGTATTACGAGAATAGTTGAAAATGTTCTAGTAAGAAGGAGAAAATTGTATGCTGCTTTTATGGATACAGAAAAAGTATGACTAGGTGGATCTAGAAAAAGGTGAAGGATTAGATTGATCTTGAAGCATGGATGGAGACTTTGTAAGTTTATAAAGCTGTAAAGAGCTTATTAATTACAGTAAAATCCTTTTGTATGTACATCAGAGCTTATGTGAGCATAGAGGAAACAATAAGAAAGAATGTTAAAATTAAAAAACACCTGGAATAGAAATCATTGTTGACTGTGATGACAAATTTATATTATTGAAATAACATGTGTATACAAATGATACCAAGTTTTTTGTTGAAAGTAAGGAAGAATTGCAATAGATTGTGAGCCTGATACAGTGTGCATAGAAGAAAGCTGATGATTATTGTTGGAAAAAGTTATGGTGTTCGAGAGATTATAATGATATACTAGTATTGTGGCTTTTATAAGTACAGGAGCATAATGAAATGAAGAAATGTTAGTACAGTATACAGGTTAAGAAAGGATTGAGATTAGTACATTACTCCCAGCCCTGATATGGAAGTGACACATCTGTATGGAAAGTAGCAAAGTGCTTAAGAGTACAAGCAGTGAAAATAAGTTTTATGAGAGAATCAGCTGGTTTAAAGATGTAGGAATGATACAGCAAAGGGAATGTTTATGAGAAATGTGGTATGAGTGAAAGGATTGAGGAGATGAAATGTGGAGTGGATGAAGCACAATACACTGAGGTAGTATGGACAACTAGACATTTTAGTAGCATGCTTGAGTGGCTTAAAGAAAAAGGTGTACAAGGGTGAAATAAAGGGGTCATACAGTAGGGGCAGATGACTAGCATCTTGAAAGGGAAGAATGGAAGGTTTGGGAAAAAGGGATAGAGATATTGAAAGAGTGAAGGGTTTGTGTGGTGACAATCTCCTGAAAAATCTGCAATGGCCATCCCAATGGGTAGCTTACACACTGGAATATGGTGTCAGAACTACAGATAAATAAATTTTTGTATATATTTATGCACTCATAAGTTAATATATTCATCCACTTTCTAATCAAAACCATCCAATCATAATCATCCATTCATGCATTAATACTTTCACTCACTTTTCCATTCAGATAACCATCTTTGACTGATGTGGAAACTTTGAGTACTGACCAGTGAACAAAGGCTCGCTTGGAGTACATAAGATCAAACTTATGGTTCAGTCTGGCCCAGGCTTCGGCTATGGCTGTTGTGTTGGAGATCATACACACCGCTCGCTGGGTTGGGGCCATGTCTCCATTGGGGATCACTGTGGGGGCCTGGTAGTTAATACCAACCTGTTGGACAGAGAGAAGTCAATATGAGATATTAGGGTATGGGGAGCTAGGTAGTTCATTCCATTTTATGGAGAAAATGGGTCAAGAGAAAGTGAGGAGTGGAGATACAGTACCTTAAAAAGTCTATTAATTGATCCCAAATTATTGGGAGGAAATTGGAGGAAGTAAATTTTGGAAGGGACAATAATGAACTGGCCTAGCAACAAGCAATCTGTAAGAAAGAGAGCATAAATTATAATGTCAGAACTTGCTGTTGACAAAACTGGAAATGGAAAAAATTAATTGATTAAAGTGACAATCTTTTGGTGGTTGTAATGCATCCTGTACCAATTATAACACTAAAATCACTTTCAACCTGTCAAGGCTGCCAATCTTCTTACCTTGAATCCTGTTGGACACCAGTCAACAAACTGAATCTGTCGCTTAGTCTTTATGGCAGCGATAGCAGAGTTGACGTCTTTGGGTACTACATCTCCACGATACAGTAGACAGCAGGCCATGTACTTTCCTGTAAGAAGTACTGTAATTACCACAAGTACAGCATACAAGATAAAGATTACTGTGATCTTATACACCACTTCCTATACATCCCCAAAAACACAAAACCTACTATGTTATAATAATAATAATAATTCATGATAATTTATGATAATTTATGATAATATTCATACGTTGAACATGAGACACTGGTATAATTGTAGGTAAAGGGGTTGCACATAAAATCAAGTCATTACTACACAAAGCATTTCGGACAAAATTTAGAATACTGTACTTCAAATAAAAATGATTTCAAGATATAATGGGGTAAATACTTAATACAAAATAAATGTCACATGCAGTTTAACAGGTGCTAGAACACATACAATAACCATACAATGACATCATTGTGTTCAGCATTTTCCCTAATTTATCAAAATTCTAATTTTGAAGTGCAGTAATAAGAATATTATAACTGAAAGTCACATTTTGCTTCAGACCATTTTTCGTATTAAAAAAGATTTATGCATTGTTTAGAGATAATGTACTGAATTTGGGGAACTTTACTTTCCATATGTTTAATGATAAGATGTACATATGAACCATTTAAATTATGTATTATTAAATTACATTTTATTGGCACAAAATGCACAGTTAATACAATTTCAGTAAATGATGCTACATATAAGCTTATAAAATACAGTATAATTATTAAAAAAAATTATGTCTTCTTTAGATGTATTCAAATGGCAAAACAATTTATGATAGAATATTGCAGTTTTTATTTCTGTCAAAAAGGAATGGGATGACTGACCTCGCCTGGGGTCACACTTGACCATCTGGTTGTTGGGCTCAAAGCAAGCATTTGTAATCTCCGCAACAGACAGTTGTTCATGGTAGGCCTATGGGAGGAGGTGTGGTCAATGTCTGTATACAATGATCATTATTATCTTACTCATATTAATAAAATATAGAATTTATATTATGTCTAATGGTTCATCATACCAGCCTTGATCAGCCATTGTGCAAAATGGCATTATTCAGTATACTTATTGTTTAATTTGTCCTTTGATAGCTAAATCTTACGTACACGTGATGCCTCGTTAATTACTATTTACCAATAAAAGCGTATTAACTGCATAATCAGAGACTCACTGCACGTATTGAAACTAAATAAACAATGATAATGTGTGATATATTGTGTTGTCAGCTTGAAAGATAATTGTCAGCTAATAGTAAATCATCATCCATTAGAGTGTTATCTTGGAAATAGAATAGGTCTTTGGCTGACCTTCTCGACACTGAGGACGGGAGCGTAAGTGACCAAGGGGAAGTGGATGCGAGGGTAGGGCACCAAGTTGGTCTGGAACTCTGTCAAGTCGACGTTAAGAGCACCGTCGAATCTGTTGGCATTACCCACACCATCAGCTGAATCATTTGTGTTTAGGATAACAGCTAAGGTTCTCTGGATTATGTTCAATATCATATGCATCAATTTTTTTATGTTTATCTATATGTCAGAGGCTTTGCAAGAATATATTTTTGAAATACAAAAAACATGTACTGTATATACAATATATTTATATATATAATTATGAATTATATATATATATAATTCATAATTATATACTGTATATAGATATTGACAGTAACTCCTAAGTGTACCTGAGAGAGGCAGTTATGGAAGACACAATCTGGCCGATCAAACGGTTGAGGTTCTCATATGAGGGGCGCTCGATGCCCAGGTTTCTGCGGCAGATGTCATAGATGGCCTCATTGTCAACCATGAAGGCACAGTCAGAATGCTCCAGAGTAGTGTGTGTTGTCAAGATGGAATTATAAGGTTCAACCACTGCTGTGCAAATCTGAGGCATGGAAATGAAAGCGATCAGGCTTAAAAAAAACCTGCATGTGCGAGTTGCATATTTCTTCCCTTCATATATAGACATTAAAACTCAGAAGTGGCTAGTTTATCTGAGACATACCTGGGGGGCAGGATAGACAGTAAACTGAAGTTTGCTCTTCTTTCCATAGTCCACCGAGAGTCTTTCCATGAGGAGGGAGGTGAATCCTGATCCAGTACCTCCACCGAAGGAGTGGAACACAAGGAAGCCCTATGGGAAGTACTCAAATAATGAATAAAGAACACACAATTGGATATCATGCCCTACAGTTAAACCTAGAATCTGAAATTATATCAGTCCAAAGCACTACACAAGCGTTTTTGTATACTTAAAGAAATCGTGTTTGATATTACTGTATCTACATGGTAATGATATTGAATCACTCCTTTTCCAAAATGCATTCAATTATATTAATAAAGTATTATAACAAATTAATTTACCTCTTGACAAGTTCTCTGCATTTACACACAAACTGTATCAGTGAATGAATGAATTTTGCCATAGCAAGCAATGGTCAAACCAAGCACACCCAGACAGACCTCATTTGTAGACGAATTCCACATCTTTAATCCTACCCAAAGAATCATTTTAGCAAGCAGGTATACCATACATCTGCCACCCTGGTCCACTACCGGTATTAATATTATGACTGCCTCACCTGGAGACCAGAGCAGGCATCTGCCATCTTCCGCATTTTGTCAAGTACAAGGTCAACTTGCTCCTTGCCAATGGTGTAGTGGCCCCGGGCATAGTTGTTGGCAGCGTCCTCTTTCCCATTGATGAGCTGCTCCGGGTGGAAGAGTTGACGGTAAGGTCCAGTGCGTACCACGTCTGCACAGTTAAGCAAGGCAAATAATTTTATTGCAGCAATCTTCATACAGTAATTTGGGATTTTTAAATTTTCATAAAAGAAAATTGTAGACATTTATGAATTACTGCATGTAGTTTATAGGACTTTGCCCAAATTACTTAAGTGTTGTAAACTGAAGTTGGAATTACTCTACACATAATTAATAATAATAATAATAATAATAATAATAATAATAATAATAATAATAATTTATTCACAAGAAGGTACAATGTGTTCGTGAGATTACATAAGATTGGTATTTGTACATTCTTGCAAAGCCATTAACACCCATAGCATTTCGGGCAGGTCCTTAATCTAACATATCAGGTAAGGTGAAAAGGTACATTAAAGCAAGGGTTTTATATAATAAAATAACAACAATATAAATTGACAGAGGTGACTACACTGGTAAAGATACAACAGCACCTACATAAACTCAGAAATCCTTGCTTAATGAACACAGTTGTGGCAGAAATGTCTCCAGGATCACACACTCTGTCTCCTCCATCTTGAGAATGTGGACAACTAAAACTGCCCCATCACCAACCTATTCATCATCATTCTTCCCTTGAGAACAAACAATTCCCTACCTATTATAACATGGCTAATACAAATAAATACAACTCTCATCAGGATCAATACTGCAGACAGGAATATAGAGTGCATCCATTGAGACAAAGATTAGTTACAGGTCAATGTTGCATTGTTGGGCAGGGTATATATTATCAGGGCACTGTGACATACCACCACCTATGACCAGTGCCCATTTGAAACCCCATAAACAATAGGAGGATATAGGTTATGGAGCAGGTGTATGGTGGTAGTATACAGGGTGGGTATAGGGCTTGCAGGGTGGGGGAGGGGGAGGTAGATCTAGGGTGTGTACTCCCCTAGTTGTGCTTGCGCGGGGTTGAGCTCTGGCTCTATGGTCCTGCCTCTCAACCATCAATCAACTGATGTACATATTCCTAAGCCTACTGGGCTCTTATCATATCTACATTTGAAACTGTGTCTGGAGTCAGCCTCCACCACATCACTGCCTAATGCATTCCACTTGTTAACTACTCTTGACACTGAAAAAATTGTTTCTAATGTCCCTGAAGAACTGAAGGAAGAACTATGCCTACCTCTGAAATTACTTTTCACAAAATCTCTGGACGAGATAGTCCCCCTAGATTGGAAATATGCAAATGTCATCCATATTTTCAAAAGAGGCAGAAAGAGCAGAATAAATATATATGAATAAATATATACTGATATATATAATTTATATATATATATATATATATATATATATATATATATATATATATATATATATATATATATATATATATATATATATATATATATATATATATATATATATATATATATATATATATACTGTATACAGAGACACGAGCCAAGTACTGACCTACTACGGTGGGCTCCAGGTCGACGTATATGGCTCTGGGAACATATTTGCCTCGCCCGGTCTCCTGGAAGAAGGTGGTGTACATGTTCTCCTCGTGAGGAGCATCTTCAGCTGCAGGAAGGGAAAGTTAGATCAAACATGTGAGAGATCATGCTCCCTGACTCATCCATGTGTACACACATTTACCACCTCTCCCTATAAGGGTTTTGCTGGAAAAGTAACTGTCAATTATATATATTGTAGTTCTAAATAACATATTAAAAGGCAATATATACAAACATACACATTTTACACACTATATATATATATATATATATATACATATATATATATATATATATATATATATATATATATATACACATATATATATATACATATACATATATATATACATATATATATATATATATATATATATATATATATATATATATATATATATATATATATATATATATATATATATATATATTAATTAATGTGTGCTTATTTGTCAGAACCAGATATTATTCATAAATATATTTGTGTTTTACCTGAATTTACCTGAGAGCCACTAACACTAGTGGCCTCGACGAGGACAGGAAGCTAGCGGCTGTGTATGCTCCCCTCCCCCCATTTCCTTGACCTTTTGATTCACCTAACTTTGTCTTATTGAAACTCCATATATGGCTTGTATATATTTATATTATGCATTCAAACAGCTGAAATCCTGGAGCTAGGCTCCTCCCACTGATTGGCATATGTGTTATCTTTGGGAACAAAGGCCCGACATCACACTATCTGATAAGAAGCTTAGCATTAACCGCGAGGATGCTCTGCTAATCTAACATTTAAATTTACTCAGCTCATGGTATCATATATATATATATATATATATATATATATATATATATATATATATATATATATATATATATATATATATATATATATATATATATATATATATGTCGTACCTAGTAGCCAGAACTCACTTCTCAGCCTACTATGCAAGGCCCGATTTGCCTAATAAGCCAAGTTTTCCTGAATTAATATATTTTCTCTAATTTTTTTCTTATGAAATGATAAAGCTACCCATTTGATTATGTATGAGGTCACTTTTTTTTATTGGAGTTAAAATTAACGTAGATATATGACCGAACCTAACCAACCCTACCTAACCTAACCTATCTTTATAGGTTAGGTTAGGTTAGGTAGCAGAAAAAGTTAGGTTAGGTTAACCTAACCTAACCTACCTTTTTCGGCTACCTAACCGAACCTAACCTATAAAGATAGGTTAGGTTAGGTTAGGTAGGGTTGGTTAGGTTCGGTCATATAACTACGTTAATTTTAACTCCAATAAAAAAAAATTTACCTCATACATAATGAAATGGGTAGCTGTATCATTTCATAAGAAAAAAAATTGAGAAAATATATTAATTCAGGAAAACTTGGCTTATTAGGCAAATCGGGCCTTGCATAGTAGGCTGAGAAGTGAGTTCTGGCTATTAGGTACGACATATATATATATATATATATATATATATGTGTGTGTGTGTGTGTGAATATTTTTTACACAGGTTGATACAGGAACAAACGAGGTCTGACTCCTGTTAGCAGACTGAGAACTTTCCCATCCCTTGGCTCATGGTAAGCCTTACACACTAGTTTCCCTGGAGTACGACCCGCCAATCGTTTAACAACCAGGTAAACAATCACTGCTGGATGAACAGATGCGTGCAGTTAAGAATTGGTGCCTAGTCAATCCTCCCCGGCCAGGATACGAACCTACGTTCGTATCAATTTATTGATCAATTGATTGTAAGTTATTGATCACTTTAATATGATGCCTTAGAAGTGAAAAGGACCAACTTATCATACAGTCATACAATTTGGTGTTGAAAGGATTGACTGAATAGATCAATTTTAATCCATTGTACTGATGATACTGATTAAGAAAAAGGCACTAAGTCGGTATAACATTAAGATCTGGTATAAGATATTAGTAAATATTATAGAGATAATACATGCATATTGATATTCAATGGTATTATTCTTAGGGGACTATTACAGCATAATAATAACTAGTGTTTAATTATGATTTAGATTATAATTTAATTTATTTCTACGGAAATAAACAATCCGAAAAAGCCGTAAACAGTAATTATCATAAGCCAACTGTGAACTACAACTGATGATAACCCAGACTAAATGGGGGAAGGTATTACCTTAAGAATTCTTAATTGTCTTTAAATTTTAGGACGCACTTTGGAGTTATATAATATAAAAGGGATTAATAAAAAAAGTGTGATAGAGATGAACAAAAACGGGCTACAAGATTGTTCACAGAGTTCATAAGGTCAATTAGCCGTAATTATGAGCTTCGGCCCATCTGGGAGGGTTTTCTTGAGCGTTAAAAAAATTAGAAATGTTGAGGATTGTAAACATAGCAACAGAATGTCTAAAGCGGTGTTCAAACATGGTAGCTGGAAGTGTTTACCGAGATTTACAAACATGGTAGCTAGGAATGTTTACTGAAGCGTGCAGACAAGTTGTATAAGTTTACCTAAACGTGAGAAAATAACTAGTAGTGTACAATGAAACATCTGAACATTATGATAGGTTACCGAGTGTTCATTAAAGTATTATGGAACATGAAACAGGTATATGATAGAGTGTATTTGTGGTGTGGTGTATGTACTGTGGTGGTGTACTCACACAAGTGGCCGTCGGGCTGGATGCCGTGTTCCAGGCAGTACAGCTCCCAGCAAGCGTTGCCCATCTGGACACCGGCCTGGCCGATGTGGACACTGATACACTCCCGCTGCAAACCAAACAATAAACACAGTGAGACGGTGAAGTGCATAAGCGAATGACTTACAAACAGAACAAATATATGGGGGGTAGAAATAGCCTAAGCTACTCTATCCCTTTGAGATGTATTTCTTTCTTATCTCAATAAACATACTTGAACAGAACAAATAAATAATGCCCAAATACATAATCCTTTGCTTTGGTTAAACCTTAAGCAAAGGAAAATATGGATAACTGGGCTATAATAAAGAGAGCGTAGATATTCTTCTTTAATAATAGGAGAGAAAAGGTAATTCACTTTATTTTGGAGAGAAAATAGGCAGCTCACATTACTAATTATTGGTATACATATTGTTACAATAAAAAGCTCACTTCTTATTTCTTGATGAACACTTGAACAGGCGAGTGTAAGTGTGTGTACCTGGGCGTGCGCGTGTTAACAAGATAAATTAATGCTTCCATATCAGACCAATAACCCTAAGTGGGTGTGGCGGGTGTTGCGTGCGTGCATGCGTGACAATACCCGCGCCTGTGTGACACGTTGCAAGAACGATAATGGCAAGAGACCGGCACACATACATACACATACATCACACTTGATGAAAGTGAGTGAGCCGGAGAAAACAGATCACGCATAATTTAAGAAAATGTTGCCTGTCATCCTCATAGCAAAAACGATATTGGAACGGGAGTCAAACCGATGCACACGATAAAATTGTTATGCAAATTTTGATCGTGTATATGAACACGATAATAACATCTCTGTAACTCAAAATAAAACTTTCACTCATTTCCATTTACTGCATATTGGTTTAAATAAGCAAAGGGCAAGTTTACATCTACCTGTATAAAGACAGGAAGCTTGCGGCTTGAGAATTAACGGTGCCCTAAGTCTTTCTCTTGTGTTTACCAGAAAAATTTGTCACCATCACTATTGGTACGGGCGGCTTGGCCAGGAAAACTGTTCCAGAAGTATGTTGCTGTCTGAGAGAAAAATTTCCTTCCTAAATACAGAAGAATTTCTCCTGTAGAAATTTTCCAGTGCAGAACAACAGTTCTGCATTGTTGCTCTTGTGAGTCACGTCAGACCTCTTGAAGAAGTGGGCCGCCCTGTGATGTAGCGGTTAGCACACCCGCCACACCCAGGTTCGAATCCTGGGCAAGGTGCAACAATTGAGCGCCTTTCCACCACTTTACACCTAGAATTATAGTTGGTAACTAGAATGTAAAATGATTCCCTTTTTGTACATATTCACTAGCGAATCGTGCCCAAGTCAAAACTATGTCTATGCGTAAACCCCAAACCCCCTAAAAGTAGTCTGGCCCGCTGTTACTCATTCTCTTATATTGGCTTCAGTAACGTTATGTCCAATGTGTTTAACTTCTGTGCTGTTAAATTTAAGTGGAAATCTTGTTTGGTTTGCATTGCTGCACTGTGTTAGATTGATAATATTCCAGCGGTTTGGTTGACATTTCTCCATACTGTTGATATTTTCTCTTCTTCTGGAACTTGTACACCCATTTCCCATGCACCTTTGTATCCAAGCCTCGTGTGATGCAAGTGCTCTTCTTTGTTATTCCCTTTCACCAAAATAAATGGTTGATAGTTGAATTCTTGTACTAACCCGCATATTGAAATTGAAATAAGTTTATTGAGGTAAAATACACACAAAGGGATGAGGTAGCTCAAGCTATTCTCACCCCGTTCAGTACATCGTGTTAATACATACATATACACACATCACAAACAATAAACATATTACCAAACATTCTGATATGGTGAGGTCGTAGCTACTGCGTTATGGTCGCTGTACCTCGGAGTTGCTCTAATTATGTTCTTTACCTGTGCTAGTCTCCTCTGTGGAATGCAAATGTCTGCATTCCTCCTCTTAGGTGCAAGTTTTGCAACTTCATCTGCAACGTCATTTCCTGGTATTCCTACATGACTTGGCACCCAGTTGGTATGTATGTAGTCTTTTCACCAGTTGTGTAGGTCATTATGAGCCTTTCATCCCATCTTTGCCAACTTGGAAGCCTATTGATCTAGTGTTTCATTATTGTGGTTAAGTTGTCTTAATGGAATTGTTATGATACACAATGTTTAATTATAGTGGTTAGTTGATATAATATTTCACTTGTACTGTTAGATCACAAGCTTTGCTATCTATGATTTATAATTTGTCTTAAAATTAGGAATGCTTGCTTACACAACTAGCAATTAACTAGGCAGTTAAATAAATTTATTTAGAAGTTCGAAATCATATTGAGTATTTGTGAATTTTATTTGCGTAAAATAGAGACAGAAAAGAGAATCATATGACGTAATAATAATAATAATAATAATTCACTGTGTCGGGGGACAGGCAGCCAGAGTGTCTTCATACACGTTAGGCTTATATCAAGAGCCTATCGTTAACCCCCCCCCCCCTTGCCCCACAAGGTCGAATTACTGACCCCGCCCAGGCTGCAACCCCCACAGCAAGCTAACTAACGCCTGGGTACCTACTTACTGCTAGGTGAACAGGCCCATTAGGTGATAGAAAATGCGCTCATCTATTTGTGTCCCGCCCGAGATTCTCGATTTTGAATCGAGAACGAACCCGACTGTATTACCGGGCCCCCGACTGTATTACCGGGCCCCCGACTGTATTACCGGGCCCCCGACTTGATAGACATAGATGAGTAGAATGACACATTAGACAGTTGAAGCTAACATTAAATGCAAATATAGACAGGGAAAACCCAAGACAAACAGACAGACATGGGACAGATATGCGAGACGTAAAAATAGACAATAGACGGGAGCGGAGAACCGCCCCTGTGGCGGGAGGAGGGCGACGTCTCGCCTCACACACCTGTCAATATCAGGAGCCTCCCGTGATCGGATTTCCTCCATGAGGACAATTTGACCAATTAACATCAGAAGCGTATGAAGTGTTGGTAGACATAAGGATAGCCAATATGCTCGTCAATAAACATGAAGCACCAGCAACCTATCCTCAGCTGACCACCAGCTTGGTAACCAGCTTCCCGGGTAACGCCAGACACGTATTTTAATCCATGGAGCACAATATGCTAAAGATTTCTCCACCCGGGATCTGGCCGTATCCAGAAGGAGTCTGGAGGCACAGAGATCAGAGCTAATTCAAGTTTTACATATAATCCGCATACAGTGGTGTCGGTGACGGAGTTCTCCACCAGATACTCCATAGATATATCATGTTATATTATATATATATGGGTTATTAGAATTTCTTGTGTATAGTGGAGGCTGAACTACAATAGTTAACAAGATGAGAGACCATGCAGACGTTGGGGCTCTTGGCCGTAAACACAACCAAGAAACCACACAGATACACAGTTGACAATGATATAATGTTTAAGTTGAGCAAGAGCAGAGCGAGATGACAGACATGGAGGCAAGCACTGTGCGAGGACAGCAAGTGGAACGAAGCAGAAGAGACAGTAGAGGTCAACTCCATTCACAGTTTCAAAAGCAGATATAACAAGATATAAAGTTACCGGCAGTCAATGCATTAGCAAAGGACAATTGTAAAGGCGGGCCCCATGAGCTAAAGCTCAAACATGCAAACTTTGTGAGGAAGCGGGTGCACACACATGATTCATACTAAACTATATAAAATATGTACCCATTTCGACCCACACAGAGCTGATCGATGTAACTATAAGGTTGTGCGTCTACCTAACCTATACCAGCACTCACCTTACAAAATAATATAAGACTATATTAACAATAAAATAAATAAATAAAACATGTTATTAAATACCTTAAAATGGGTGGGCATTGTTGTACAATGAGGTGAGGGTTGTGTGACGCGTATTCCCACATAATGTTTGTCAAGTAGATGCGGCGCCATAAATAATCTAAGATGAAGCGACTGTCTCAAAGGTCAGCAGCATCCCCCCCGAGGGCACCCTCACGGGAGGCTGGCTAAGGTCACACCGCCATTTAAAGGTCCACAGTAGTAGCGTGAGGGATGAGACACACACAGAATGTGGGGTTGAGTGCGGGTGAAGGGGGAAGGGAGGGAGGGTGAGAGCGTGCTGGGGGCGGGCTGGGGGAAGTGTACACTCACTGAGTCAGTCCAACTGCTGTACATCGTGTACCTCGCTCCAGTGAACACAAGCCTGACTCACATCACACCATCGGCTATTAAAATAGCGCGGAAGAAATTTTTATTACAACTGGTTCAATATATATATATATATATATATATATATATATATATATATATATATATATATATATATATATATCCGAACAAGCTTAAATGGTCCCCAAGCATATAGTCAAGAAAGTCAAGAAAAGTCAAGTCAAGAAAACGGTCAATTTAAAGTGTTCTCTCCTAACCTACCAGAGGACCCAAAACAGAAAACGGGACAGTACTTAACTTTCGCGACCCGTTTCCATTTTCTAGTACGACAATTTTTGGTCTCTGTAACGCATACGAGAGAAATGCGACGTTCTTCGAAGGACAGGTTGACCAATCCAGTCAGCCCGTGCTTCACAGCCAGCCGGCGTGACGGAATCACTCCCACAGGGTGGTTTGTGCCTCTGGATAGACGACCAAACCAACACACCTCTATCCACCTATTCTCTATCTTGAGATTTACAAATCCTTCTAGAACCTCACTCGCTTATCCATCTCCTGTCTCCATTCTATGTCTCACAGTATTGTGAGTTCTTACCTAGAACAATAATTACAGTTACTACTGATTTAGACTATCCAGTTATTTCTTCCCTATTGACCTTAAATGAATTGTGGGGTTCAGTCCCTGAGCCCATTATGTGCCTCTGAAACCCTTTCCACTACCCCCACAAGATGGGTATGGGGTGCATAATAAATGAACTAAACTAATGACCTACTAAGAACCTTCTAGGATCAAATAATAGAGCAGTGGCCTGTTCTCTAGACCCGCAAGGTGATGGGACAGGTTAGGAAGCACCCTCTATCATTAAATATATTCGGCCCATAAACGTCTTATCAATGGAAGTCAAATTGTATTCTTTTTTTTTTTGTTGCAAACGGTTCGTTGTCTCGCTGTTAACATTGTAGGTAATAATCGACTTGAGAATGATCCAGGACGGACCGAAATATCGTCGTCCCTTCACTTTCTAGTGTGTGGTCTGGTCAACTGTAGGTAATAATATGTTAGGTTACGTTGGGATAGACTGGGTTTGGCTGGGTTGAGTTAGGCTAGTGGGTTATGTTAGCTTAGATTGCAAGGTATTAATACAGAAATACAATGGCAAACGGCCAGACATATGAAGTGACTTGCATTGTTTACGGAAAACACTGATCGTTAGATTAATATAAAGAGTTAACAGCCATTGAGTATACTAAAATTAAATTATAACCTTTATATTAACAACTTACACACTAAGGCTAACAGTTGACAGTTACTGATCAAACTACTTTATCTCGCCTGACTAGTACGGTGTGGGAAATGTGTCACAAGTAATGAACCGGTCACATGTTTATCACGAATATCTCCTCACACACAGACTTGACCCAAATGCGGAATTCCCAAGACTTAGTTGCACGCGAGGCAACCTTAGTGACTCAAACTTGTTAAACTGACACGATGCCATGTGATCCTTCATGCTCTTGTGCTAACATACACAGTTTCAAATATTATACAATGAGTTAATTCTCCTTAAGACTTTATTTATGCACGTCCAACAAAATAAAACTATATATGGTCAATTTTCAGTTGCATATATTCCTGTGGACCATTCAGGCTTGTTCGCATTAGTGTTCCTCACGTGTGCCCCAAAGAATGAGGTGATCTGATACAATGCTATGCCCAAGATTACCATCAGAGTGCCGGCGGGCTGATGGGTTAAATAGCCTCGGCTACCATCAGTTTTTGTCCGGTCGTGATGGTCAAGTGGATTAAGGCGTCCTATACATACCAGTTGCGTTGCTGCTGGCAGTATGGGTTCGAGTCACTTCTGGGGTGTGAATTTCAGTTGCATATAGTCCTAGGGACCATTCAGGCTTGTTCACATGGTCAATGTATTAAGGAATGATCTAATATATCCAAATATACGGTTATATTAATTTTGTTAAACATGAATGTAAGGAGAATTGTATTACACTGTTATGGCGCTGCTTTATACTTATTGTAAATATACTATCGAATAATTATATATTTTATGAATCATTATATAACGCATGATTATTAAAATACATAACATTGTTAAATAGTATATTGAATAATCCACATTTGATATAGGATATAAAATAATCACCAATAACAGGGCGAGTACTACTTAATATTATATCTCAAAAACCTTATAAACAAATTCTGTAAAATCAATATTTCCTGATAATTATGATAATTTTTTTTTAGAATTGTAAACGTATTAAACATTGTGTAGACAATGTGACCGATACAGCAGATTAGACAATGTAAACAATAACTCAATATTATTATAATAATTCATTGTGTCGGGGGACAGGAAGCCGGAGTAAATATGTATGTACATGTTTGGCATATATCAAGGCCTCCCCCCCCATAGGTTTCAACCCCCTTAACAAGTTAATTAACTCCTGGGTACATATTTACTGCAACTCCATAGTCTCCCGAGACTGAAGGATGCCTACTACTACATATTTACTGCAAGGTGAACAGGTGCATTAGGTGATAGGAAACGCGCAAAGGCATTTCTGACCTGCCTCTGATTCGAACCTGGAATTCTCTATTGTGAATCGAGAACGAACCCGACTGTATTGACCAATAGAGCAGATGTATAGATAATATGACCAATAGAGTAAATGTGTAGACATTAACAATAGAATAGTGATGACAATGTAAACAACAGAATAAATACATGTTCCAGTGGAAGAGTGTGTGCTTGTGTAAAGTTTCTGCGATCATTACCATCTTGCCACGTGATGAAATGACAAACAAAAAACACAATTACCGTTCATATTACCTGTAAGCTTAAGTTACGGCAGCAGTAAACCTCGCGGCCCCAACCTGTGTGTGCCTCTTACACACACATGATGCTTACCACCTCATTTTACACCATCTCTGGCAGCCCGCAAACACCCAAGTGTACGTTCTTGACATTTATAAAAACAACAACAAGTTTTAACTTTAAAGTGAAACACATTCGTACAAAAATAAAAATTTGAAGGAGAAGAATGACATTCAATATCGTCCTCGTGTCCGCCATTTGATACCAAGGTTAGGCTAGTCTGCCGCAGCATTCTCTGCCACCATTTTTTGTGTGTTGAACAAGGTTGTTTGGGTCATTATGGTTGTGAAATGGTGTGTTCTCTAAGACATTCTTGGGGGGACTCGTGCAACAACGTTGAGTTACCGAACCAATGTCACAAAAATGATTTCTCTTCAAGATCGTAACCATAAGAAAATGGAGTTTTTAAACCATAGTTCGCGGTGCATAGTTCCCAGTGCACAGTTCATAGTGCATAGTTCTCATCAATACTTGTCCATCGAGACATGTATTTATACATTTATATACACTGAAAGTTTATTTAAATTCTGATCTCTCACGTCAGCACAGTCGACTCACAGCCGACTGGACCAGGGTTCGATTACCGCACAGAACAAGATGCATAGAGAGTGTTTCCTTACACCTGATGCCTTTTGAAGTAACTAGATACCTGGGAGTTAGGCAACTGTTGGGGGTTGCATCCTGGGGAAGGTCAACATTTGGTTTGGGAAATAAAAAAGAAGCCAGTAAGAGGCTTCCTGTCCACTGACAATGTTAAATTACATTTTCAAGTTCCTGTTTAGATTACGGCCTTACAACTCTTGGTAGTCGATTAGGCTCAAAATCTTAATGAAATAATGAATAAATACTATGACAAGCAAACACCTCTGAGAGGCGAGAACAAATAATCGAACACTTGTAACGAACAAACACTTTTAAGAACAAATGTTCTAAGTAAACAATTGCTTAACAACTAAACACATAACGAACAAACACATCTACTGAACACTAACAAATACATCTAGCGAAGAAACTTATAAAAGAACACAAGAAAACATTTGATGAAATTTTAAAAAAGTTGAAATAAAAATAACCAGTTTACGTATAACCAAATATAAAAAAAAGATTCAAACGAATTGTTGATTTTTTGAGGGGAATCTTATCACCTAACAAGGCGCAGGAAAGTGCTGGGGAACTGTGCCAAAAGTGAAATCAGTGTCAAGTACCATTGGCGGGAAATACGAGATGTTTGGAAGCTGGCGGCCAGACGCGACAATTTACCACGGCGAGGCGGTTCCCGTTTTAGAAACAGGGGCCAGACTAGCGCATAGAGGCAGGAGGGCTTCCCCCTCTCTTGCGTTGACGCCATCTTCCTACACCTCATTTATCTTCCCCGGCTTGCTTTTTTTTCTCGTTTACTTGCCGTGTGTATTCACATTTCCACATTTTCCCCCGACATCTTGACTCAGAACAACTTTGTTTTAATTGTTGTTTATCTAACTTGCAAAACTTAATTATAAAAATTCCTGCCCGAAACGCTTTGCGTAATAGTGGCTTTAGGCATTTGAAATTGAAATTGAAATTGAAATAAGTTTATTGAATTTCAATTACAATTTAGGCTATATGACGCTATATGAGCTTTAGGCATTGTATGTACTAGCTCTATCTATAAATCTATCAATTATTGTATAACCTCTTGTATGTATGTACTTTACCTGAATAAACATTTATTTATTTATTTAAAAGTTCATAAATAACGTCTATTTCTCTCTTACTCTCTCGACAATTTAACATTGATTTTCAATTGGTTAGGTTTGTCTAAATGAGTAACGATGACGTAAAATGACTATACTCTTGTGGCCCTTTGTGAACCCCTAGCCGAGCATGTGTCTTCTCCTAGCCTCCTACAAATGTAATTTCCGCTTTCTTTGTTACAGACTTTGTCTGGCAGCGGCGGGAGGCGAGGCTCTCAGAGACCAGGCTTGATGCACGGAGCAAGTTTCAGAATGTCCTTTGTGTGGCTACCGTCTCACACAGGTATTATGCAACATGGTGACACGGGTTAGACAGCTGAAGCTTCACGTAATAAACATGAATGTATTTGAATGAATAAAAACATGACTTAGGTATTCCGATCACAGTTTCAAGAAACTAGGGTTGACACAAGAGCAATCACTAATACTCAAAGGGCAGAGAGCGCTGACATAAAAACATATGATATCTTTTTAGAACCGAGAACTATATAAAAGGAAAAGAACAAAATAACCACCACACAGTGTGACATAATTGCCAGAATTTAGCTGAGATATCGTTACTGTTGGGAGGTAACTACAGTTATAATGGACGCTCCCGATAGTGACTACTCAAATTATAAACTATATGAAAGAGCTAGAACAATGCCCTGATATCAATAATTCTAGTCCAAATGGCATGAGTTACTTTAAAACTTTGTAACTACTTCATACCACTCACGGATATTGAAAAATATCATCGTGCTTTTGCATCCTAGAGTTTGCTAGCACAGGCTATTGGACTCACACATCGTGCATTCTCTTGAGTCCATGGAAATTCCTGAGAGATGGGGATACAGTATTAGACAAACTTACAGTTGGCTCTTGACTTGTACTGTGTACTCCCTCACGTAGAATAGGGTGAGCAGAACACGGCTGTGTACCCAAAGCTTGGTAATAAAAAGTTATATAGAAGTACCAACACCTCACATCTTCAGACAAAACATTTATTTGAATCCTTTATCATTTGAAAGTAACAAACGTAGTTTTTATATGAAATAAATATATATTTGAATAAAACAAATCTAAAAACTATTGAATATGAAATGATGTAAATTAACAGGTATACAAATAAAACTAACAAGGGATTATATAAATTTAAGTAGATTATATAAATTAGTGAGTACGTGCGTTAACTGGAGCGGAAGAATATCCTGGTGATGTAAGTTTGGTCATTTCTTTGTCAAGCGAGAAGGGCTATAATAAGCGGAATACTTAGCGGGTGACGCATCATTGTAGCCCTTCACCTCTCCCTCTCCTTTATCTTCCCTCCCTCACTCTTCCTTCCTTTTTTTTTGGTCACGGGCTCACCATAGCCCGTGCTTCTTGCCCCGCTCCTGTGCCAGGTAAGTTACGGGCTCCCCATAGCCCGTGCTACTTGGAACTTGTTCCGAGTAGCTGAATCTATAAGAACGTTCCTTCCTTGCTCCCTCTTTCCCGCCTGGCCGCCATCTGTCGTCTACTCTCCTTCCCTACCTCTCAGGGACCTGTCCTCTTAAAAAGAACGTCGCTTTTGGCCGTTTGCCCGTATGGCCGAATTTGGACGTAATTTGAAATTGAAAAAAAAATTAAAATAAATGTGGGATTTTTTTTTTCACCAACAGTAAGTTAAGGGTCCTCTGATAGGTTAGGTGGGCAGGAAATTCTCATAAAGTTTCAAAACGTTATGAAAAACGTTAATGTAAAGTGTCCTCTCATAACGTCTGCGCGTAGGCGGGACGACTCAAATAGAAAACGGAACAGAACGTCACTTTTGTGAGTCGATTTCATTTCAAATTACGTCCAAATTTGGCCATATCGCGCATACCAGCCAAAAGTGACGTTCTTTTTAGGAGGACGGGTTGCTCTCCTCGCTCCCTCCATTTCCTTGCCTTAGTTCTTCAGCTCACTATACCTCCTCCCTTCCGAGTTACAGCCCCGCTCTTGTGCCAGGTAACTCCACTACGGGCTCACCATAGCCCGTGCTACTTGCCCTGCTCCTGTGCCAGGTAACTCCACTACGGGCTCACCATAGCCCGTGCTACTTGCCCCGCTCCTGTGCCAGGTACCTCCACTACGGGCTCACCATAGCCCGTGCTACTTGCCCCGCTCCTGTGCCAGGTACCTCCACTACGGGCTCACCATAGCCCGTGCTACTTGCCCCGCTCCTGTGCCAGGTACCTCCACTACGGGCTCACCATAGCCCGTGCTACTTGCCCCGCTCCTGTGCCAGGTACCTCCACTACGGGCTCACCATAGCCCGTGCTACTTGCCCCGCTCCTGTGCCAGGTACCTCCACTACGGGCTCACCATAGCCCGTGCTACTTGCCCCGCTCCTGTGCCAGGTACCTCCACTACGGGCTCACCATAGCCCGTGCTACTTGCCCCGCTCCTGTGCCAGGTACCTCCACTACGGGCTCACCATAGCCCGTGCTACTTTGGAACTTTTGTTCTATGTAGCTGAATCTAAAACATCATCATCCTCCCTTCCTCAAGAACAC
The DNA here is from genome assembly GCF_040958095.1 of Procambarus clarkii. Classification (NCBI taxonomy): domain Eukaryota; kingdom Metazoa; phylum Arthropoda; class Malacostraca; order Decapoda; family Cambaridae; genus Procambarus; species Procambarus clarkii. The sequence continues at coordinate 9,418,772 of NC_091241.1, read as the reverse complement.
TCCCATCAACGCACTCTCCTCTATATCACTTCAATTATCATACTCTCCCTCTATAATTTATAACGGGTAGCGGAGATTCAGGGTCGGGTTCCGGAGAGAGCGTGAGGGACTGCTCCCACTCTAAGGCAGCAGTGCACGCAAATTACCCACCCCCGGGCACGGGGAGGGAGGGGACGCACGCAAAATAACGATGCCAGACTCATCCGACGCCTCGTAAGCGGTATGAGTACACTTTAAGTCCTTTAACGAGGATCTTACATTAGTCACCCCTTATACATTTCCGCGTGTTCTCACCTAAATGTGTTTTCAGGGTTGAGAGCTAGTTCCTGTGCGTAGTTCACTGTCAGTTTGTGTGTGTGTGTGTGTGTGTGTGTGTATGTGTGTGTGTGTGTGTGTGTGTGTGTGTGTGTGTGTGTGTGTGTGTGTGTGTGTGTGTGTGTGTACTCACCTAGTTGTATTCACCTAGTTGTGCTTGCGGGGGTTGAGCTCTGGCTCTTTGGTCCCGCCTCTCAACTGTCAATCAACAGGTGTACAGGTTCCTGAGCCTATTGGGCTCTATCATATCTACACTTGAAACTGTGTATGGAGTCAGTCTCCACTACATCACTTCCTAATGCATTCCATTTGTCCACCACTCTGACACTAAAAAAGTTCTTTCTAATATCTCTGTGGCTCATTTGGGCACTCAGTTTCCACCTGTGTCCCCTAGTGCGTGTGCCCCTTGTGTTAAACAGCCTGTCTTTATCAACCCTGTCAATTCCCTTGAGGATCTTGAATGTGGTGATCATGTCCCCCCTAACTCTTCTGTCTTCCAACGAAGTGAGGCTTAATTCCCGTAGTCTCTCCTCGTAGCTCATACCTCTCAGCTCGGGTACTAGTCTGGTGGCAAACCTTTGAACCTTTTCCATTTTAGTCTTATGCTTGACTAGATATGGACTCCATGCTGGTGCCGCATACTCCAGGATTGGTCTGACATATGTGGTATATAATGTTCTGAAAGATTCCTTACACAAGTTTCTAAAGGCCGTTCTTATGTTAGTCAACCTGGCATATGCTGCTGCTGTTATCCTCTTGATATGAGCATCAGGGGGCAGGTCTGGCGTGATATCAACCCCCAGGTCTTTCTCTCTCTCGGACTCTTGAAGTATTTCATCTCCCAAGTGATATCTTGTATCTGGTCTCCTGCTTCCTACCCCTATCTTCATTACATTACATTTGCTTGGATTAAACTCTAACAGCCATTTGTTCGACCATTCCTGCAGCTTGTCCAGGTCTTCTTGAAGCCTCAAGCTGTCCTCCTCTGTCTTAATCCTTCTCATAATTTTGGCGTCGTCAGCAAACATTGAGAGGAATGAGTCTATACTCTCTGGGAAACAGGATAGGTCCAAGTACAGAGCCCTGTGGGACTCCACTGGTGACTTCACGCCAGTCTGAGGTCTCACCCCTCACTGTAACTCTCTGCTTCCTATTGTTTAGGTACTCCCTTATCCACTGGAGCGCCCTACCAGTTACTCCTGCCTGTTTCTCTAGCTTATGCATCAACCTTTTATGGGGTACTGTGTCAAAGGCTTTCCGACAGTCCAAAAAAATGCAGTCCGCCCACCCTTCTCTTTCTTGTTTAATCTTTGTCACCTGATCGTAGAATTCTATCAATCCTGTAAGGCAAGATTTACCCTCCCTGAACCTCCCTGTGTGTGTGTGTGTGTGTGTGTTTACTAGTTGTGTTTACTAGTTGTGTTTTTGCGGGGGTTGAGCTTTGCTCTTTCGGCCCGCCTCTCAACTGTCAATCAACTGTTAACTAACTACTATTCTTTTTTTTCTTTTTTTTTTCTTTTTTTTCCACACCACACACACACCCCAGGAAGCAGCCCGTGACAGCTGACTAACTCCCAGGTACCTATTTACTGCTAGGTAACAGGGGCACTTAGGGTGAAAGAAACTTTGCCCATTTGTTTCTGCCTCGTGCGGGAATCGAACCCGCGCCACAGAATTACGAGTCCTGCGCGCTATCCACCAGGCTACGAGGCCTCCCCACTATCCACCAGGCTACGAGGCCCCCCTGTGTGTGTGTGTGTGTGTGTGTGTGTGTGTACTCACCTAGTTGTGCTTGCGGGGGTTGAGCTCTGGCTCTTTGGCCCCGCCTCTCAACTGTCAATCAACAGGTGTACAGATTCCTGAGCCTATTGGGCTCTATCATATCTACACTTGAAACTGTATGGAGTCAGCCTCCACCACATAACTTCCTGTGTGTGTGTGTGTGTGTGTGTGTGTGTGTGTGTGTGTGTGTGTGTGTGTGTGTGTGTGTGTGTGTGTGTGTGTGTGTGTGTGTGTGTGTGAGAATGAGAACTGGAGGTCTACATCGTCGTTACTGTCATAATGTTCCGTGCATCTGGGACACAAGCACACGAGAATGAACACTAAGATGTGAACACAGACGCTATACGAGAAAACAATAACAGCGCAATTAACATCAGTTAAAAGGTGAACGAACAAAAAAGAACATAATAGAAGAAGACAACAATAGCCGCAACACCTAAAATGCCAATAATAATCCTAATAATAACGATTGTAATAGCAGTAATAATAATAAAAACATCCATTACAAAATAAAAGAGCTCCCCCTCAGGGCCAAGGTGAGATTAGAAAATGGGAAGTTAAACGTCTGCAAGAAGCGACCTGTTACAAGCGCAGGTCGGAAACAGTAAATAACGAGAGGAAATGCGTAAGAAGAGACGACAAAAAGCAAGGCAAAGGGGAACACGAGGGATAATGACGAGCACAGAAAGGAATTCGAAATAATGGTACGACTTCTAAACCTAGCGAGCGACGGTCAGTGGCGGGAGAATGTTGACACATTTACGACTCAAGCAATTCTCAAACTCTCCACCTCAAAAAAAACTGTACCCAAAAGAAGGAGATAAGAAAGTATAAAGCTATGCAAGACGCACAAAAAAACATGACATTACATCTTAAACTTAATACTTAACTCTTCAAGATACCACACTTACATTTGTCAGTACTACTGAAGGATTTTAGAAACAAGTGACGGTCAATGGTAGACACTGACGTAGAGAATAGTGGAAGGAAGGACAAAGGAGAGAGAGAGAGAGAGAGAGAGAGAGAGAGAGAGAGAGAGAGAGAGAGAGAGAGAGAGAGAGAGAGAGAGAGAGGATGGGGGGAGGGAGAGAGGAAGAGAGATAAGGCCAGATATAAAATGAGATAATGAAATAGTGTGAGGTATTAGAAACGAGTGTGAGATAGTGTTAAACAATGGAAAACGTTTAGAGAACTTGAATACACAAATGCAACAGGTGGTGAGAAGCCCGTGTCAATACACAGAGTTTACACAGAAAGTGTAATTAACAGAGACCAATGGAACAGAAGCCTACACCACACACACACACACACACACACACACACACACACACACACACACACACACACACACACACACACACACACACACACACACACACACAAGGGGAACACGCACAAGGGGACACAGGTGGAAACTGAGTGCCCAAATGAGCCACAGAGATATTAGAAAGAACTTTTTTAGTGTCAGAGTGGTTGACAAATGGAATGCATTAGGAAGTGATGTGGTGGAGGCTGACTCCATACACAGTTTCAAATGTAGATATGATAAAGCCCAATAGGCTCAGGAATCTGTACACCAGTTGATTGACGGTTGAGAGGCGGGACCAAAGAGCAAAGCTCAACCCCCGCAAACACAACTAGGTGAATACACACACACACACACGATACTTTGAAACATAAACTAACACATTATTAACGTTTAATAAAACCAAGTTGAAGACGATAATAAAATGTTTCAGGATGAAACAATAACACGAGAAGAAGTAGATAAATGAGAATAACAAAGAGGTGAAGATAAAGAGGGAGCAGCAAATACTGAGAGAGGGTTTGGGGGGAGGAAACTAAATTGGCCAACGACATCCATAAATTTAGGTGATTCACCGCTTCGTTGCTCGGCTGATCTTTGTGTCTCAAGTTATTATAGTGAAGACTTCAGACCCTCTCCTGAAGAGAGAGAGAGAGAGAGAGAGAGAGAGAGAGGAGAGAGAGAGATAATTAATCAAATAATTCCTCCTAACATTAGTAGCCTCATGATCAAACAGAACTGGCTTAGTACACTGTCAAAATATTTTCAAATCCAAATTAAGCGGAGTCGGGTAACTTGAGATATCTCACCACTTACCACTCTCCTTAATCAGTATTTACGACCTAATTAAACAAAGTCATCACTTAAATCAATAATGACCTAGGCCTCGAGTACTGGGATATCAGACCACGGGACCTGACCACACACTAAACAAACTGTTGACTCCATGCTCATAACTTGTTATCTTTGTCCTGTTGATGGTCCCTCTGTCACTTGAAACACCCAATTGTGTGTGTGTGTGTGTATGTGTGTGTGTGTGTGTGTGTGTGTGTGTGTGTGTGTGTGTGTGTGTGTGTGTGTGTGTGTGTGTGTGTGTGTGTGTGTGTGTGTGTGTGTGTGTGTGTGTATTCACCTAGTTGTGTTTGCGGGGGTTGAGCTTTGCTCTTTCGGCCCGCCTCTCAACTGTCAATCAACTGTTTACTAACTACTTTTTTTTCCACACCACACACACACACACATCCCAGGAAGTAGCCCGTGACAGCTGACTAACTCCCAGGAACCTATTTACTGCTAGGTAACAGGGGCATTCAAGGCGAAATAAACTTTGCCCATTTGTTTCTGCCTGGTGCGGGAGTGTGTGTGTGTGTGTGTGAAGTGATAGACAAGTATACACTCAGAACGGTCTCTGACAGCCAGAGGCACCCTTATTATAAGCTGTCCCCCACACACAATAGTTCCTAAGTGCTTGCATTACATCAATCTATTGACGGTCATGTGGGTTGCCCCCCCCCCCCCCACCATTTAGGTGCCTCTGTGTTTTGTTTGTGTATGTGTGTGCGTTAAGTGTTTGAAACCTGTGTGTGTGTGTGTGTGTATAGAGTTTGTGATTGTGTGTACGGAATTGTTGTGTAGTTACATGTACGGAATTCTGTGTATGCGTTAAATACACACAATCTTTATCTATAAGAGAGAGAGAGAGAGAGAGAGAGAGAGAGAGAGAGAGAGAGAGAGAGAGAGAGAGAGAGAGAGAGAGAGAGAGAGAGAGAGAGAATGTCTGTTTGACCAAAGTAGGAGACCAGATGTTAGGAGCTAGACTCTTTTGCAAGGAGAATGGTCTGGGGTATGGTACAAACACAGGCTGTTTGGAATAGCTCTAAGTTAATAAATGCTTTAAGAAATGGAGACCCCCCTCCCCCCTCAAGGCGATTTCCAGGAGTCAAGTGTGAAATATTAGGCGTGTTCACCCTAGATTGTTTTAGTGATCATAATATATTTTCTGAGACACTCATAGAGTTGTTTTAGTGCTTAATAATAACTTTTTTGAGAAAATGGGAGAGAGGGAAGATGGGAGGGGAAGGGAGGGGGGGGGGGGTAAGAGGAGGGCAGAAAGAGACCAAGGGAAGGGGGTATGGCGGGGCAGAAGGGGACATGGGGGGAAGAGACCCGGGTGCTGCAGGGTACACCTTCTACATATATATAAATTGAAATGTCTGTCTCTTCGAAGGTGGAGCCAAACAGGAAAGTGGAAGAGAGAGATGGGAAAGGGTAGGAAAATAGGGTGAGAGGGGAGGGAATTGGGAAAATATGGGAGATGGAAGAGGGGAAGGGGGAGAGAAATGGGAGGGGGAAAAGGGGGAGAGAAGTGTAGAAAGAGGAGATGTGTGGAGGAAAGGTAAAGAACAGGACTGGAATTGTGGTGGAGGAAGAGACAGACTGTCCCGGGCACCGCCGGGTACCACTCCCACTATACATTAATTAAACAAGAATATAAACCCGCCCCGTAGCAAGGAGAGAGCCGCCATCTTGGACAACCCTCACCCTCCTCCAGCTCCTCTTCACACCCACACCCACACCCACACCCACACCCATACCCACACCCACACCCACACACACACCCATACCCACACCCACACACACACCCACACCCACACCCACACCCACACACCCACACCCACACACACACCCACACCCACACCCACACCCATACCCACACCCACACACACACAAGCAATCCTCTTAGTACATCGTGCTTGTCACAGAATCCACCAAATCACTCAAATGCGACGTTTTAATACACATTAAAGCACCGTAATATTAACTTTCTCGACGCCTCGTCTGGGGTGACACGGGCTCGATCTCAGCGTCCTGCTCCAACGATTTTCGCTCGAGTGGGTTGCTTGGGTTCGTACGATTTCAGTTAGGCAAAATAGTTGTGTTTTTTACGGAGTGTCAAACCGAGAGGACCACAAAAACTTGGCCTTCATTTACGGTGAGCGGGTTTAGACAATCTGCGACGATTGTCTTTTGTCGACGTGGTTGGTCTCCCTCGGCCCGGTGTTTGGTCTCCCTCGGCCCGGTGTTTGGTCTCCTGGGCCCGGTGCTTGGTCTCCTGGGCCCGGTGCTTGGTCTCCCTCGGCCCGGTGTTTGGTCTCCTGGGCCCGGTGCTTGGTCTCCCGGGTCCGGTGCTTGGTCTCCCTCGGCCCGGTGCTTGGTCTCCTGGGCCCGGTGTTTGGTCTCCTGGGCCCGGTGCTTGGTCTCCCGGGTCCGGTGCTTGGTCTCCGCCCGGCGGGCAGGAGGAGGACTAAGTATTTAGTCAATAATATGTGACCAGTGACTCGGGTATATGGCTATGACGTCCCGGTACGCCGTGACAAGTGTGGCTGGGGGGACGCCGTGACAAGTGTGGCTGGGGGGACGCCGTGACAAGTGTGGCTGGGGGGACGCCGTGACAAGTGTGGCTGGGGGGACGCCGTGACAAGTGTGGCTGGGGGGACGCCGTGACAAGTGTGGCTGGGGGGACGCCGTGACAAGTGTGGCTGGGGGGACGCCGTGACAAGTGTGGCTGGGGGGACGCCGTGACAAGTGTGGCTGGGGGGACGCCGTGACAAGTGTGGCTGGGGGGACGCCGTGACAAGTGTGGCTGGGGGGACGCCGTGACAAGTGTGGCTGGGGGGACGCCGTGACACCAGTGACTGGGGGGACGCCGTGACAAGTGTGGCTGGGGGGACGCCGTGACAAGTGTGGCTGGGGGGACGCCGTGACAAGTGTGGCTGGGGGGACGCCGTGACACCAGTGACTGGGACCGTATGTCCCTTCCGGTGATATAGGGAAATTAATTCTACGACAATATTGACGGCGGTGAGTACCCGCCAAACACACATCGAAACAACGACGTTGGTACAACGTTCGAACAAGTTTTAACACCTCCTAACCAGTTATAACAACCAATATAGCAAGTTGTAACAACGTTCTAATACGTCATAAACACGTTAAGCCAAGATGTAACAACTTTATTACAAGTTGTAACAAGCGGAAAATAAAGACAGTTACGGTTTGTGTTTCCAGGGTATGGTATGCGACAGGTTAGGTGGATTGTCCAGGTTCAGGCGCTTGTGGGGAGGTAAAACCACTCCATTTTTTACGGAGAGGAAAGGGAGAGAACGATCTAAATAAACTGTGTAACGCTCGTAGCTCGCATAGTGGTGGGACCTTTGAGAAGCCGCCGGCTTCCCGTCCCCGTCGAGACCAATTAAGAGATAGTATGGCCTCGTCTACCCCTCAGGTAAATTCGGGTAGACGAGTGAGGGTAGAGTATTCAACTGCTACTTGCACAACTCTCCTCAAATGATATAATTCAGTGTAATACAGTACTGGTGTACATTTAACAGTTGTACATTTATTATTGGTGTAATACAGTCTGTACATTTAATACAGCGTATACATTGAAAAATGTAATGGACAAGTATTCATCTTGAAATTCACGACTTAGTGTTAGTAGCACCATAGGCTTTCCCACCCAGGTTAGAGGGGTTGCTTGGGTGCCTACCTTACTGGGCAGACTTAAAGGTTGAATTTTTACAGAGTGGCAGCTCAAGACTCCGTGCCGGCTGGTGACACATCTGGTTATGTGGATGTTACACGCCTGGCCAGCAAGTTGTAACTTATATTATGCAAAGTGAGAGCCGGTCGGCCGAGCGGACAGCACGCTGGACTTGTGATCCTGTGGTCCCGGGTTCGATCCCAGGCGCCGGCGAGAAACAATGGGCAGAGTTTCTTTCATCCTATGCCCCTGTTACCTAGCAGTAAAATAGGTACCTGGGTGTTAGTCAGCTGTCACGGGCTGCTTCCTGGGGGTGGAGGCCTGGTCGAGGACCGGGTCGCGGGGACACTAAAAAGCCCCGAAATCATCTCAAGATAACCTCAAGATAAGAAAGTATATTTTTCTAAGTTTCTATTGGTGACAATGACATAACGAGGTCAACATTACCCATTAGACCCGGAAATGTGTAAAATGAATGTTTAATAACTTTACATCAGTATTCATGTGAAAAACCTAACAAAATATTCGTAACCTAACTTTTTCAGTTATATTCCATAACGTATACACACATACATGTCGGAACAGACATATTTGAGCACGTTTCTTTTTACCTAATGCACCTGTTCACCTGGCAGCATACAGGTACCCGGGAGCTAGGGGACTGTTGTGGGTGTCATCCTGGGGAAGGCCAATAGTTGGCCCCCGGGGGGGGGGGGGACCGGGATAAACCTAACAGGCTTCCTGTCCGGCAATGGGACACCAAATTACTTGTTCATCGTAAGTGTTCGACTCGAATTATTGGTGCATATGGTAGTGTGGTATTGTGGAGGGGGGGGGGGTGAGGGGGTGAGGGAGGGGGGGGGGGTGAGGGGGGGAGGGAGGGGGGGGGAGGTGAGGGGGGGAGGGAGGGAGGGGGGGAGGTGGGAACTATCAGGAGAAATCTTCAAGCCATTATGACTATATAGCACTTGGAAGGTATCAGGGTGATAGGAGAGAGAGAGTGAAGGAGTGAGTGAAGCAGGTGTATCGAGGGAGGCACCTGAGCAAGTAATGACCGGAAGTAGAAGACATCGAAACGTCGAGTGGAGACATTATTTTACACACACATACACACACACACACACACACACACACACACACACACACACACACACACACACACACACACACACACTCCAGTGGATAAGGGAGTACTTAAGCAACAGGAAACAGCGAGTAACGGTGAGGGGGAAGAGTGGCGAGATGTCACCAGCGGAGTCCCACAGGGCTCAGTACTTGGACCCATCCTGTTTCTAATATATGTGAACGATCTTCCAGAGGGTATAGACTCATTCCTCTCGATGTTTGCTGATGATGCAAAAATTATGAGAAGAATCAAGACGGATGAAGATAGACAGAGACTACAGGATGACCTGGATAAACTGGAGGAATGGTCTAGAAAATGGCTGCTGAAGTTCAACTCTGGAAAGTGTAAGGTGATGAAATTAGGCGAAGGGAGCAGGAGGCTGAACACAAGGTATCATCTGGGAGGGGAAATCCTGCAAGAATCAAATAGAGAGAAGGATCTGGGGGTTGATATCACACCGAACCTGTCCCCAGAGGCCCACATCAAAAGAATATCATCAGCGGCATATGCTAGACTGGCCAACATAAGAACTGCCTTCAGAAACTTGTGTAAGGAATCTTTCAGAACCCTGTATACCACTTATGTAAGACCAATCCTGGAGTATGCAGCTCCAGCCTGGAGTCCATACCTAGTTAAACACAAGACAAAGTTAGAGAAGATTCAGCGGTATGCCACCAGGCTCGTCCCGGAACTGAGAGGATTGAGCTACGAGGAAAGGCTAAAGGAGCTGAACCTCACATCCCTGGAAAACAGAAGAGTAAGGGGAGACATGATAACCACCTACAAAATTCTCAGGGGAATTGACAGGGTGGACAAAGACAAACTCTTCAGCACGGGTGGGACACGAACAAGGGGACACAGGTGGAAACTTAGTACCCAGATGAGCCACAGAGACGTTAGAAAGAATTTTTTCAGTGTCAGAGTAGTTAATAAATGGAATGCACTAGGAAGTGATGTGGTGGAGGCTGACTCCATACACAGTTTCAAATGTAGGTATGATAGAGCCCAGTAGGCTCAGGAATCTGTACACCAGTTGACTGACAGTTGAGAGGCGGGACCAAAGAGCCAAATCTCAACCCCCGCAAGCACAACTAGGTGAGTACACACTAGCAAATGCTTCACCTAACACAAGACGTAAAAAGTTAAACAAATTAACAATTCTGTGATAATGGAATTTCTACACGTCGACCCGATCCATAATTATCTAGGAAAACAAGATCACAAAATAACAGGAATAAGCGGTCAATATCCAGGATATACACAAGTCTCTCGGACAGAATGCACATAAAGAATAAAATATAATTAAATCACAACAAAGATGGGAAGAATGAGATGAAATAAACATGAATGGAGGCAGACACGTGACTGAGAATAACAGCAGCTAGGGGGAGTAGCAGTGTCTTCCCCGTGAAGGACAACCAGTCAGCTGATTGTAGTCAGCTGATTCTGGTAAACAATAACAGCGCTCCATACACGTGGGTGCCGCCGTACTCTCCCAGTATGTAAGTGAGACTCTGGGGGGATGGAGCAGATTGACAGGTAGTGAAGGGGAAGAATAAAACAGTGATAATACACAAAAAAGGGTCAGCTATTTAAACACAGGAAGATAAACAGGAAACGCCAAGAAAGGAGTGATAGAGGTTTCAGGAGAGAGGAAGGAGGGGGGGGGGAAGATGACAAAAGTGACAAGGAAGAGGGAGAAAGAGAAAGGAGGGGGGAAAGGCGTGACAGACTTTCCCAGACATTAAATACCCAAGGTGGCTGGTGTGTGTGTGTGTGTGTGTGTGTGTGTGTGTGTGTGTGTGTGTGTGTGTGTGTGTGTGTGTGTGTGTGTGTGTGTGTGTGTGTGTGTGTGTGTGGAAGTCACACACACAGGATGTCTCCTGGACGACCGACCCAACACCCGTGACCAACAGAAAGGGCTTGCCAACAGCTGCGACCACTCTCAACTGGAACGCCCCTCCTAAGGGGCTTGGAAAGGACAGGCGTGACATTGAGACAGGTGACTTTTTCTGGTCCCCTGAGAGAGAGACAGGTGATTCACTGGTCCCCTGAGAGAGAGAGACAGGTGATTCACTGGTCCCCTGAGAGAGAGAGACAGGTGATTCACTGATCCCCTGAGAGAGACAGGTGATTCACTGATCCCCTGAGAGAGAGACAGGTGATTCACTGATCCCCTGAGAGACAGGTGATTCACTGGTCCCCTGAGAGAGACAGGTGATCCCCTGAGAGAGACAGGTGATCCACTGGTCCCCTGAGAGAGACAGGTGATTCACTGGTCCCCTGAGAGAGAGACAGGTGATTCACTGGTCCCCTGAGAGAGAGACAGGTGATTCACTGGTCCCCTGAGAGAGAGACAGGTGATTCACTGGTCCCCTGAGAGAGACAGGTGATTCACTGGTCCCCTGAGAGAGACAGGTGATCCACTGGTCCCCTGAGAGAGACAGGTGATCCACTGGTCCCCTGAGAGAGACAGGTGATTCACTGGTCCCCTGAGAGAGACAGGTGATTCACTGGTCCCCTGAGAGAGAGACAGGTGATTCACTGGTCCCCTGAGAGAGACAGGTGATTCACTGGTCCCCTGAGAGAGAGACAGGTGATTCACTGGTCCCCTGAGAGAGAGACAGGTGATTCACTGGTCCCCTGAGAGAGAGACAGGTGATTCACTGGTCCCCTGAGAGAGAGACAGGTGATTCACTGGTCCCCTGAGAGAGAGACAGGTGATTCACTGGTCCCCTGAGAGAGACAGGTGATTCACTGGTCCCCTGAGAGAGAGACAGGTGATTCACTGGTCCCCTGAGAGAGACAGGTGATTCACTGATCCCCTGAGAGAGAGACAGGTGATTCACTGGTCCCCTGAGAGAGACAAGCGATTCACTGGTCCCCTGAGAGAGAGACAGGTGATTCACTGGTCCCCTGAGAGAGACAGGTGATTCACTGGTCCCCTGAGAGAGACAGGTGATTCACTGGTCCCCTGAGAGAGACAGGTGATTCACTGGTCCCCTGAGAGAGAGACAGGTGATCCACTGGTCCCCTGAGAGAGACAGGTGATCCATTGGTCCCCTGAGAGAGACAGGTGATCCACTCGTCCCCTGAGAGAGACAGGTGATTCACTGGTCCCCTGAGAGAGAGACAGGTGATTCACTGGTCCCCTGAGAGAGAGACAGGTGATCCACTGGTCCCCTGAGAGAGACAGGTGATTCACTGGTCCCCTGAGAGAGAGACAGGTGATTCACTGGTCCCCTGAGAGAGAGACAGGTGATTCACTGGTCCCCTGAGAGAGAGACAGGTGATCCACTGGTCCCCTGAGAGAGACAGGTGATTCACTGGTCCCCTGAGAGAGACAGGTGATTCACTGGTCCCCTGAGAGAGACAGGTGATTCACTGGTCCCCTGAGAGAGACAGGTGATTCACTGCTCCCCTGAGAGGCTATCAGGGTCGCCATGACTGACAGTATAGACAGAATACAGTAACTGGATGACGGAGAGAGGTGACAGTCATAGCTAAGCCAGTCCTGACAACCAGATATCCACTCATATCAAAGTACTGTACTAGTTTATGTATCAGCAAAATACAATATATTTTTAAGTACTGGCAACATCAATTGGTGCCAGATAATTACCAAAAAAACCGTAGCGACTTTCACACGCGCCAACAATGCCTTTTACCAAACCCTGTACCAAAAATAATGTGGTCGAAATAATTCTCACCGATATCTTCATATTCTGGAAAACACGTCCGATACGTTGGAGAAAATGATTACATTTCTTCACATTTATTAGCGGGTGTTTCAGGGTTACAAGAGCTTTGTCTCGGGAATGTTAACGGTTCCTATTCTCAGTGTTAATGGTCGTTAGCCTCAGTGTTAATGGTCGTTAGCCTCAGTGTTAATGGTCGTTAGCCTCCGTGTTAACGGTCGTTAGCCTCAGTGTTAATGGTCGTTAGCCTCAGTGTTAATGGTTGTTAGCCTCCGTGTTAACGGTCGTTAGCCTCAGTGTTAATGGTTGTTAGCCTCAGTGTTAATGGTCGTTAGCCTCAGTGTTAATGGTCGTTAGCCTCAGTGTTAATGGTCGTTAGCCTCAGTGTTAATGGTCGTTAGCCTCAGTGTTAATGGTCGTTAGCCTCCGTGTTAATGGTCGTTAGCCTCAGTGTTAATGGTCGTTAGCCTCAGTGTTAATGGTCGTTAGCCTCCGTGTTAATGGTCGTTAGCCTCCGTGTTAATGGTCGTTAGCCTCAGTGTTAATGGTCGTTAGCCTCCGTGTTAATGGTCGTTAGCCTCCGTGTTAATGGTCGTTAGCCTCAGTGTTAATGGTCGTTAGCCTCCGTGTTAATGGTCGTTAGCCTCAGTGTTAATGGTCGTTAGCCTCAGTGTTAACGGTCGTTAGCCTCAGTGTTAATGGTCGTTAGCCTCCGTGTTAATAGTCGTTAGCCTCCGTGTTAATGGTCGTTAGCCTCAGTGTTAATGGTCGTTAGCCTCAGTGTTAATGGTCGTTAGCCTCAGTGTTAATGGTCGTTAGCCTCCGTGTTAATGGTCGTTAGCCTCCGTGTTAATGGTCGTTAGCCTCCGTGTTAATGGTCGTTAGCCTCCGTGTTAATGGTCGTTAGCCTCAGTGTTAATGGTCGTTAGCCTCCGTGTTAATGGTCGTTAGCCTCCGTGTTAATGGTCGTTAGCCTCAGTGTTAATGGTCGTTAGCCTCAGTGTTAACTGTCACGTTAAGACTAAGGCCTTCTCAAGGCAGACCCACACAGAAGGTGTGGGTCTGACAGCACAAGACTTTAAGCCCGAGACTGAGACCAAAGATGTATTAGTATCAGTTGGAGCACCAGAACAAAAAGTATATTCAATTTAAATATAGACTAAACATAGATATATAACACATGGCACGTTGAGCTTGTAAGCGTGAACAGCCTGCACGCTCGCCTCTCAGTACGGGACGACATTTAATTTTAGTCACATTTTTATTTCATATATCCCTCTGGTGGGCGGCAATGCACGTATTATTATTTAAAGACAAAATGTAGGTAAACTAAAACTAACCACTCGACATCCTGGAGCAAAGAAGCATGGAGGGGAAATTCTTTAGTCAGAAAAATCTGTCAATGGAAACAGGAAGGCGGGGGTAAGGCAGCGTAGAGAAGGGTCGGCGTCCTTCCTCCTTCCTTCCTCAGCCCTGTAGCCACGTTATTATGAGAGGGAGACGCAGACACACACATTAGCGATCGCAGATGAAACCCCCGACCCAGGTGTTTGGGTTCTGGTTTCTGTGGCGGTCTTCGCTCTGGCTGCGTCGTGCGGTCCTCGACTGAATGGCGGAGTGTATTCTTCCGCGACCACTTTTGTGTGAGCCCGCCCACCATGAACTACCGCCCATACACACCGCCCACCCATTCTGAACCGCCCTCACAGCACGCCCGTCCACCATGAACCGCCCACACAACCTGCCCACCCAGTGTAAACCGCCCACACAACCTGCCCACCCACCGTGAACCACCCACACAACCCGCCCACCCATGGTACACCGCCCACACAGCCTGCCCACCCACCGTGAACCACCCACACAACCCGCCCACCCATGGTACACCGCCCACACGGAATGAACCGCCCAGTCAGTCACCTTTCAGCCTCATCCTTCATGTCAAGCATAACCAGGCTTGTTGCAAACATAATTTTACTGCAAGAGCCGTAGTAGAAAGCTGGCGGCAACTGTCTCCACTCAGTAAATCAAATCAAATGTTTATTTAGGTAAGGTACATACATACAAGAGATTTTACAAAGAGTGATGGATTTATAGATAGGGCTAGTACATACAATGCCTAAAGCCACTATTACGCAAAGCGTTTCGGGCATATAGATGCTGTCTCCTCCAACAGGAGACAACACAAGCAGTAACTACCCAAAAAGACACGTCACATAATATTTCATTTAGAGGATAACGACCGCAGTATGTTACTATCACTGTACTACCGTGTGGCACATGTGGCACTATATGGCGGTGACCAACCCGCACATCATAAGATGGGAAGACGACGACGTCTCGGTCCGTCCTGGAGCATTACTAAGTCGCTTCTCCATCTTGTGATGTGTGGGGTTGGTCATCACATCTCCAGCCACGTTATTGTGACTCGTCTGCACTATGGGTGGTGATAGTGATGTGCATGTGGAGGCGAGGCACCATACAGGTGGCAGTATGGTGCCGCCTGTTATTGTACATTAGCTTGTACATTATGGTGATCCTGTTTTGTTCTACACAGGTGGATGCCAGAGGAGTCCACTTGCACCTCTTGTTAGCAGCCTTACAACTGACTGTTTTGTCTTGTGATGTTGTGGAGTTATGGATGGTTAGTACAGTGATGTTGTGTTGGCTAAGGTGGAGGCTTTAGTTAGTGTTGTTGGTAGTGAGGACCTGAGCCTGTCAAACGCTGCGAAAGTGCGAAAGTATTTAGTTGCTGGTGTTGAGATTAACCCAGCTGGTACTGTCTTATCTCCCTACGTCCGCTCTGTCTCTCTCTCTCTCTCTCTGTCTCTCTCTCTCTCTCTGTCTGTCTCTCTCTCTCTCTCTCTCTCTCTCTCTCTCTCTCTCTCTCTCTCTCTCTCTCTCTCTCTCTCTCTCTCTCTCTCTCTCTCTCTCTCTCTCTCTGGCTGAGGGCGTGAGTTATCAAGAAAAAGGTACTTGCTCTCCCCACCAACACACGACTCTTATTTTCCTTCAGTATACCTGAGGTTCTGGAAGGAGATCTACGACGAGGTATCGAACATTAGGGAAATGTGGTAAATGTTAGGATTGAGCAAAACTCCCCACCCACAGTGTCCCCATCATACTCAGTCACTATAACCTGACAGACTCATATAACACAACACCAACATGGGTTCAGAGATGGCAAGTCTTGCCTCACAAACTTGATAGAGTTCTATAAATGGTCATTTGAGATCAGACAAGATAGAGAAGGGTGGGCGGAATTTATAATTGTTTGACTGTGAGAAAGCCTTCGACACAGTACCCCACAGTGGACACGGGCACACAATGGGGAAACAGACAGGAGTGCCAGGGGACGGTACTCCAGTGGATAAAGGAGTACCTCTCTAACAGGAAACAAAAAGTCGCAGAGAGAGACCTCAAAGTAGTGGGATTTTACGAGTTGCTTTCATAAGATCAAGTTCTGGAGCGGTTGTTATTGCTAATCTACGTGAAGGACCTACCAGAGAGGATACATTCCTTCCTCTCAATGATGCTGACATTATAGAGGGAATAAATACCCAGGAAGACTATATGACACTATACACAGTAGTTCCATGACGGTAAGCTCCCGGATGTTGCTACTAGGGGTCAGCTCTAACAAGTTCACAGTCAGGAAGCCGGCTACTGAGCACAAGAAGCGGGACAAAATGCATCACATAAGAAGAAAATACTCCTGAAATCAGGAAGAGAAAGAGTTAAGGGGTTGATATTAGACCCAACCTGTCACCAGACATCCACATCAAGTGAGTATCATCAGCTGTATCCGGAAGGTTGACTAAATATAACAACTGCCTTTACCAACACGAAGAATAACTCGACCAGAAGCTTGTATATCATTTATGTGGGACCAGTTGTGGAATATGCGGCACTAGCCTGGAGCCCCTAACTCTTTAACCCCACGACGAAGGTCGACAAAGTTCACAGGTATAAACAATAGCTCGGTCGCTGGAGCTTCGACCTCACACATGTGCGTACCAGGGTTCGAGTCTTCTTCAGCCCAGGTGAGTGGTATTTAGAGGTACGCCACCACACTATAGTCCCAGAGTTGAAAGGTATGAGTTACTAGGGGAAAACTGGCAACGGTAAACCTCGTGTCAGTGGGAGAAAAAAAGAAAGAGACATGATCACCACATACAAAATAATGAGGGGAATATGCAGGACAGACGAAGATACCCGGAGCAGCTCACGAACAATAAAGATACAAATGGAAACACGGTACCCATATGAACCTCAGGAAATGTAAAGAGTTTAAAAGTGAAGTAGAGACAGACACCATGGCATTAAATGGTTGAGAGGCGGGACCCAAGAGCCGTAGCCCATCCCCCTGCAGATACAGCTAGGTGATTACACCCAGCCTCTCCCCTTGTCCTTATTATCTCCTCTACTTCAAGACAGTCATAAGAAATTGTTTTTTTTTCCTCAATTAATTAGACGTGAAAGTAGACAGGTAGCGAGGGTGTGATGAGGCTGTGATGGGCGGTGGTGTGAGGGCGGGGGCGGTGGTGTGAGGGCGGGGGCGGTGGTGTGAGGGCGGGGGCGGTGGTGTGAGGGCGGGGGCGGGGGTGTGAGGGCGGGGGCGGTGGTGTGAGGGCGGGGGCGGGGATGTGAGGGCATGGGCGGGGGTGTGAGGGCGTGGGCGGGGATGTGAGGGCGTGGGCGGGGGTGTGAGGGCATGGGCGGGGATGTGAGGGCGTGGGCGGGGGTGTGAGGGCGTGGGCGGGCGTGGGCGGGGGTGTAGGCCAGCACGGGAGCGCGGGAGACGTGTGGGCCGTGACCCGTGAAGCCTGCCCGTGCGTGCCTCCCTCCACCACAGCTCCTTCCTCACGCACGCATGCACGCACTCACGCACGCACACCCACGCACTCACACCCACCCACGCACTCACACACGCACGCACACGTCCATGCACGCACATACATCCCCGAGGAAACAAGGATTTTAACACGGAAACGAAGGTTTTAACATGAAACCTATAGCTTAGCGTCGCTCTTCCTGTCAAAACATGAAAAACACCGAAGGATTACAAGCACAAATAGTCAGGAAACACTTGACCGAAGATCTGAACAAATAATTCAGCGCTGGCAAGCTGGCCCCCATTAACTCTGAAAGTAACCCAGGGAAAGTCTTAGTGGCCAGGAGACTTCAACACAGGCAAATGTAACCACTCTAGAGAGCGCATTTGACCGGCTAATTGAATTAATTACAGAAACAACCTAAATTGATATAAATCTGTCAAAAGAGTTGAGCTTGTCGGCTGAGCGGACAGCACGCGGGACTTGTGATCCTGTGGTCCTGGGTTCGATCCCAGGCGCCGGCGAGAAACAATGGGCAGAGTTTCTTTCACCCTATGCCCCTGTTACCTAGCAGTAAAATAGGTACCTGGGTGTTAGTCAGCTGTCACGGGCTGCTTCCTGGGGGTGGAGGCCTGGTCGAGGACCGGGCCGCGGGAACACTAAAGCACCGAAATCATCTCAAGATAACCAAGATTGTTCAGATCTTGATGCGGGACTTACAGCTCCAAGATTATCCTACAGGTTATTGTTGTTATAGATTCAGCTACTCGGAACAAGTTCCAAGTAGCACGGGCTATGGTGAGCCCGTAGTGGACTTACCTGGCACAGGAGCGGGGCTGTGAGTCCTACAGGTGTCCTATGTATTCTCACAAACACAATGTACCTTCTTGTATATAAATAAATAGGTAACTTTAGCTACAAACTTGTCCTACAAATCTGCAAGAAACGTCTTGACTGTCATGAAAACATTCAAGCCACGAGAGAAAAGTTGCGACCGAGGTGGCTTTTGTAATTTTGTGAAAACATTTTTTTAGCGTGAGGGAAAGTTTCAACGCGAGAACAAAAAAATTTAACTGAGGGAAAAAAGTTTTTTCTGAGGGAAAAAAGTTTTTTCTGAGCAAAAAAAGTTTTGACCAAGAGGCAAAAGTTTTATCTTTAAGGCACAGTTGAGGTTATCTTGAGATGATTTCGGGGCTTAGCGTCCCCGCGGCCCAGTCCTCCTTGTTGTTACACACCCCCAGGAAGCAGCCCGTGACAGCTGACTAACACCCATGTACCCATTTACTGCTAGGTGAACAGGGCCATCAGGGTGAAAAAAACTTTTTGCCTATTTGTCTCCGCCTCCACCGGGGATCGAACCCGGAACCTCAGGACTACGAATCCGAAGCGCTGTCCAAGCGCAGTTATAAAGACAGAGACAAGAACATAGAAAAATACCTGTCCAACAGGAAGCCAAAAGCAACAGTATTGTATAGAAAGTATAGAAGTATTGTTGACCAGACCACACACTAGAAGGTGAAGGGACGACGACGTTTCGGTCCGTCCTGGACCATTCTCAAGTCGATTGTGAGAATGAGGCATAACTGGCCGATCCCTCACAGTGTTCAAGAGAGAACTGGATAAGCACCTCCAAAGGATACCTGATGAACCAGGCTGTGACTCATACGTCAGGCTGCGAGTAGCCGCGTCCAACAGCCTGGTTGATCAGTCCGGCAACCAGGAGGCCTGGTCGACGACCGGGCCGCGGGGACGCTAAGCCCCGGAAGCACCTCAAGGTAACCTCAAGGTATGGTCACATCGACTTGAGAATGGTCCAGGACGGACCGAAACGTCGTCGTCCCTTCACCTTCTAGTGTGTGGTCTGGTCAACATACTTCAGCCACGTTATTGTGACTGATCGCCTGCATATAGAAGTATTGAGCACCACGGGGAAATGGCAGTGTGTACGGTCAGCTGTACCAGCAACCATACACACTGCTGTTGATACGTGTCACTGACAAGACTAAGCAGTACCATTTATGGTAATCTTTACCCACCGCACAAAATTACACACACACGATTTGAGAAATGGCAATTCGACCTAAATTCAAGCAAATGCAAGGTGATGAGATTTGTACTGGTGTGAGCAAGCTATGAGGACAGCATGATCTTAGGAAGACAAATAATTGAGTTATCAAAGGAAAACATTCGCCTTAAACAGGAGCCACATAATAACATAATAACATCAGCGGCATATGCACCACAGGCAAAAATTCTTCGCTCAGCCTTCAACAGCCTTAGAGAAGGAAGCTTTCACAGTGTTGTGTGTGACGTACGTCAGACCTGTACTAGAATATGAAGCCCCGCCACGGAATACCTCCCAAAACATATCACTAAGCAAAACCAGAGAGCAAATCCACAAGGGCCGTGACGAGGATTCGAACCTGCGTCCGAGAGCATCCCAGACGCTGCCTTAATCGACTGAGCTACGACATGGTATTGTGATTTCAGTGTGTAAAACCTGAGAGTCCAAAAGGTCTGCAACATCTCTGGTCCTTGAACTTACGAGGACTACCATCCTTGGAAAGGCTGAGATAATTACACCTCGTCATTAGTGACACATCACATTCTTGGGAGACGCTGACGAAGCGGACAGAACCGAAGTGTTTGGCAAGAACGTGGATGTACACTGGACAGGTTCAGGACAGAGGGGACATGGGTGGACAGGTTCAGGACAGAGGGGACGTGGGTGGACAGGTTCAGGACAGAGGGGACGTGGGTGGACAGGTTCAGGACAGAGGGGACGTGGGTGGACAGGTTCAGGACAGAGGGGACGTGGGTGGACAGGTTCAGGACAGAGGGGACGTGGGTGGACAGGTTCAGGACAGAGGGGACGTGGGTGGACAGGTTCAGGACAGAGGGGACATGGGTGGACAGGTTCAGGACAGAGGGGACATGGGTGGACAGGTTCAGGACAGAGGGGACGTGGGTGGACAGGTTCAGGACAGAGGGGACATGGGTGGACAGGTTCAGGACAGAGGGGACGTGGGTGGACAGGTTCAGGACAGAGGGGACGTGGGTGGACAGGTTCAGGACAGAGGGGACGTGGGTGGACAGGTTCAGGACAGAGGGGACGTGGGTGGACAGGTTCAGGACAGAGGGGACATGGGTGGACAGGTTCAGGACAGAGGGGACATGGGTGGACAGGTTCAGGACAGAGGGGACGTGGGTGGACAGGTTCAGGACAGAGGGGACGTGGGTGGACAGGTTCAGGACAGAGAGGACATGAGTGGACAGGTTCAGGACAGAGGGGACGTGGGTGGACAGGTTCAGGACAGAGAGGACATGAGTGGACAGGTTCAGGACAGAGGGGACGTGGGTGGACAGGTTCAGGACAGAGAGGACATGAGTGGACAGGTTCAGGACAGAGGGGACGTGGGTGGACAGCTGCAGACAGAGAGGACATGAATGAAAACAACAAAAGGGAGTTCCAGTAAGTTCAGTAGAACTTCGGTTTCAACTCCTTTTGACCATGTCGTAGCTCAGTCGATTAAGGCAGCGTCTGGGATGCTCTCGGACGCAGGTTCGAATCCTCGTCACGGCCCTCGTGGATTTGTTCAAAAGAAAGGAGGTGTTGAGTGTAAGAATAGTGAGCAACTGGAACCAGCTAAAAGAGGAGATAGTTAAGACTAACGCCATACACAGATGCATGATGACAAACATAAGGGTCGGAATCCCTTGCAATATGCAAGCAGAGACTAAGTTACTGCATTGAATTGCTGATAGTTGACAAGAGAGGCTTAACCCACGGTAAGAACACACACTCGACCCTCTGCAAGGCCATCTAGGTGAGTGCATCTAGGTGAGTGCGTCTAGGCGAGTGCGTCTTAAGTACAGACGAAGACATGAGTGTAAGCGTGAGTCATGGAGGAAGGCGTGACGTCACACTAGTGAGGTCTAGTCTAGACCACAGGTCTTAACCACACTCACACTCACTCACTCACACTCACACACACACACACACACACACACACACAGACAGACACACACACACACACACACACACACACACACACACACACACACACACACACACACACACACACACAACACACACACACCGCCCTCCACACCTACAAGAGACACCTCACCCCGGCGGGAATCTGTGAGGGGCCAAAAGCCACTAGTCGCTACAGTCATGGTGGGTTCCGGGCCTCGAACGCCGCCCCGTAATCACCCGGGCCATCCACATCATCTATCATTATCTGGGGCAACTTGTGACGACTCCAGTGAATAATATATAATAAAACATTTAAACACATTGTCTGGGACACGCCGACTGTGCCTAAATACCTACAAACGACACGCAGATGGTATTCACAAAACCTCCGCTTACGACAGACGACACAAGTACCGTACCGAAGGTAAGAGTTCTTCTTATAGAAGCCAATTACCAAAATTGATGCTTTATCTCAATATGCTGTGATGGTTGTGCCACCACCAACACCACCGTCACCATCACCAGACGTGTGATGGTGACGTAAAAACGTCACCATCACACGTCACCATCACACCTGTCAACACACCTCTCAACCCATCTTCAGGCTCTGCTCCTCCCGGCAGCATCCCCCCCCCCCCCCACACACCCGTCCTAAGGCCAAGTCCATTCCATCCATCTCTCGACTCCATAGACGCATTCATCAACATTAGCATCCACTTCATTGAAAATAGTAATTTTCTCAAATATAAATTAATATTGTTATATAATAGCATACATTTAGGCACTGATTAGGTTAGGTGTTTAGGTTCTGTTGGCGATTATTTGTATTTGTAGTACATGGGTGAAGCATTTACAGCGTTGTGGTTCGAACAAAAGTCGTCAGCGAAGCACTTGTTCCGGAAGTGTTCGAACGTCATCAGTTGTGAGTCGTGTGTAAACTGTTTTTCATTCATAAACAGCTGGGGGTTTGGCTGCTGGATTAACGACCATATGGCCATTGTGGACGGGCTGTAAAACTGATGAATGCGTCTTCCTGGTCGGCCGCCGCTTTAGCGAGCCTAGCGTGAGGACAGGTTGGAATCACCTATCAAGTATTTAGCATGATATATGATTTTAAATTTATGTTTAAAACTGTTGTTTTACACTGCTGAGCAAGAATAGAGAGCAGTGTTCCATCACAGACACACAGGCAGACATCACTCCACAACAAATGCAGACAGCCAAGCAGACAATAGCGCTCTACAACACAGACATAAGCACACAGCATCGCTTCACAACACAGACATCCTAGCAGACAGACAGCAGCACTCCACATCACAGACAGAACGCAGCATTCCAGAACACAGCCAAACAGACAGGCAGCATCACTCTACATCACAGAAATCTAAACAGACAAGACAGACAACAGCACTCGACAACACAGACAAAGCAATACTCCACAACACGGAGATCTAAACAGACAGCAGAACTCCATCACAGAAGACAGCCACAACGCAGCACCTCAACAGCACAGACAGCCACACAGAGGTCAAGCACTCCGACGTGACTTTGAACAGCGTGCCACGCTAGTGTTTCGAAGCAGTGAATCGAATCTCCGCCAGCGGCGGTGGTGGTGGTAGAGACCAATGCTCCCGAGGCTGGAGGCGTCGTGGGGAGCATTACCGTGGTAAAGCCACAATGCTCACCCCGACTAATGAGGTCAATAAGCGCCGGGGATCACTCAACCTGCGCTTAATGCCATTACCCCATACTCTAGATGATGACAAGTACGTCATTTAATGTAACAGGTGTTCCAGTAGTTTAAGATTTAAGTGTGTGTTACACCAATTCGTTCTCAGGTTATGTTCATTTCATCCCAATTCGGCCTCAGATCAGTCCATTCCATCCAGCGGTTGACCCCACAGACAAATGGCTTCTAGAGTTCACCCCCTAGTAAGTGCAAGGTAAAGAAAATGGAGAGAGGAAGAGTGAGACGAGAAGAGCACTAATATATAAACGGTTGGTAGTATTATGAATCAAGAGAGGTGGGAGGATTTAGGAGCATGTATAAGTGTTGCTCACATCAAAAGTATAACATCAGCAGCAAACTATACAAAGTCTGGCAGGTTCGAGCCCATCTTCCTGCTCCAAAGATTTTCTCACAGATCGATCAGGTTATTGTGATTTCAATGTGTATTTTCTCCCAGTTTTGGGTCCGCTAGTGTTCTTGGACCCGCTGGTATTCTTAATATAGGTGAAGAACAAAAACTGAAATATTCTTAGAATAGAACACGAGGAAAGTAGAGACGTAGGCAGCAAAACTTTGTTGACCAGACCACACACTAAAAAGTGAAGGGATGACAACGTTTCGGTCCGTCCTGGACCATTCTCAAATCTCTTTCGACTTGAGAATGGTCCAGGACGGACCGAAACGTCGTGATCGTCCCTTCACCTTCTAGTGTGTGGTCTGGTCAACATACTTCAGCCACGTTATTGTGACTCATCGCCTACACAGGAAGACTTCTCCTGGCGCTGAGGGACCTGAACCACAGTGAAAGGTGGCGCCCAGATCAACCCTACCAGGGCGGAGGAAGAGGTATATCAGAGGCTGTGTGTTAACAACACACACACGGCAGCAGTGTGTGTGGCAGCCACCAGAGGACCTTCAACATTGCCCAGGTTGTGTACATTCCAGCGCCTCCCCCTCCTCTCCCCCGCCCCGCCTCACAAGTCACACTGGGACCCACAACTGGTCACCACTTGCCTACCCTCTGCCTACCCTTCCTTACCTTCGTCACACTCAAGTCTACTACATTCTCCTCACACTTATACTGTCCAGTAGCACACTTATACTGCCTTAATCAGTCGATTAAGGCAGTGTCTGGGATGCTCCCGGACGCAGGTTCGAATCCTCGTCGCGGCCCTTGTGGATTTGTCCAGTAGCATTGCTCTAATTACTGACTCTCCACCTTCCTGCCGTGCCAGCGTCTGATGGGAGCACAGTGCCACGGTGCCACGGAACTCGTAAGTAACACTGACAGTCGTTAATGCAGGTCTGATCTCTGCCTCAAGTGTTCCTTCTATACGGGAATGTTATTTATTGTATTGTTAAGCTGGACTCTAATGAAGCCATCCCCGCCCTTGTGTGGCCGCGCACAATACAAAGTTGCATTTACAAATTCGTAAATTAAAACATGTATAGTGTAACGTAGTTGATATTAACCATGTTATATATATATGTGTGTGTGTGTGTGTGTGTGTGTGTGTGTGTGTGTGTGTGTGTGTGTGTGTGTGTGTGTGTGTGTGTGTGTGTGTGTGTGTGTGTGTGTGTCGGGGACAGGAAGCCACGACTATCTCTGACCATATCCGCACCTTCACTCCTCCCTCACAAGAGGGCAAGCAGTCCATGAGTTGGTGGTACAGGCTCTCCTGACCAAGGCTGAGGTCTCCACTTGATCACCCATCCAGTTACTGGCAAGTTCAGATTGCTCTTAACATGACTGACCAAGCGAGGCTTATACTTACATCGCCCACAACGCCACTACCTCTCTCTCTCTCTCTCTCTCTCACACACACACACACACACACACACACACACACACACACACACACACACACACACACACACACACACACACACACACACACACATCACACACATCACACACACACACACACACACACACACACACACACACACACACACACACACACACACACACACACACACACACAGCACACATTAGGAAGTGATGTGGTGGAGGCTGACTCCATACACAGTTTCAAGTGTAGATATGATAAGAGCCCAATAGGCTCAGGAATCTGTACACCTGTTGATTGACGGTTGAGGCGGGACCAAAGAGCCAGAGCTCAACCCCGCAAGCACAGCTAGGTGAGTATACACACACACACACGGTGGAGGCTGACTCCATACACAGTTTCAAGTGTAGATATGATAGAGCCCAGAAGGCTCAGGAACCTGTACACCAGTTGATTGACAGTTGAGAGGCGGGACCAAAGAGCCAGGGCTCAATCCCCGCAAGCACAAATAGATGATTACACACATTTCAACAACAGCCTTCAGAATGACCCCCAAGCAAGGAAAAGTTAAGGCGATCTTCTCGGTATTTCTTCAACCAATCAAAGCCTTCAAGGACTGAAGATCACGCCAACCTTCTCTCGTTCTACGGGCTCACCATAGCCCGTGCTACTTGGAACTCTGTTCCAGTTAGCGAATCTTTAACAACAACAACATTCTCTCGTAGTCTCCCCTCATCTCATGTCTCGTCTTCTAGTATCTTATACTCTCCTGGCTCTAGGTCTCCTGATCACCACTTACAAAATGATCAAAGGAATCGACCAAATTCACAAAGGAATTGCATGAGACCGGCAACTTCAGGAACAAGAAGACAGATTCAGACTAAGCAAACAAAGGTACGAAAAAAAACATTTGTTTGTGGAGGCCAAAACCGACAGTAGTTTCAAAGCGTTATATGACAAAGAGTACTGGGAAGACGGGACGCCACGAGCATAGCTCTCATCCTGTAACTACACTTAGGTAATCACACACACACACAACCTCCCCCCAGGGCTCTAGTGAAAGCTAGTTCCCTAACTTACTAGTCTAGGTCGAGTCCATTTCCCACTAACAAGGGCATAACGCTCGCCAAATCGTTTTAAAAAGTAGTTACACTGTGGTTGCAGAAGCTTACACACGCTATATTATATATTGTCTGGGTAGTTGTGGAAGCCTGCACACACCACCGACCTCTCCATCAAGATGTTGACTAGCACTATCTAGCAACACTGTGTTGACCAGTACTCTGTCTCAAGATGTTGACTACCTCCATCTGTCAACACTGTATTGACCAGTACTCTGTCTCAAGATGCTGACTACCTCCATCTAGCAACACTGTGTTGACCAGTACTCTGTCTCAACATGTTGACTACCTCCATCTAGCAACACTGTGTTGACCAGTACTCTGTCTCAAGATGCTGACTACCTCCATCTAGCAACACTGTATTGACCAGTACTCTGTCTCAACATGTTGACTACCACCATCTAGCAACACTGTATTGACCAGTACTCTCCCTCAAGATGTTGGAACAACCTCATTCAGCCCTGGAAGCCTCATCATCTTCTTCTTTAAAAGAAGTATTACCATTCCAATTATTTAGACAATGGCCAGCAGCCTAGTTATCTTGAGGTTATCTTGAGATGATTTCGGGGCTTTAGTGTCCCCGCGGCCTAGTCCTCGACAAGGCCTCCACCCCCAGAAGCATGCCCGTGACAGCTGACTAACACCCAGGTACCTATTTTACCGCTAGGTAACAGGGGCATAGGGTGAAAGAAACTCTGCCCATTGTTTCTCGCCGGCGCCTGGGATCGAACCCAGGACCACAGGATCACAAGTCCAATCTAGTTAAGTCTAAAATTATTCTAGAAAAATTCAAGTTAAGTCAAGTAGTTAAAACAAATCTGTGCCAATTTTTTTATTTTTAAAATTTATTGGTAATGGGATGACGAGGTAGTTTATAAGACGCTGTTGCTGTAATACACAATCAAATGTTGACCAGACCACACACTACAAGTTGAAGGGACGACGACGTTTCGGTCCGTCCTGGACCATTCACAATCGACTTGAGAATGGTCCAGGACGGACCGAAACGTCGTCGTCCCTTCACCTTCTAGTGTGTGGTCTGGTCAACATACTTCAGCCACGTTATTGTGACTCATCGCCTGTACACAATCAAACATATACAAGTTAGAAGTGCTTCCATGGGACATAACAGAAATGCAATTTCTTGGAAATTATCACTGGGATAATTAAATAATTGAAGCGGTTAAAATAATTCTCACTTCCGGAGAATCTCTAATTTGAGAACAACTGGCTAAATTATCCTCTCTCACGGTATATAACTCTATGTTGCTACTGCGGAACATGACAGTAACAAGGTTATAACCGAACTCAACTACGGGCTCACCATAGCCCGTGCTACTTCGACATTTCGTTCTGAGTAGCTAAATCTAAAACAACAAATGAACAAATCCACAAGGGCCGTGATGAGGATTCGAACTTACGTGGCCTAGTCGTGGACTATGTCGTGGCCTAGTCGTGGACCATGTGGCCTAGTCGACTAAGGCAGCGTCTGGGATCATCCCAGGCGTAAGTTCGAATCCTCGTCACGGTCCTTGTGGATTTGTTCATTTGATGCATCACACTGTTGTGATTTCTGTGTGTAACAACAACTATGGAGCCTCGTGGTCAGGGCCCAGATTCACGAAGCCGTTACGCAAGCACTTACGAACCTGTACATCTTTTCTCTATCTTTGGCGGCTTTGTTTACAATTATTAAGCAGTTAATGAGCTCCGAAGCACCAGGAGGCTGTTTATAACAATAACAACAGTTGATTGGCAAGTTTTCATGCTTGTAAACTGTTTAATAAATGTAACTAAAGCCGTCAAAGATTGAGAAAAGATGTACACGTTCGTAAGTGCTTGCGTAACTGCTTAGTGAATCTGGCCCCAGGTAGTTTGCTGCCTCAGCTTGCAGGTGCCGAGGAGGACGGTGCTTGAGCCAACATTCTCCAAATGATCTCAGAACAATCTCAAATGATCCCAAATGAATCCCAAATGATCTCAATCTCAATGATCTCTTAACAAGCAATGGTGCCTGTGGCGGAACGCGAATTCTAAATAGTAAGAGCCTGGTTACATGGTAACTACCGCCGGTAACGCCAACCATTATTGGGGCGAGGAAGTAGTAGAGTATGGTAGCACCAAGATGCATCTTGGGTGCAACTATCCCACAGAGATTCAGGAGAGGAATTGTAGTTTCAGCCACTGAGGCGCACCCCGTCCCCGACACTACCTCAGAGACTCTCCTGTCTCAGAAATATCATAATTATTATTTTTTGTTGATTGATGATTGATTGATGAAGAATAAGCCACCCAAAAGGTGGCACGGGCATGAATAGCCCGTAAGTGGTGGCCCTTTTGAGCCATTACCAGTATCAAGAGCTGATACTGGAGATCTGTGGAGGTGCGACTGCTCCCTGCGTGACGGGAGATGTCTCCCGTCTATTTTTTGTCGGGGTCAGGAAGGGATCAGGAGAGAGCGCCAAGCCATTACGACTATATAGCACTTGGAAGGGGTCAGGATAATAGGGATGGGACGGGGGGTTGAAAGAATGGTGCCCCAACCACTTGTAGACGGTAGGGGATTGAACGCCGACCTGCATGAAGCGAGACCGTCGCTCTACCGCCCAACCCAAGTGGTTGGGTTCGGGGACAGGAAGGCTATGTATATTATACTTTAGGCTTGTATCGAGGTCCCCCCCTTCCCAAGGTCGAATTAGTGACTTTACCCGGGATGCAACTTTGCAACACTTGCCTGACTCCCGGGTACCTGTTGACGCAAAGTAAACATACACATAAGGTGAAAAAGAAGCGTGCCCAACCCTTTCTGTTTCTCCCGGGACTCGAGCACAGGATCCCAGATTATGAGTCAAGAACGAAGCCTATTGCTCTACAAGACTCTCCACTATATGCAAATCAACTTCATCTAGGTACAATACAGATTGTGGCCTAAAATGATTCTCATTCTGCACACACAAGACAATATAAGATTCGCAATTGGCTAATTATCATACCTTAGTTTGACAATATGTTAACTAGAGGCTGTTAAGGCTCACTTGTACCTATCTTGAGGTTATCTTGAGATGACTTCGGGGCCTTAGTGTCCCCGCAGTCCGGTCCTCCACCAGGCCTCCACCCCCAGGAAGCAGCCCGTGACAGCTGACTAACACCCAGGTACCTATTTTACTGCTAGGTAACAGGGGCATAGAGTGAAAAAAAACCTGCCCATTGTTTCTCGCCGGCGCCCGGGATCGACCCCGGGACCACAGGATCACAAGTCCAGCGTGCTGTCCGCTCGGCCGACCGGCTCCCTACCTACACTTAAGTGTAGGTAGATACACTTGTACCTACATACATATATACATATACCTACATATATATATATATATATATATATATATATATATATATATATATATATATATATATATATATATATATATATATATATATATATATGTGTGTAGTGGTAGTTGATGTTAAACCAGCAGAACAGTTCAGTAAAACAGTTGATAGTTTTCTTAAACTATCCAGAAAATAACGTGAAGAGCGGAAATTATATTTCGAGCCGAAGGGCATAAACCATGCACGCTGCGTGTGTGCGTGTGGGTGTGGGCGTGCGTGGGTGTGCGTGTGGGCGTGTGGGTGTGGGCGTGTGGATGTGGGCGTGTGGGGATGGGCGGGTCTCCGTGGGTGGACACGGCCTGCCTAACCTCACTAACGGCAGCACTAACGCAGTAATAACTAAAATGCAGTTTGTACAACCGGTATTGCTAGACCGTTGTGCACCGAGTTACCTTACCTGTATAACTAGCTAGGCTAGTACTGGAGTGATTATATACCTGTATAACTAGCTAGGGTAGTGCTGGAGTGATTATATACGTGTATAACTAGCTAGGCTAGTGCTGGAGTGATCATATACGTGTATAACTAGCTAGGCTAGTGCTGGAGTGATCATATACGTGTATAACTAGCTAGGCTAGTGCTGGAGTGATCATATACGTGTATAACTAGCTAGGCTAGTGCTGGAGTGATCATATACCAATATAACTAGCTAGGCTAGTACTGGAGTGATCATAGTTATACACGTATAACTAGCCTAGCTAGTTATACGTGTATAACTAGCTAGGCTAGTACTGGAGTGATCATATACGTGTATAACTAGCTAGGCTAGTACTGGAGTGATCATATACGTGTATAACTAGCTAGGCTAGTACTGGAGTGATCATATACGTGTATAACTAGCTAGGCTAGTACTTGTGAGAGTAAAAAACAAACTCTTTACATTTTAAAGTCCAATGTAAAGACACTATTTCATTTAGACTTACATGTAATTAGTCTTTGAAATAAGAATAATGTATTTCAAGTGTGGAAAATGACTGGTCTATGGCAAGAAATGTTGCGTTTAACTGCATTTGGACGTAACTTCTTCGTGTCATCACGTGACGTGTTTCAACCAATAGGGAAAGGTGACAAAAATACCAAGCTATGTGATTGGTCAAGAGGTGAAATATCAGCCAACCAGCGAGGAGTTCGAAGCTGATAAGAGAGCCTATGCTGGCTTTTTGGGAGCTCGAATAAATTACCGTTTTTTTGGCCCATCTTGCAACTATAAAACAATATAAGACTCGCTTGCAATATGGTTCACATTGCTACCCTATTCCCCTGACATATATCCCCCCCTACATATATATCAACCTATATATCAATCCCACCCTATCCGCCAGCCTGTGTGGCGCGGTCACTATCCACCTATGCTCTCCTAAAAGCTCCCTACCACCACTCTCTTTTTTTGCCGTTAGATTAATATGTTTATTAGGGCCCCGGGCAGCCGTGGCGGGGGTGTGGGGCCCCCCACACTCGCCTCATGGGCTCCCAGAAATATGGGACCACCCAGTTACAATGTTCACTTCGAGGAAAACTATCAATAATAAAAGGCAACAGCCAGCCATTTGTTCATGGCTGTTCATGCAGCCAGCCATTTAACACTGGTTCAACTAGAGATCCTAAATTTTGGCCACCATTGGCTGCCCAGAGAAAGGCGCCCCATCACCCCGCAGCACCCCCCCCCCCTCCATCACTCCCCCCCCCCATCACCCCGCAGCACCCTCCCCATCACCATCACCACAGCTTCCCATCACTACACCCACTCTCCCCACCTAGACATTGTCACCACACGTCTCGCTAGACTTCTACCAAGTCATCAAATAGCTACATAAAAACCCCTTCCCCCCCCCTATCCTTCCCTTTCCTCCCTCCCTATCCATCCCAATAGCGGAGAGGGAGGGAGGGAGACTGGGATAATGAGGGAAATGGAAGAGAGTGTGGGAAGAATGACTGAGGGAGAATCTGAGTTAAGAAAATGTATTTTCGATACATGTTAAATGGTAAGAGTTGGAGGTGGCGGCAGGTTACCACCTTGGGAACGCCACCTAACACTTGCCAGGGGCGGGGCAGTGTGAGGGAAGGGGGAGAGGGAAGTAGGGAAGGTGAGGAAAGGGAAGAATGACGGGGAAAATTCTGTTTCATACTGCCTCGCTAAGGAAGATTTAGGCATACTTGGGATGACACTATTACAAGTCAACACAGCATAGCATTCCTTTCCATGTCGTAGCTCAGTCGATTAAGGCAGCGTCTGGGAGCCTCTTGGACGTAGGTTCGAACCCTCGTCACGGCCCTTGATGATTTGTTCAACACAACATAGTTTGATTAACAACTATAGCCAGATCGAGCTACAGGGAGACTGATAACTTGTTTCATACAGGTCTACCCTATCTTCCGTATCAACTCAAAACGTTCTCTCCTATTATCACTCCGTAAAAATAAAACTATTTTACCTAACTAGAAACACACGAACCCAAGCAACCCATCTAACCTATCGACGTTGATGAATAGAAAACGTTAATAATACGGTACTCCATCATTAATGCGTCAAATTTTTGACGGACTGACGGATTCCATAAATACAATACTTGTATCAAGCGCGGGAACAGACCGTCCTCCTCCTGCGCCTGACAGCTGGGTGGACAGCGCTTCGGATTCGTAGTCCCTGAGTTTCCGGGTTCGATCCCCGGTGGAGGCGGAAACAAATGGGCAAAATGTTTCTTTTACCCTGGTGCCCCTGTTACCTAGCAGTAAATAGGTACCTGGGAGTTAGACAGTTGCTACGTGCTGCTTCCTGGGGGTGTGTAACAATGAGGCCTGGTCAAGGACCGGGCCGCGGGGACGCCAAGCCCCGAAATCATCTCAATTGAGATAACCTCAAGATAACCTCCTGGAGCGTGTAATTGCCTAAGAGTATCACTCTTGTCGCTGTAACTGTATTAACATGTCCAGCTGAACAAAAGATTTTGTTCAATAGCTTTTGCTTCTTGAAAGTTATTGAGGAAAGCAAAATAAAGAATGTTATAGATATCCACGCAAAGAAAATTGTTAATTTGAACCCATCTTTGGCAAAACGAAAATCTAAAATCTATTGATATTACTTTTATTGTGGCTGACAATAGCAAAATCACCGATATGAAGATTGTAACTCATAAAAAACAATATGAAGATTGCAACTCATAAAAAACAATATGAAGATTGTAACTCATAAAAAACAATATGAAGATTGTAACTCATAAAAAACAATATGAAGATTGTAACTCATAAAAAACAATATGAAGATTGTAACTCATAAAAAACAATATGAAGATTGTAACTCATAAAAAACAATATGAAGATTGTAACTCATAAAAAAACAATATGAAGATTGTAACTCATAAAAAACAATATGAAGATTGTAACTCATAAAAACAATATGAAGATTGTAACTCATAAAAAACAATATGAAGATTGTAACTCATAAAAAACAATATGAAGATTGTAACTCATAAAAACAATATGAAGATTGTAACTCATAAAAACAATATGAAGATTGTAACTCATAAAAAACAATATGAAGATTGTAACTCATAAAAACAATATGAAGATTGTAACTCATAAAAAAACAATATGAAGATTGTAACTCATAAAAAACAATATGAAGATTGTAACTCATAAAAAAACAATATGAAGATTGTAACTCATAAAAACAATATGAAGATTGTAACTCATAAAAAAACAATATGAAGATTGCAACTCAAAACAAACTAGTGTTTTTAGTAGTATTACAATTTTCAAGAGATAAACTTGGCATTTCCTTCGACATTTGATATCTTCAATACGAATGTTAGATATAGCATTTGCCTAATTTTAAAATATATTTTATTGCAGATGCAAAGATAATTTTTCTCAATTATGTCATATGCGATTTAATACCTTTGTTAGAGAGAGAGAGAGAGAGAGAGAGAGAGAGAGAGAGAGAGAGAGAGAGAGAGAGAGAGAGAGAGAGAGAGAGAGAGAGAGAGAGAGAGAGAGAATAAACTAGTTTCTAGGGTCAGACTTAAGATGAGCTGACACTATTCAAGCTCTTAGCTTGCAATTTCATTAAGAAATCAACATTTCTATTGACCCACAGTCTTAGTTTAAAACAAAAAGGCAACCTTTTTTAGCCATAAAGAAATATGGACGACACAGATTTCTGATTTCTTGCCCGAAACGCATTGCGTAATAGTGGCTTTAGGCATTGTATGTACTAGCTCTATCTATATATCAATCCATTAATGTAACATCACTTGTATGTATGTACCTTACCTGAATAAACATTTATATTTATTTATTTATATTTTATTTACACAGAAACCTATTTAATAGCAAAACCAAGAAACACCATCATTGCACAGAGGAGTGTAACAGCGGTGCACATTCCCCCCCAGAAGCATGGCAGATCCAGCTGCTAGACACATCACTGACACACTTCACACCCTCTCCTGACTCCTGCTCCCAGTCCGGGCCACCCAACCAACTGTTTACCTAGAGCGAGGAAGCAAAAGCCGCTAGAGTTTCTCTCATTAGCAAACATTCTTAGGTTAAGCTACACCCGAGAGATGCCACTGAACCTCCAGCCATGTTATAAGCCAGCAGAGCGCAACACGGAACATGGAAACCCAAAGAAAGTTGCAGGAAGAGGAGGGGACGGAAAAAAATTAGTACAGTGGGGTTCCCCAGAGCGTGAATTTGAATCGACGTGTCGCTAACTCACTATTTCCACCTCACGTAACCTTAACATTTTAACAAAAGTATATACATTCTCACGACACAGATTATTTTCCACAACCACCTCCTCCTCTTCCTTGTAAGAAATAGGTATATAATGTTTATTGCAAATAACAAAATAGCAATAATATACTCTCCATGGCGATACTTTGAGGTATAATGGGAAAGTGCAACGCGGATTTAATGACAATAACAACGCTCTTCCTCTCCAGACGCCTTCGTCATTATAAAAGAAATTAGCAGTAAGGACTGCTAATTAACTAGTAATTATCTGCCAGGTGGTGTGGGTTCTTGCAGCCTCTGTGTCTCTATCAAAATTTGTATTAATTCATTTATAGAAGCTTTGGAATTGTCAGGTGTTGCTGAACTTGTCGTATTTGTTATGGGTGTATGTATTGTTACGTATGTAAGTATATATGTATAACACATCATCAGTACCAGTCACTCCACAACTACCACCATCACCACAACAACTACCACCAACACCCTGCATATTATCACCCCATACATGACCACACTCACTATGACCTTATCTCCACACCTTATCTCTCATCGGTCTAGACTCCTGTGCCAAATTCTGACAACGTTGTCGTTTCATAGCTTAGCATTGCGTTAATAATTGTGTCTCATTATTACTATACATAATTATTAGTATTAATGGTTGAAGAAGGGCTCCTATCATCTATTTCTATGTTATCAACTTTGTATTGATTGCAGCCAAGGTAACATAATAT
Source organism: Procambarus clarkii (assembly GCF_040958095.1). Classification (NCBI taxonomy): domain Eukaryota; kingdom Metazoa; phylum Arthropoda; class Malacostraca; order Decapoda; family Cambaridae; genus Procambarus; species Procambarus clarkii. The sequence continues at coordinate 9,383,705 of NC_091241.1, read as the reverse complement.
ACACAGGGTTGCTACATTGTTTCCAGCGTAGGTTAGACATGTATATGAGTGACTGTGGTTGGCTAAAATTGGAGTTGCAGTTTCCTTTTTTCTTATATATATATATATATATATATATATATATATATATATATATATATATATATATATATATATATATGTATGTGTGTATGTATGTACTCACCTAGTTGTGTTTGCGGGGGTTGAGCTCTGGCTCTTTGGTCCCGCCTCTCAACCGTCAATCAACAGGTGTACAGATTCCTGAGCCCATATCTGCACTTGTATGTATGTATGTATGTATGTATGTAGAAATGTACGCGTGTTGCTTGCGATAGAGGAAGGACGCTCTCTCTGTTTTTTCTCTACCTCCCAATCTTATCTTTATCTATCCATTTCTCTTCTCCCTCTTTACTTTCTCTTCCGCAAGAAAGAGAGGCGGTGAAGGTGGATAATTATGCATCTCATAATTGTAATTTTTGTTCATGTAACATAGTCTACATGAACAAATTATTATGGCAAATTGTCTGTACATTTATGAATAAACTTAATAATTACTGGTGTTGTTATAACTACTATTAAGAATCACTTACGAGTGGCGAGTGAAGGTGGGTAGCTTACTGAGATAAGTCTCGGAAGGGACTATAGGCTGTCTCAGGAAACCAACTTAAAAATGTGCCTTAATGCTAGTAGTGACACAAGTGGAGTGTTGTCGGTGCCTGTGTCAACAGTGTTCTCACACAGCTCCAGTTGCAAGCAGGTTGACGAGGTGCTCGGTAGCGTAGGTCGTGATTAATAAAGGATAGTCTACCGGATATGTCGAAGAGATCATTAAAAGGAAGGCCAGCCGCCATGCTGGCCTATTAAAACATTCATCAGGAACTTCCTTTTCCCGCGGCCCGCAAAACAAAGAGTCCTGAAAGACACTACTGATAGAAAAGTAGCTCCTACGACACCAACCAGAAGATTGAGTTAATAATATACTGTAAGAGCAAGACGGCCCCCAACGTGACCAGGAGCCAGATTCACGAAGCAGTTACGCAAGCACTTACGAACGTGTACATCTTTCCTCAATCTTTGACGGCTTTGGTTACATTTATTAAACAGTTTACAAACATGAAAACTTGCCAATCAATTGTTGTTATTGTTATAAACAGCCTCCTGGTGCTTCAAGCTCATTAACTGTTTAATAATTGTAAACAAAGCCGCCAGAGATTGAGAAAAGATGTACAGGTTCGTAAGTGTTTGCGTAACTTCTTCGTGAATCTGGCCCCAGGAAGAACTCTGCTGACAACAAACACCTCGCACAAGACGAAGGTCGTCTATGTCAACACATGCCCGCTTGGGGACTGCCAGTACCAAAGATCTCAATATATAGACAAGACAACATTTCCTTCAAGGCGTGTGACAATGCAACCCGTTCTCGCAAATTCGTAAAGTCAATATTGACTTATTAACTACGTGCATAGGTGATATACTAAACATAATAGATACCCCTAAAAAGATTCATAGAAAACACCAACCTTGCCTAACCTTGTTAGTATCTTAAGATAAGCATCTTATTGCTTCGTAATTACAATTATTACTTAACCTATACCTATTATAGGTTAGGTAATAATTGTAATTACGAAGTAATAAGATGCTTATCTTAAAATACTAACAAGGTTAGGTAAGGTCGGTGTTTTCTATGAATCTTTTTAAGGGCATCTATTATGTTAAGTATGTCACCTATGCACATATTTAATAAGTCAATATTGACTTATTAAATTTGCGAGAACGGGTTGGACAATGCACAAACAACAAGGCCCCATTAAGGTCTGTATACACACAATCAGATCATCACCAGAGATAGGGAGCCGGTCGGCCGAGCGGACAGCACACTGGACTTATGATCCTGTGGTCCTGGGTTCGATCCCAGGCGACGGCGAGAAACAACGGGCAGAGTTTCTTTCACCCTATGCCCCTGTTACCTAGCAGTAAATAGGTACCTGGGTGTTAGTCAGCTGTCACGGGCTGCTTCCTGGGGGTGGAGGCCTGGTCGAGGACCGGGCCGCGGGGACACTAAAGCCCTGAAATCATCTCAAGATAACCCCTCACAAACAACACTAAAACATTAGAGAGAGAGAGCGACAATAGAAGATGGGGGATGGAGGAGACACGTCACACACACCCACAGTCAGACAACACCCGACATACTGCCCCAGCCATCATGGGGACACAACAGTCTGGTAAGCTGCACTGGACCTGTTGGCTCGCGTGATACTTCACCTCAATCTTGGTTATATATTCGGCTCTTCCAGCCAAAATAGTTTACGGGCTCACCATAGCCCGTGCTACATAACATTTTGTTCTAATTAGCTAAATCTAAAACAACAGCCAAATTTTATTCGCCTGAACTCTTCCTTTGAAGCTGGGAAAATGACGATTGGGTCAGGTTATCTTGAGGTTATCTTGATATGATTTCGGGGCTTTAGTGTCCCCGCGGCCCGGTCCTCGACCAGGCCTCCACCCCCAGAAAGCAGCCAGTGACAGCTGACTAACACCCAGGTACCTATTTTACTGCTAGGTAACAGGGGCATAGGGTGAAAGAAACCCTGCTCATGGTTTCTGGCCGGCGCCTGGGATCGAACCCAGGATCACAGGATCACAAGTCCAGTGTGCTGTCCGATCGGCCGACCGGCTCCCTCGAAACTTTTCGAACCGAAAACCGGTCAACGAAACTTTTAGAGTTAATTTTACAACTTCTTTCTCAAGTGAAGAAAAGTTAATAAATATAGAGAAGATATTATGTATAATATATGTATAAGACCACGAGGAAGTGTGCGAAGAACTCAATAAAAGCTTCCAGGAAGTTTAAAAGCTAGAATCAACGTTGCCCCAGATCGAAGTAGACGTGACACAGGAAGAAGGAAGCAAACAATTAGAGGAACTGGATGTGTTGAAAGCCGCAGATCCTGTCAAGATCTCTCCATGGGTACTAGAAGACCCACTTCCACCACTGTGTGGTCCCCTTGCGTTAGTCTTTAATTTATACCTAGATTTGGGGAACTGCCTGAAATTTGGACAAATATATATATATATATATATATATATATATATATATATATATATATATATATATATATATATATATATATATATATATATAATGTAAATGAAAACTCCACACCCCAGAAGTGACTCGAACCCGGACCTCCAGAAGCACATTGCAACTGGTGTCACGGTGCCTTAATCCACTCGACCATCAGTGGTCTTAAATTATTGTGCGGTCACTGATGGTCGAGTGGATTAAGGCACCGTGACACCAGTTGCAATGTGCTCCTGGAGGTCCGGGTTCGAGTCACTTCTGGGGTGTGGAGTTTTCATTTGCATATATGCTTGTGGCATATATATCCAAATTTCAAAATGTTACTCAGGTAAAAGTTCATACATAGATGCAGAGTTACAAACATAATGTTGGATTTATAGGTAGAGGTAGTACATACAATACCTAAAGCCACTAATATGTATAGCGTTTAGGGCAAGGTATATATATATGGAAACAACATATGGAAAGAGGAGATACAATTGGGACTAAGAGAAGTCAAGAGGAACTTCTTTATTGTGCGGTCACAATCGACTTGAGAATGGTCCAGGACGGACCGAAACGTCGTCGTCCCTTCACCTTCTAGTGTGTGGTCTGGTCAAAAGGAACTTCTTTACTTCGGGTAACGTAGGCTGTATTGGTAGTGTTGTTAGTGTGTTACTGGTAGTGTTGTTACAGTGTTACTGGTAGTGTTGTTACAGTGTTTCCTCGATCAGGGAAACTGATCGAGGCTAATTCGATAGTCTTAAATTATTATACTATAAGAAGTCTTTACACTGGACAACTAATGGTCGAAAAACTGGGCTTAAATCCTGGGTGGGATGAGCCCTCGTGAGCCTCGTGACTCTTAGGGCCACGTGACTCTTGGGGGCCACGTGACTCTTGGGGGCCACGTGACTCTTGGAGCCACGTGACTCTTAGGACCACGTGACTCTTGGAGCCACGTGACTCTTGGAGCCACGTGACTCTTGGAGCCACGTGACTCTTGGAGCCACGTGACTCTTAGGGCCACGTGACTCTTGGAGCCACGTGACTCTTGGGGCCACAACTCTTGCCTTACACTCTTGATAATACCTCGCGAGTTGTTAAAGCCACGAGCAAGAGTAAACAAGCCCATCTAGCTGAGTGCATCACGGTAAGTACACTCACAGATCGAACACTTACACACTGAGTCCCCAAATGAGCCACAGGGACGTTAAAAAGAACTTTTTCAGTGTCAGAGTAGTTAACAGGTGGAATGCATTAGGCAGTGATGTGGTGGAGGCTGACTCCATACACAGTTTCAAGTGCAGATATGATAGAGCCCAGTAGCCTCAGGAACCTCTACACCTGTTGATTAACAGTTGAGAGGCGGGACCAAGGAGCCAAAGCTCAACCCCCGTAAGCACAACTGGGTGAGTACAACTAGGTGAGTACACACACACACAAGTCTAGACAGGGAAGAATTTTGAACAAATTATGAAGCAGTTATTCCTAGAAGTGCAGGGAGAGGCGGCCATGTTGGGCATCCTCTTGCCTGAGGGAGAGACTACCAGTAACACTACCAGTAACACTAACAATACTACCAGTAACACTGTAACACTACCAGTAACACTAACAATACTACCAGTAACACTGTAACACTACCAGTAACACTGTAACAACACTACCAGTAACACTGTAACAACACTACCAGTAACACTGTAACAACACTACCAGTAACACTGTAACAACACTACCAGTAACACTGTAACAACACTACCAGTAACACACTAACAACACTACCAGTAACACACTAACAACACTACCAGTAACACACTAACAACACTACCAGTAACACTGTAACACTACCAGTAACACTGTAACACTACCAGTAACACTGTAACACTACCAGTAACACTGTAACACTACCAGTAACACTGTAACAACACTACCAGTAACACACTAAACCATAACACTACCAGTAACACTGTAACAACACTACCAGTAACACTGTAACAACACTACCAGTAACACACTAACAACACTACCAGTAACACTGTAACACACTACCAGTAACACTGTAACAACACTACCAGTAACACACTAACAACACTACCAGTAACACTGTAACAACATTACCAGTAACACTGTAACAACACTACCAGTAACACTGTAACAACACTACCAGTAACACTGTAACAACATTACCAGTAACACACTAACAACACTACCAGTAACACTGTAACAACACTACCAGTAACACACTAACAACACTACCAGTAAACACACTAACAACACTACCAGTAAACACTGTAACAACATACCAGTAACACCTAACAACACTACCAGTAACACACTAACAACACTACCAGTAACACTGTAACAACATTACCAGTAACACACTAACAACACTACCAGTAACACTGTAACAACACTTAACCAGTACACACTAACCCTACCACGTAACACTGTAGACAACACTACCAGTAACACACTAACAACACTACAGTAACACACTAACACACTACCAGTAACACTACCAGTAACACACTAACAACACTACCAGTAACACACTAACAACACTACCAGTAACACTGTAAACAACACTACCAGTAACCACTGTAACAACACTACCAGTAACACTGGAACAACACTTACCAGTAACACACTAACAACACTACCAGTAACACACTAACACTACCAGTACAACACTAACACTACCAGTAACACTGTAACAACATTACCAGTAACACACTAACAACACTACCGTAACACACTAACAACATTACCAGTAACACACTAACAACACTACAGTAACACTACCAGTAACACACTAACCTACCAGTAACACTGTAACAACATTACCAGTAACACACTAACAACACTACCAGTAACACTGTAACAACATTACCAGTAACACACTAACAACACTACCAGTAACACTGCAACAACACTACCAGTAACACACTAACAACACTACCAGTAACACACTAACAACACTACCAGTAACACTGCAACAACACTACCAGTAACACACTAACAACACTACCAGTAACACTGTAACACTACCAGTAACACTGCAACAACACTACCAGTAACACACTAACAACACTACCAGTAACACTGTAACACTACCAGTAACACTGCAACAACACTACCAGTAACACACTAACAACACTACCAGTAACACTGTAACACTACCAGTAACACTGCAACAACACTACCAGTAACACACTAACAACACTACCAGTAACACTGTAACACTACCAGTAACACTGCAACAACACTACCAGTAACACACTAACAACACTACCAGTAACACTGTAACACTACCAGTAACACTGCAACAACACTACCAGTAACACACTAACAACACTACCAGTAACACACTAACAACACTACCAGTAACACTGCAACAACACTACCAGTAACACACTAACAACACTACCAGTAACACTGTAACACTACCAGTAACACTGCAACAACACTACCAGTAACACACTAACAACACTACCAGTAACACTGTAACACTACCAGTAACACACTAACAACACTACCAGTAACACTGTAACACTACCAGTAACACACTAACACTACCAGTAACACTGTAACAACACTACCCCCACGAGGGCGTGGTCTGATTCATGGTTGGGCTTGAGCCTTATCAACCATGGCAGGGTTATTAAGACCACAACAATAGCAAGGATACTTTAAACCTCAACACAATCCAAGATTAAAATATACTCTCAAGTATTCATAGTTACTGTATATTCATGGAGAAAGTGGTTTGGTCAATTCGCACAGTCCGACAAAGCTCATTTTCTGATGGTCAGAACCGATATACCGTTACGTTAGGGTGGATTCAAATTCAAATTTTTATTCAGGTAAAAAGTACATATATATAGAAGATGAGTTTCAAACATACTGTTGGATTTATAGATGGAGCTAGTACATAGAATACCTAAAGCCACTAATACGTATAGCGTTTCGGTTAGCTGATGATAGGCTGGGTTGGGTTTAGCTGAGCTGATGTTTATGTTAGTTTGCGCAAGATTTATGTTAGGTTGTTGTTAGGATATGTTAGGTAGGTTTTAAAATCCGTTGGTGATTCGTCTTTTTTGGAGGATGCTACATTTTCCCCGGGGCGTGGCCGGTTGGAGCCGGTGGTGGTGGCCGGATGGGACGCCCACTCTACGGTCTCTGTACCCAGCCTTCACACACCTTCCCTTCAACCAGCTTGATTTAACAAGTTCCTTCGCTAAATCAACAACCTCTTGGCCTTTCTACCGTCAGAATTCAATTTCATTCTAGATTACCATCTTTTCGAAGTTCATTCAGGCCTGTGATGTAATTCCCATTTCATATCACTTTCCACGCAACTGTATTCTTCTCTCACTTCAACGTTTATATTGTAAACAAAATATATGAATGTATATTACATAAATTATCAAGTTTCTCAGCATTGCGTGGACAGGTAATATATATACATTTATTTTTATACAGATGAGGAACGGAGATGACCTCTGCGTCCTCTTAAATTAACATCGAGGACCGGGCCCCGGGGACATTGATCCCCGAAATCATCGCAATCATGCTTTGAGGTATCTCTTCCATACAGCTCATTTTAAGCCTTATATCCTAGTAACTCTCCCTGTAGCAACCTTATATCCTAGTAACTCTCCCTGTAGCAACCTTATATCCTAGTAACTCTCCCTGTAGCAACCTTATATCCTAGTAACTCTCCCTGTAGCAAGGCCCCGTCAATCAGGCTACAGCCAGGTAACGATCCAATTTAGGATGGGTGCCCAGTTGTGCCTCCGTGCCCCGGGGGTCAAACCTGGGCCAGTATGGGTAGGGAGGGATGAGGGGAGCTGTCCACAACGCCACCGGATGGCTCTCCCTACTCTCTTTAACACTGCTCAACATTCCTGATAACACATTTAAATGTCTGCTAGTTAAATATCCTTGAAGTTTCTCGTAATGTCCACATATATATACGTAACCTGTATGTGTTTACTATTTGTGTCTGCAGAATCGAGCTATTAGCTCTTGGACCCCGCCTTTCTAACCAATCTATTTTCCTCTAAAAAAAATGTCTGCTGTCTGCTACATATATTTCTAACACACACATCCCCAGGAAGCAGCCCGTAGCAGCTGGTTAACTCCCAGGTACTTCTAGATGAACAGGTACATCAGGATGAAAGAAACTGCCCATTTGTTTCTGCCTCGGCCTGGATTCGAACCCGGGCCCTTAAGACTACGACCCCCGAGGGCTATCCACTCAGCCGCGAGGTGTGTGTGAGGTTTATCGCGTCAAGACCTACCCATAAAAATAAAAACATGTACTTACCATGTTGATGAAGAAAGTGGCTTTCAAACGTCAAAATAAATGATCAGCAGTTGTATATATTGATCTTAAGCACAGCAGCCGGTCTCCTTCTGTAGTACGCAGATATAATCACAAGTTTAACTCAAAGTAAACGTGATTAAACTAATTGTACAATTGAAATAGGTGTTGCCCGGGTGTGGTAGCTGAGAGCGCAGATCGACGTGTACGCCACCGATGCTCCAACCAGAGTGATCAGCTGACTGCCGCCGCGGGCCTTATATACCTTCCCTCCGTCTCTCCCACCCCCTCCAGGGGTCACGTGACTCTCCCGCCACATCATCAAAATTCACGGTAACGCGCGAAAATAAATGTAAACATCACCTGCCCCTGGAGACCTAGACGACACGTGGGCGTGTTTTGGGGTGACAGGTTGGCTTTCTGGCGCTCAGGTACACACTCACAGGCATTACCAATCGTCTTGCTACTGCTGCTGCTGCTGCTGCTTCTACTACTACTACTACTACTACTACTACTACTAGGCCTATAACATATAAACAGGGTAACATTGTCGTCGATGGTGGTATATAAGTATTGGTTCAGTAACAGTGTAGCAAAACCCTAATTGTATATTCAACCATTTGAACCAAGAGAAAACCAAAAATATTGCTGATGTGAGAGTGCAACTGTAGCATAACACAGCTGCTGTGTAAATACAGCTGTAGCATAACACAGCTGCTGTGTAAATCCAGTTGTAGCAGCTATAGTCAGTGCAGGAAGGACATTTACTGTTAAAAAGAGAACATCCAGATGGTGTTGAAGCTGAACCTTAGAATACAGGACTCTCCGGGAAAGATGTTGGTGGCTCCCGTGTAGCAGCTCCTATTTACACACACGTACTCAACCACTCATCTTACTGTCTAACTGATGCTTCAAACTCTCCAGAGTCTTTGAAGCTGTTAGGTAACTTGATCCCTTCATCTCCAATCCTATTTCCGGACCAGTTTTTGCTTTTCTAAATCTAAACTTAACCAATGTATAATCATTTCATTAACAGCAATCCGGGTAGCAGCCTCAACACCAAAGCCACCGAGTCTGATCGGTAGGGTCTTCTTCCACCTCAAGTATTGAGTGGAAGATGGAAGGGAAGATGGAATTATCAGGGAAAAGCGCCAAGCCATTACGACTATATAGCACTTGGAAGGGGTCAGGACAAGGATTTGGGATGGGATAGGGGAAAGGAATGGTGCCCAACCACTTGGACGGTCGGGAGATTGAACGCTGACCTGCATGACGCGAGACCGTCGCTCTACCGTTCAGCCCAAGTGGTTGGGCGTATTGAGTGGAAGGTTCACAATGATTTCTAACATAGTCTTCAGACAAAGGGCATATTCCTGAAGCTTTGGGATTTTGTAAGATGGGGCCCATCTCAAAAAGTAGGTTATCTTGAAATGATTTCGGGGCTTAGCGTCCCCGCGACCCGGTCCTCGACCTGGCCTCCTTTTTGTTACACATCCCCCAGGAAGCTGCTACTGTCTAGCTACCATTTACCTATTTACTGCTAGGTGAACAGGAGCATCAGGGCGAAAGAAAGATTATTGCTCATTTGTCTCCGCCTCCACCGGGGATCGAACCCGGAACCTCAGGACTACGAATCCGAAGCGCTGTCCACCCAGCTGTCAGGCGCCAGGTTAGCCAAGTTAGCCTATTGTGGCGTAGGCATCTATTGAGAAGACAAATACATTATCAGCATCAATGTCACGAATTATGTGTTCCATCTTTCTTTACGTAAACCGGGAGCCGGTCGGCCGAGCGGACAGCACGCTGGGCTTGTGATCCTGTGGTCCCGGGTTCGATCCCGGGCGCCGGCGAGAAACAATGGGCAGTTTCTTTCACCCTATGCCCCTGTTACGTAACAGTAAAATAGGTACCTGGGTGTTAGTCAGCTGTCACGGGCTGCTTCCTGGGGGTGGAGGCCTGGTCGAGGACCGGGCCGCGGTGACACTACAAATCCCTGAAATCATCTCAAGATAACCTCAAGATAAAGTCTTTTCCTGATTTCCTCCAAGATAGAATCTTTACAGTGAACTATGGTGCCATCGTCCAAAAAGCAGATGAGGAAGTCACTGGACAAACTCTCGGGGGATTTCTTTCATGACTAAACGAAAAAGAAGATGAATTCTGGGATCATCTTGCTGGACAATTTCACGTGATTTCCTATACACCAAAAAGTACCAGAGTCGGCACTGTAGCATGCGAGCACGAATGAGTCAAGAGGACGGAAGTGATATAACACGAAGCACTGCACCTTTTCTGACCATCTAACAGGCCTTTTTAAAGTCCAGTTTGATCAGAGACTTTTGATGAGAGATGTTGGCAATGTACGCCCGTGCTGCTTGAGCGGCTGGCTGCTCCTGGACCCTACGAGAGACCATCAAACCAAACTGATTTGGTTTCAGCGAGTCGGATACAGTGCTGACTGACTTTTGGTATGTGTATATATATGTGTGTGTGTGTGTGTGTGTGTGTGTGTGTGTGTGTGTGTGTGTGTGTGTGTGTGTGTGTGTGTGTGTGTGTGTGTGTGTGTGTGTGTGTGGTGTGTGTGTGTGTGTATACAGATGTGGGGAGGCATATATGTGGGAGTAGAGCAGCAGGGAGTGTGTGTGTGTGTGTGTAGGGAGATGTGAGAGAGTGTACCTGGTGACACATTACCTCGCCAGTCCGTCCTCCGCTCCAAGAAAATCTGCCGCAGAACGCATCAACCGTGACAGGAACCCTCATTTTTTACCGTCGATTTCCTGCTGGCGCGGCCAGATGACATGGACGACGGTGAAGAGACAGTCACGGAGTGGCTGTGTGTGTGGCTGCTAGCAGACCACAGGGAAATGAGAAAATAATTTAAGTACTGCATGGAGCGTCTTCAGAAAGAAGCAAGTTGATGAAAGCTGCCAGCATCAACAAGTTGATGACACCCGTGCTTAAGGGTATGCAGGAAGCACTCAAGTTATATCACATGTTAATCAATACTCCTGCAACAGTAACAACTATATAACAATTGGCTGGTGTTAAGCACTAGCAATGAATAAGCTTTTTTTTTAAAAAAAAAAAAAATGAATAAGCTGTGTGGTGCAAAAATTATTTGCAAAAGGACGGAGCACATTTTCCCCCATTAACCTAACTTGTTGATGAGATGTAACTGACTTGCCGGTGACAGGCAGACAACATATATATATATATACTGTATATATTTTGTCTTCCATTGTCAAAATAAGACAGGAAACCAATATCAAGTATCATAATGGAAAATTCTTGAAAACTGTAGAGGAGAGATTATCAGTCACTAACTGTAAATGAATAGGAGAAGATGAGAGAGAGAGAGAGAGAGAGAGAGAGAGAGAGAGAGAGAGAGAGAGAGAGAGAGAGAGAGAGAGAGAGAGAGAGAGAGAGAGAGAGAGAGAGAGAGAAAGAGACAGAGACAGAGAGAGACAGAGAGAAAGAGACAGAGACAGAGAGAGACAAGAGAGAGACAGAGAGAGAGAGAGAGAGAGAGAGAGAGAGAGGCAGAGAGAGAGAGAGAGACAGAGAGAGAGAGAGAGAGAGAGAGAGAGAGAGAGAGAGAGAGACAAAAGCATTATCACCGCCTTTCCCGAGTTTACCGGGACTCATATTGTAGATGTAAAAACAGTGTTGGGTAAGAGGGAAGCCATTACACTGGGTGAGAGGATATCTAGCAGACAGTAAACAGAGCGTCACTGTGAGAGAAGCGGGAGTGAAGAGGGGCAACAGGGGGCGATCCACGAGGTATAATCCTAGAACCTTTCTGTGGTTTTATCCATACATTAAAACATTGATTGTAACCATGATATATATGTACTTCAGCCTACAGTTTAGACCTATTGTCTTATGTATGACCCTCTGTCCTGCGTGACAGTGAATACCAGCATTATCCTCACTTTAATAAGACTCATAATCCTCAGATTAGGCAAAATTGTAATTAATTTTGTCAATAAAGATGTTAATGATAATAAAATGGCGTTTTATCAAACGACCAAACGAAGAAAGTAGACATATAAGTCAATATCAGTGGATAATGTAAATATAGAGGATGACTGTAGTAAGATGCAGAGGACTACTAAAAGTACTGCAACTCTTGGCCAAGTTGCAAAAAGCAATGATAGTTTAATGATTCCTAGAATTCAAGGCAATAAATGCAACATAATGACAATGGAAGCATGATATGCGTGACCACAAGAACAGTGTCTGGCCAACCTCTTCTCTTTACTTGCGAGCAGCCGCGTCCAACAGCCTGGTTGATCAGCCCAGCGACCAGGAGGCCTGGTCGACGACCGGGCCGCGGGGTCGCTAAGCCCCGGGAGCACCTCAAGGTAACCTCAAGGTAAGGTAAGGTAGCCACGTTCCCTAACCTAACCTGACACGTACAAACCCAAGCAACCCGCCTAACATATCGACTCCGATGCTTACAAAACGCAGATACTTGGCGGCCTTGGATACTTACTTGGATACTTACTTTCCACAGTAGGATGCATTTGTAACGTTGGTGACCATGACGTATAAACGTGACGAATCTTGAGGTTATCTTGAGATGATTTCGGGGTTTTAGTGTCCCCGAGGCCCGGTCCTCGACCAGGCCTCCACCCCCAGGAAGCAGCCCGTGACAGCTGACTAACACCCAGGTACCTATTTTACTGCTAGGTAACAGGGGCATAGGGTGAAAAACTCTGCCCATTGTTTCTCGCCGGCGCCTGGGATCGAACCCAGGACCACAGGACCACGTGTACAGTGTTCTGTCCGCTCAGCCACCGGCATGGTGCCATGAGTAAGTGTAGTCATCTAGATAGACTTCGGTGCCACGCGTCCCTGCAGTCATGAAGACACTGTAAAAGAAAAGATGTAGAAGTGCCCTGACCACAACATACAAGATACTGAGAGATAAAACTGGACTAGAACAGTCTGTTAATACAAGACAAAATAAATGCGTTAACGACTGAGTTGGACGATGGAGTTTTTTTATTGTTATTTTCTACCACAGACGTGGCCACACATTTACAATGCTAACCAGCATATGTACATTTTCTTCTGTCCTCCATGGTCAGGGTTAGAGATCTGTTAAACATATAGTTCAGTGATTTATTAAACAATCAACCACAGAAGGTGATTGTAGTGCTTTTAAAATGTTAATCTAACCTACAAACATAAATACAGATTTACGTTTGTGCTACATGAGTGGTGGGTGGGGGGGGGGTCGCGATGGGGGGTAGAGGCGCGGTGGGGTGGGGGCGAGAACTGGTTGAGGAGACCTTAGACAACCAGGGATAGATACACCACACACACCCGGCAATTAAGAGGCGGGGTCCAAGCGCTGTAAATCGACACACAGCACCGCTCCTGTGTCAGGTAAGTTCAATACGGGCTCACCATAGCCCGTGCTACTTGCAACTTGTTCCGAGTAGCTTAATCTATAACAACAACAATGCTATAACTCACTCCCCATAGTCATAAGGAAACACACACACATACAAGAAGGGGGATAGACAGGAGGCACTGAACTACAGGCCAGTGTCCCTAACTTGCATACCATGCAAGATGACGGAGAAGATTGTGCAAAAAAAAGCTAGTGGAACATCTGGAGCGAAAGAACTTTATAACGCAGCATCAACATGGGTTCAGGGATGGCAAGTCATGCCTCACAGGATTAATTGAATTGTGGGCCAGACTGCATTTTTTGTGATTGCCAGAAAACCTCTGACATAGTCCCACACAATAGACTGTTGCACAAGCTGGGAATGCAGGCAGGAGTAAAAGGGAAGGTACTCCATTGGATTAAGGAGTACCTAACCAACAGAAGACAGCGAGTCACTGTGAGTGATGAGGTCTGAGAGTGGCGAGGAGTCACCAGAGGAGTCTCACGAGGTCTCACATAGGTCTTTGGACCTATACTGTTTCTTATACATGTAAATGATCTCCCAGAGGGTATAGACTCGTTCCTCTCACTGTTTGCTGATGACGCAAAAAATTCTGAGAAGGATTAAGGCAGAAGAAGATAGTATGAGGCTACAAGATGACCTAGACAAACTGAATGAATGGTCCAACAAATGGCTATTAAGGTTCAACCCAAGTAAATGTAAGGTAATGAAACAAGGCAGAGGAAACAGGAGGCCAGACACAGGATATCGAATGGGAGATAAACTAAAAGACATGAGTTACGAAGGAAGGCTGCGTGAACTGCACCTCACGTCGCTGGAAGACAAGAGACCTCGGGAAGACATGATCACCATATAAAAAATTCTCAGGGGAATTGACAGGGTTGACAAGGATGGATTATGTAACACGGGAGGAACACGCACAAGGGGACACAGGTGGAAATTGAGTGGCCAAATCAGCCATAGAGACATCAGAAAGAATTTTTTCAGTGTCAGAGTAGTAGACAAATGGAATACATTAGGCAGTGATGTGGTGGAGGCTGACTCCATACACAGTTTCAAGTGTAGATATGATAGAGCCCAATAGGCTCAGGAACCTGTACACCAGTTGATTGACAGTTGAGAGGCGAGACCAAAGAGCCAGAGCTCAACCCCCGCAAGCACAACTAGGTAAGTACAGAACTTAGCTCAGGGGTCTCGCGGCTGAGTGGATAACGCTTCGGGGTCGTAGTCCTAATGACCTGGGTTCGATTCCCGGCGGAAGCGGAAATAAATGGGCAAGGGTTCTTTCAACCTGATGCCCCTGTTCACCTAACAGTAAATAGGTACCTGCCTGGGAGTTATAGGGCTGCTTCCTGCGGATGTGTACTCACCTATTTGTGCTTGCAGGATCGAGCATTGACTCTTAGATCCCGCCTTTCCAGTCATGGGTTGTTTACAGCAATAACTCCTGTCCCATTTTCCTATCATACCTAATTTTAAAATTATGAATAGAGTTTGCTTCCACAACCTGTTCCCCAAGTGCATTCATGTTTTCCACTACTCTCACGCTAAAAGAAAACTTCCTAACATCCCTGTGACTCATCTGAGTTCCCAGCTTCCACCCATGTCCCCTCGTTCTGTTACTATTCAGTGTAAACATTTCATCTATTTCCAATTTGTCAATTCCCCTGAGTATTTTATACGTTCCTATCATATCCCCTCTCTCCCTTCCTTTTTCTAGTGTCATAAGGTTCAGTTCCTTCAGCGCTTCATATCCCATCCCTCGAGTGTGTGTGTGTACTCACCTAGTTGTGCTGTGTGTGTGTGTGTAATTACCTAAGTGTAGTTACAGGATGAGAGCTACGCTCGTGGTGTCCCGTCTTCCCAGCACTCTTTGTCATATAACGCTTTGAAACTACTGACGGTCTTGGCCTCCACCACCTTCTCACTAAAAAGAATAAGGATTTGGGATGGGATGAGGGGAAGTAATAGTGCCTAACCACTTGCACGGTCGGGGATTGAACGCTGAACTGCAGGAAGCAAGACTGTCGTTCTACTGTCAAGCCTAAGCGTTTTGACCTTCCCTAAGTGTGTGTGTGTGTGTGTGTGTGTGTGTGTGTGTGTGTGTGTGTGTGTGTGTGTGTGTGTGTGTGTGTGTGTGTGTGTAAAGATAAACATATATGTAGTAGATATAATAGAGGAAAAAGATTGACTGGGTGCCCATCCAGATTGATTGATTTGGTTTGGGATTGATTGGTTAGAAAGGTGGGACCCAAGAGCTAATAGCTCGATTCTGCAGACACAAACAGTAAATACAAGTAGTAAATACATATTCACACGTAAAAAAATTAATACACGTAAAAAAAAAAAAATTAGGTGCAAACAGACGCTCCCCATTAACACAAAACACACACTCGTCTCACGTCAAACTGAGGAAGATTGACTGGGCACCCATCCTTAACTGTTCGCCCCCTTTTCATCGAGTGTTAATTGGAAACTCTACACTTGTTGCTAGTCTTGCTTGTAATCCGATGCCAAGCTACGGATAACTAGTAGGGTTATCTTGAGATGATTTCGGGGCTTTAGTGTCCCCGCGGCCCGGTCCTCGACCAGGCCTCCACACCCCAGGAAGCAGCCCGTGACAGCTGACTAACACCCAGGTACCTATTTTACTGCTAGGTAACAGGGGCATAGGGTGAAAGAAACTCTGCCCATTGTTTCTCGCCAGCGCCTGGGATCGAGCCCGGGACCACAGGATCACAAGTCCAGTGTGCTGTCCGTTCGGCCGACCGGCTCCCGCCAGGGTAATGCTTATCAAACTCTACATGATTACACATGCAAAATTCTCGGGGAAATTGACAGGGTAGATAAAGAAGAACTATTTAGTACTGGTGGAACACGAACAAGGGGACACAGGTGGAAACTGAGTGCACAAACAAGCCACAGAGATATTAAAAAGATTTTTTGTCAATGTCAAAGTATTTAATAAATGGAATGCACTAGAAAGCGATGTGGTGGAAGCAGACTATATACAGTTTAAATATTGATATAATAGTCCAATAAGCTCAGGAATCTGTACACCAGTTGATTTGCAGTTGAGAGGCAGGACTAAAGAGATGAAGCTCGACCCCCCCGCAACTCAAATGAACCCAGCGGGTTTTCTTCCTATTGGGGAGTGTTGTACATGCTGCTATGGCGGTGTGTCCACTCACAAGATGAGTGGCGCTGCCCAATAAACTCGCCCCTCGGGGCAAAATTTAAATTTTTTTTAACTAGGTGAGTGCATGCAGTATGGAGTATGGTGGGGACGAGGTGCGCGTCACAGGCATGATTCAGTCATGGTGGCAGAAGACAACAGGAACTATTGTTTATAAACTTCCTTGAAAAACCACAACAGTTAAATACAAAGACGTATTTTGGCCCCTTTAAAAGAATATTCCAAATTACGCCTCTACGAACCTCTGATCACACCCATTTAAAGCACCGCTATCTAGTACATTGATCAAAATATCATCAAAGTAGGTCAATAAAATATACATGGCAAAAGAGGCTTTAGGAACAACAGTAAATCAAGCGAATCCCGCGAGACGCCAGTGCGCGGGGCGGCAGGCCTGCCAACACATCTCCACCTCGCATACCTTGCAACAAACAGCTTTACATGTATAAATCATAATACATACTCGGATATTTCAGTGAAGCAACTGCATAAAATCTCCCACATCCCAGTACAATGCTCTACTAATACACTCAAAGACCGAGCAGTAGTAACATAAACTTCTCACTGGTAAATGCAGGCTATCAACTATCAGATCCCCCGCATGGTCTCCGGTATAAGCAGTGAAACATATGAAATAAAGCTGTGTGGTTATTTGCTTGAGACGCGAGGTAATAGGTTAGCGCGGGGGTGTAAGTTAGCAAGAGGTGGCGGCGGCATGCGTGAGCCGTGACAGTCGAGCCAGCTCATGTGGGTTTCCGGGAGTCGGCGGGGTTGGCAGCTGTGACTCAGGCTCCCCGCACCGCTGCCTCTGTACGTCGACCTTGTCGGCCTCTCCTGAAGGCTCCTCCACTCCTCTATATCCCAGCCTCAAGCCTCCTCCTTCTCTCTGGCCCCTCATGGAGAGTCTCCCTCATGACTCCTCCTTCCTCTCCCTTCCCGGAGCCTCCCTCCTTCTATCCCGTCGTGGAGCCTCCTTCATTGTGTCTCCTCTCGAAGCTTCTCTTCCCGATTTGGTACCTCCATACGATTCCTACACTCTCTCACCTCCTCAAGTCTCTCCGTGAACCCTCCTCCTAGATTTGTCCCATCCTCAAGGCTCCCCTCCCCCCCCCCCCCCCGTAAAGTCTACTAGCAGCCGCAGATCAAGTCTCACATCAAGTAGCCTTTTGTTGATATCTGAGCCCACATTGTGCTCCAGTGCCACGGTCGACCTTACCTAACCTTGTTAGTATCTTAAGATAAGCATCTTATTGCTTCGTAATTACAATTATTACTTAACCTATACCTATTATAGGTTAGGTAATAATTGTAATTACGAAGCAATAAGATGCTTATCTTAACATACTAAGTAGGTTAGGTAAGGTCGGTGTTTTCTATGAATCTTTTTAAGGGTAGCTATTATGTTAAGTATGTCACCTATGCACATATTTAATAAGTCAATATTGACTTATTAAATTTGCGAGAACGGGTTGCAACGTCACCCTTTATTTTTCGGATCACAGTTCGAATCCTTGATGATTGAAGTAAATATATATATATATGATATATATATATGATATATATATATATTATATATACATGATATATATATATATTATATATATATGATATATATATTATATATATATCATATATATATATATTATATATATATGATATATATATATTATATATGATATATATATATATTATAAATATATATATATATTATATATATATATATATATATATATATATATATTATATATATATTATATATATATTATATATATATATTATATATATATTATATATATATTATATATATATTATATATATATATATATATATATATGACAATGTCAGACCACGGAGGAAAAATGAAACAGGAAATTTCCTTAAGTACTTTCGTATATTAAATACATCTTCAGAAGGTGCCTTCTGAAGATGTATTTAATATACGAAAGTACTTAAGGAAATTTCCTGTTTCATTTTTCCTCCGTGGTCTGACATTGTCACATTCTTAATCACGTGTTTATTTTCGTGATATACACACATATATATATATATATATATATTATATATCATATACTGACGAGGTCAGTACTCTGACCACGTGACCACCAGACTGCTAAAAGTCATTAGGTAGCCGAAGCTATTTACCCAATGACCCGACAGCGCTGGTCAACACAGACCAGAAGTTCATTTTTCATCAAATCAATTCACATATATGGGAGAACGCGAACGTTAAAGGAACAGAACGAAAGATTTAATATTTAACACTAGTTCAGCACTACTGTAACTTGCTTAACTCAAAGCACATTTCTAGTCCAGTTCCTGAACCCATTCAATCAACCTGTCCTCTTAAAAAGAACGTCACTTTTGGCCGTTTGCCCGTATGGCCGAATTTGGACGTAATTTGAAAATGAAAAAAAATGAAAATAAATTTGGGATTTTTTTTTTCAACAACAGTAAGTTAAGGGTCCTCTGATAGGTTAGGTGGGCAGGAAATTCTCATAAAGTTTCAAAACGTTATGAAAAACGTTAATTTAAAGTGTCCTCTCCTAGCCTCTCAGCGTGGGCCGGACGACTCAAATAGAAAACGGAACAGAACGTCACTTTTGTGAGTCGATTTCATTTCAAATTACGTCCAAATTTGCCCATAGTGCGCATACGAGCCAAAAGTGACGTTATTTTTAAGAGGACGGGTTCATTATATACCTCTGTAGCCTTCCTCCAACACCCTTAGGATGCACGCACCGTTCCTGTGCCAGGTAAGTCCACTACGGGCTCACCATAGCCAGTGCTACTTGCCCTGCTCCTGACCTGGTGTTTGGGGCGACTCTGGCACTTATTTTGTTTATTATTATTAAAACATTTAGGTACACCTGCATTTGTGCAGCTACAGGGTCTGTCATCGTAAAGAAAGTCTCGGATCTCTGGCTGCCACCTTCCACCGATTTCGTGGGGTCACCATAGGAGCTGCTCACTTTTTAAGGGAAGTATTGATGGTCACCTCCCCGTCACCACTCCCCGTGCAAAGTTAGGTGAGGCTGGCCCCAAGTGTCTGGCCTCCAACTTTGGACAGACTGATACAATATTATCTATAAAATTGAATGTGTAAGGCCAAACTGCTTGTACTGTATGTGAAAATCTTACACACTGTGTAGTCACCGTATACATGGTCTTACACACTGTGTAGTCACCGTATACATGGTCTTACACACTGTGTAGTCACCGTATACATGGTCTTACACAGTTTTATCACCGTATACATGGTCTTACACAGTTTTGTCACCGTATACATGGTCTTACAGTTTTATCACCGTATACATGGTCTTACACAGTTTTGTCACCGTATACATGGTCTTACACAGTTTTGTCACCGTATACATGGTCTTACACAGTTTTGTCACCGTATACATGGTCTTACACAGTTTTGTCACCGTATACATGGTCTTACACAGTTTTGTCACCGTATACATGGAAATAGCTCAACGCACAGCAACAATAATTCTCCCAGAATTAATCCAACTCTCATACCAGGAAAGATTGAGGTCCACAACGTTGCGCATGAATATAGTAACAATATATAAATATATAATACATTTAATGTAAAAAAAAAAAATCCTCGAACCCTCTGTAACATTTGTTCTAAATGAAATATGATTATGAAAATGATTAGCAACACTACGAACCAGATCGAA